>NW_026000196.1:9741322-9833870 GCF_001458135.2 Marmota marmota marmota
AGAGAGGAGAGAGAGAGGAGAGAAAAAGAGGAGGGAGGGGGAGGGTGGAGGATGGGAAAGGCAGAGGAGCACAACAGACACTAGGATGGCAATTTGTAAATCAATGGATGTGAAACTGATGTGATTCTGCTATCTGTGTATGGGGTGAGGGTGGGAGTTCATAACCCACTTGAATCAAGTGATGGAATATGATATGTCAAGAAATTTGTAATTGATTTTGAAACTAACCACAATAAAAAATTAAAAAAAATCAAAAAAAAAAAAAGATTCTATCCTTATTCTGTATGCTAGTCATTTTCATTATAATGTGCCTTGGTGTATATCTGTTGTGATTTTGTACATTTGATGACCTGTAAGCCTCTTGAATTTTCCAATTCATTCTTCTTATTTGGGAAATGTTCCAATATTATTTCATTGAAGAGAATGTGCATTCCTTTAATTTGAAACTCTGTATCTTCCTCTATCCTGATAAATCTTACATTTGGTCTTTTGATGCTATCACATAATTCTTGAATGTTCTGTTCATGGTTTCTTACCATCTTCACTGTGTGGTCAACTTTATTTTCCAGATTGTATACTTTGTCTTCATTATCTGATGTTCTGTCTTCCAAGTGATCAGGTCTGTTGGTGATACTTTCTATTAAGGTTTTTTTTTTAGTTTATTGTTTCCTTCATTTCAAGGGTTTTTGTTTGTTTTATTTTCAGAATCTCTCTCTTTCTTAAAGTAATCTTCTGCTATCTGTATTTGCTCCCTTATCTCTTCATTGGTGTGATCAATGGTTGACTGTATTTGCTCATTTAGGTCATTCTTTAATTCACAGATCATTTTAATTATGTATATTCTTAACTCTTGCTCTGACATTTCATCAACTACACTGTCCATGGATTCTATTATTGTAGTATCCTTGTCTGTTTGGGTCACTTTCCTCCCTTGTTTTTTCATGTTGTCTGTCTTCCTTTCTTGCAATGTGGACCTGAGGTATTACAATTTCTACCATATAATCTTGTAGTGTCCGTGCAGATTATCTGTACCCCACCTTGGTGCTGGGCTTCCAGACCCTGCCAGTGTCCTACAATGGGTGCTACTGCAACTAAAGTTGATGGCAGCAATAGCAGAGATAACTTGAGATAGCAGTGGGGGTGTCCCAAGATGGATGAAACCTCTTTCAGAGATGGGGCTGAAAGGGTGGACCTTACACTGGCTTTGGGATGCCTGTTCCGAGATGCAGCTGCTTCTAGGCCCTGTCTGTTGTCACAAGGTGGAGGCTACAGCATGGGAGGGGGGCTATGGTGATGGCCGAGGCTTGGCTTCAATGTGGGTCCACTGGTAGTCATGGTGGACCTGGGCCTACCTTGGGCCTACCCTGAGCCTGGGCTCCTGTGCAGGTCAGCAAGGCAGTCTTGGGCCGGGCCAGGGCCTGAACATGGGTCTGCCCGTTAGTATGTTGAACTTCCTTCTAGTACTTCTTAAGATCTCCAGTGTGATGTCAAACTTAAGTGGTTACTGAGGCATCCTCTTTCATATCCAAATTCAGCCTTCACTATTTCTAAATTACGTAAGATGTTTGTGCAAGATTTTCTGTGGATATACTTCATCAAATTAACTAAGTGTTCTTCCATTCATCAATTTGTTAAAAGTCATTTTTCATAGATGACCTTTATGTATCTACTAATATGATCTAGTGATTTTTTAAATCTTTTTTCTGTTAATATTAAACTAACCTTGCATTACTGAATTCCACCTTAGTGTGATATATTGTCCTTTTTATACACTTTTAGGTTCAACTTGTTAATTTTTTTTGCCTAGTATTTTTCATCTTTGTTCGTTATAGTTTAGATCTTAAATGTCCCCCAAAGGTTCATGTGTTGAAGACTTGATCCCCAACTGGGAGGTGGTTTAACATCTACAAGACAGGTCCTGGGAGAAGGAAGTTAAGTCATTGAGGATGTGACCTTTAAGAGGATATTAGAACTTCTGCCCCTTTCTATTTTTCTCTTTGTTTGTCAGGAACCCTGAGGTGAGTGAGCATCTTGCTCCACCACACACTATTGCCATTATATGCTGCCTTGCCACAGACCCAACCATCAGCCAAAATAAACTTTTCTTTCTTATAAGGTGATTGTCTCATATATGTGTTACAATAAATCAAAACTGACCAACACATTCATGAGATTGTCAGACAATTTTCTTCTCTTAAAATGTCCTCATCAGGTTTGGTATCAAAGTTACATTAGTTTTATTAAACATGTCAGGAAGCTCTCCCTTTTCTATTATTCTCTGGAAGTTTTCATAACATTGGGAATTTGTCTTCCTTAATGTTTGGAAGAATTTGTCCATGCATTTCCCATTTTTTCCTTAGATTTTGACCTGTGACGTCCTGTCTATTTTTGGTACTGTATGATATTTTCACACAGCTAATTTTTGTGTGTTTTAGCCAGCTTTGATAAGTATCCACAAAAGATGATTGGTCTGATACAACTGAGTCATTACAAAGTCTTATTTAATGGCCACATATAAATGAACCATAGATGATTAACACTGAATATCTGGAAACATGCACTTTGGTATTCCTTAAGGAAAGACCTCAGATTCCAAGAATATTAAGCAATGCCAACCCCTGGCAATTTTTAAGTAGATAATATAATCAGGGATGGGATTAGGAAACTCAAACTAGCAATTATGCATAGCATGAAAGACAGGAAGAACAGATAAGAAGATATTGAAAAGTTCAGGCAAAGGCAAATACAGAGTGTCAGTAAAGATATAAAAGACTTCCTTTACACCAGTGGTACTCAAAGTAGGTCCTTGAAGTAGCAGCAGAAGCATCCCCTGGGAATTTGCCAGAAATGAATATTCTCAGCCCTGCCCCAGACTTACTGAATCAGAATGTCTGGGGTGGGTCCAGCACTCAGGATTCTAGCATACTCTCTAAATGATTCTCATGCTCAAGTTTGCAACCTATTGCTTGAATCTAAAGTTTAACCCTCCACAGTTAGGAGGGTTAAATCTCATGATACCAGTCCTGGCCAAGGAGACATAGGGAGAAGTCTGCCTAGGGTACTTGTAGGAAATCTTTGCTTTCCTGATCAAAAGGACAGAAGATGCTGAAGCTGTCCATTTTCCTTCATCTTGCCCAGTATGGTGATTGATACAGCACCTAATAAACAGTAAAACAAGAACTGAATATTCCAACAGGTTAAAGATGGCTGGGTAGAGAGCTATTAGAGTCCATGTTCTTGATATTATTTGCCTGATTCCAGAGTGGACTCTCTACCCATTCATAATTAAATGAATGTATCATTCAATGCACAGGCAACTGGTCTTTCTGTTACCGGTAGTTGAAAGAATTAATAACTGATAGCTGTGTCAAGTTTTATACTTGGAACCTAGTAGGAGATCATAAATAATAGTGTCCCTTGGCGAAGCCAGAAAAGAATCCGTGGCCTGTTAATTTAACCTTCTCGTGGAGCAGAGATTTCTGCTAAACATTTTGTTCCTGTAGAGATCACAGTTTTGAGTAACATTCTAAATAGTAATATCTTGGGCAAAGAAATCAGTTTTGAATGTCATAAAGCTATTTTTTATTGGATGAAGTCACTTCTGTATGTGAGGCTGGAAAGCAAGGGACCACAGTACATCTCCCTGGCATTACCATTTGCTTTACCTTCTCGCCATTCAGAAAGGGGGAAATTTGCACAAATAAAAGTCCCACCAACAAATTCACAACAGAGCCTAGTGCTCCTCCTTTCCCATTTCTGTTAGAGAAGAGTGATTTGGGTGGAAGAGTAAATTCGGCAGCACAGGGTATTGTGCCTGGCTGCTCCCTGGCACTGTGGTGCTGGCTCTATTATTTGGTGCTCCCTTTCCAGATGTGCTCCAAATGGCAGCAGGGACCTCTCCAAGTCTCAAACATGTTTGATTGGCATTTATGACTTGCATGCGACAATGCCCACATCTAAAGGGACTGACCCCCAATACACAACAAAAGACCACTATGGGAAACAGCAACTGAGTACCTTATAAGGACTGTTCCTAGAGTATCAACCATAACCATCCTCTGGCTCCTAATGTCTGCTCCTAGCTGTAGGTGTCACTTTGGGTCCCCAGCAGGATATTCTGTGAATGGGTACAAATGCCAAGTCACCTCCACAGAGCTTTTTGGCACTGACCATTCTGTTTAAAATTACACACCCTCCTCCAAACTCTGGCATGCACACTCCTCCCTCTTTGCTTTATTTTTCAGTATAGTACTTATCACCATCTGGCATACTACACGCTTTATTTACTCAAGTTTTTATTGTATTTCTTCCTGCACTAAAATGCCAGGTTTATGAGAGTAGTAATTGTTGCTTGTTTTGTTCATTACTACATCCCCAATATTTGGAAAAGTACCTTGTATATAGTAGGTGCTCAATAAATGCTCAAGAATGGATGACTCCAAATGAATTGGCTGACAGGTCCCTGACAGCACATCTTCATCCTATCTCCTGTTATCTTTTCTCTGAAGTATATGTCTTAGGAGATGTGTAGCTCTAGATTTTGCTGTGTTTATTCTATCTCAACAAAGACAGGTTGAGTTATAATACTATTGATAATAACAAGTTTTATTTATCTAAAACTTAAATGTGCCAGACAAATGGTAAGTGCTTTGGGGGTAACTTATTTAATTCTCAGAACAACCCCAACAGCTTTAGCATCATTTTATCAATGAGATCAAGGAAGTTCAGAGATGAATTATTCAAGCTCTCACAGCCTGTTAGTGTGGAGGTGGGATTTGAACTTGGAGCTGTCTGACTCCAAAGCCAAGGCTTCACCTGCAATCTCATTAGAGAACTACTGACAGCATTTGTTGACACAGCTCTGTTGCCTTGATTTCTCCTCCTCTCCTCCTAAAACAGGTATTTTTGTGGAATTCAAGGGGGAAAAATGACTCATCAGAGAGATGCTTTATTGAGATCTTTTTCATGCCTGGATAAATCAATCAGTCAGTCTTGGCAGAAATAATATTTTGATTAAATACTTACACTGTTTAAATGTTTATATACCTTTTGAGAAAAAAATAAAACATTTATGTGGAATGAACTTATATTGGCAAAAAAAAAAAAAGAAAAAAGAAAGAAAAAGTAAATAGGATCTAGGCAAAGAGCTTCAGAGTGTTCTTTCCTAAAGAAGTATCCAATATAACTCACTAGCATGTCTTGAAATTAATAATTAAAATTAGCACGTACTTACAGATGGCACATATGGCTAGTTCAGGAATTCTCTATGGGGACTTAAAACCTATAATAATCCTGTGAGAAGATAGGGTGTAAGCACATTTTTAAACAATTGTTTTTTAGAAAATGTCCAATGTGAGATGTTTTATCACCAAAAGCACCACTCACTGCAAGTGGAAGCAAGCACACGCACTCCCCTCCCCCCTCCCCCCAGTTTCCAGTGCTGTGCTCCAGCAGCAGCCATTTGGTGCATGGGTCCTTAATGGCCCTACATTGTTTCATGCTTTTAAGCCTTCCCTCCCACACTCCTCTATTCCTGGAAAACTCCTCTCCCCTCTTCTGCGCATTAGGATTAACTGTCCTTCAGGGCTCTTCTTGAATGTTGCATGACATGTCCTAAGAAGTCCTCCTATACCCTCTCTGTCTTGGTCTTGGGTTTCCCCACCATGCTTTCAGGCTCCTGATACTCACCTATGTCTTACACAATGTGTGGTCATTTTTCTCCTTCATGGAAGCACAAGCCTCATGAGGGAAGCAATGTCTCATTCATCTCTGCAGTGGATACCACCAGTATGATGCCTGGGGCATGAATGCTAAGGATCTCAGCAGAAATCACAGAGACTAAAATTAAGAACACCATAGCATGACTAGTCATGACGTCAAGGAAGCCTAAAAATAATACATCCAAAGTTTAAGACATCCATACACTGCCCCACCCCCCACACTGGATTCTCCCAAAGATCATCTCTGAAGTCTATGATTCTGTAATTTTTGAGCATGTACAATGGCTGTCACCATGCATGAAGAATAATCAGAGCAAAAGGGAGGTATAAGACATGGCCCTTGAACTGCACTTTATCCAAGGAAAAATGACTTGACTTCAATCTCTAGCAGGTGATGGTACAAAGCCACATATAAGGAAGGAAATTCCATTGACCCTCCACCAGGCAAAATCCCAAACTCATTGCTTTGATCATTTTAGGTCTAGACTAGAAAATTCTTCCCCTGGATTCAGATACCCTACATTATACCACTTTAGCCAAAAGACCAATTGACAGGTATTGTAATGGATGTGACAAAGAGCACATCTCTGCAGCATGTTCAACCAACCAAAGAATGCAAAAGGCGTGGCTTAGCTTGGCTTGGCTTGGATTCCAAAAGACTTCCAGAATTTGTCTAGGAACTGTCTCTGTGAAGATGCTGATAGCAACACCAGTCAGGTGTTCAAAACTCAGCATGCTCAGCAGAGAGCAGACAGTATGCTTACCAGTGGAGATATGGTTAGTTTAGGAATACTGAAAAATAGCCATTGACAACTGGAAGTTTTGCCTTCTTTGGAAAGTTAAGGAAGTGAACTTTTTGTGATTCATGGGTTCAGCTCTGCATTTCCATCTCTATAATTAGCTATGAGGCTCCTATCTGCGACATCCCTCTGTTTTCAGAACAGGGAGAGGGGCCATCTTTATCCTGGACATGAACTATAATATGATAGGGAAACACTGAATTTAACAAGGCTGAGCGGTTTCTTTTCGGTGGGACTTCTCAGAGCCTTCAGTCTCCACAACGCCTGTGCAATATTTCCCAAGATCATGTAACCATGGAATTGCTGCTTTCCTTTTCCACAGTGTTGCATGAGGCTGATAGGCCACAAGTACACTTTGGGAAAATGAGAAAGTAGATTTCATGCTTCAAAAAAGATGGAAATTCAGTCCTCAGGCAGCTTGAGGCAAGAGATACTGTGCTTTGTTTTGTACAGAAAATGGTGGCTGGCCTTCAAACCATTTTTCCCAGAAGAAAAGTTTTTTTCTAGAAGAGCTAGCTCCCATACTTCTCTCCTGTGAGAGACGAGGACACCAGGGCACAGAAGGCGCCAGAAGTTACATTAGTTCCATAGAGATGCCATAACCTGAGAAAGTACCACAACCTGAGAAAAAAACAACAGAAATTTGTTGAGTTGTCCATGGGCTGTGTGTGGGCTGTGTTGTGCATTATAGCCTAGTGAATAGAATAATCTGGTGTCTGGGAACTTCCGGTGGACATTTCCTCT
The DNA here is from genome assembly GCF_001458135.2 of Marmota marmota marmota. Lineage (NCBI taxonomy): Eukaryota > Metazoa > Chordata > Mammalia > Rodentia > Sciuridae > Marmota > Marmota marmota. The sequence goes on from NW_026000196.1 coordinate 9,748,587, forward strand.
GATGGACTGCCCAGGCACATTGTGAATTTCTATTCCGCTTTGCCTTGTCCCACACAGCACCGGAAATGGGGTGACCTGCTGTAGCTGCACAGCCCCTCTGAGATGGGTGTGACCTACCAAATTGCCAATCAACCTGCTGACTGCAAGACACCAGGGAGCAGGACTCCACCCTTGAAATTTTATCCCTGCCTTTGATGCACCTCCTTAAATAAACCACAGGAGCCATTTTCTAATTGTCTAGCTCCAGCTCCTGCATGGATTGGACTATCAGGGGCTCCACCTTTTTGAAACTATCCTTTCTGACTCTTATTTATTTATTTTTTTTGTTCTTCACTAATTTTTCTAGTCTTTAATTTCTCAGGTGGCTTTCACCCTCCTTGGCAGGAAGAAGAACCCCCAAACAAGGCTCTGGCTGCCTCCCCATTGGAATTCAGTCTCACAGCCCAGGAAGCTGGAAATTCAAAATCAAGGTTTCAACAGGTTGATTGTTTCTGGGGGCTAAGGGAAGAACAGAAGCCAGATCCTACCTTTGCTTGTAGATGACTGTCTTTGCATCTCTTCACAGCATTTTCCTATCTCTGTGTGCCTATCTCTGTGAACAAATATTCTCTTTTTGAAGAACATTTGCTACAATGGATTAAAGCCCCCTTAATTATCTCATTTAATTATTATATCTGCAATGACTCTCTTTCCAAATGAAATCTATCCTGAGGTACTGGGGATTAGACTCAAAATAAGACTTTAAAATTTTTTTTTGCAGCACTAGAGATTGAATCCAGGCCTTCTCCCATGCCAGGAAAGCATCCTGCCACTGGGCTGCATCACCACTTCCACCAAAATATAAATTTGGGGACAGAGCTCAAATTATAGCAGATGTCTTTCTCCCTATCCTGTTTTCTGAGACACACACACACACACGAACAAGCATTACTAATGGAAACCATACTGAAGAGTAATTAGGGATCTAGCAGTGCCCTCTGATTCCCTAACAATTAAGTCAATGGAAATCACTCAGGGTCATGGGCGTCTGGTGAAGGCTGTTGTCTGAAAAATATAATCCCATCTTTCTGAGGCTTCCACAGACTTCAGCTGGTGGGCACTCAGCTTAGTCAAGTCCATGTTTTTAAAAATTTATTCATTTAATTGACAAATAAAAATTGTTAGTTTTTTGTGTACCCGACGTTTTAAAATGACGAGTGCACTGTGGAATGGCTAAATTAAGCCACATAGTTGCATTTTGTTTGGTAGTGAGAATATTTAAAATCTACTCTACTAGTTATTTTCCAAATTACAGCACATTGTGATCAACTACAGTCACAGTGTTATACAATAAATGGCTTGAATTTATTTCTCTGGTCTTATTAAAATTTTGCATGGCATCAAACACTCCCCCTACCACATATAAAACTTTCTTTAAAAATATTCACCGTGGTATGGTACCAAATTAAACCACACAAAGGGAGGTCAACAAGCTTTTCTTACCACACTCAGAGTGTTTTTACTTACAAGGGAGATCAACAGTGACTGATCAAAGAAAATGGAACAAGAAATGAAGAAAAGGAAATGTAATTTCATTTTATTTTATTCAAATGGCACCAGGAACAGATCAGTTAAAAGGAATTTCCCTATGCCAGGTCTTCTAGAGGTACCTTCCTGTTATCGCTGAGTGTCCTGGGTCAACCACGGGATACATGATGTCAGCATTAGGCACAGCTGTTAATCTGGATGGGATCTGGAGACTGTAATATTGACAGCAATGTTCACTCATCTGCATCTAAGGAGGGCCTTTTCTCTAGGCTTCATAATGATATCCAAAATGTTTTGTTGAGAAAATGTATAAGTCATTATGAGATGGAATCTTCCATCTCATCTGATATGTCCCCAGCAAACTACACATAGATGTCATTGTAGCCTGAGCCTGGTTTTCATGACAAATGCCCCCACAGGGGCAGGAGCAGGCACTTATTCAAGGAATTGACAGGGAAATGCCTCTGACTATAGCCGAATCTCATTATTCTATCTTTCCAACAAGATGCAAGCTGCCTTTTGATTTCATCTAGCATTCCATGAGATTCCACATTGCAAATTGATTCACAATAGATCACTTTCTTTGAATCACAGCTCCTGCACCACTTAAAAAGTATTCTCAGTCTCTATATTAGTAGTTAGTTGCACAAAGCTGTTCATGACAGCAAGGTTTCATCAAAAATATTTCTGTACGGATAACTATTTATATTCCTGAGGCTATTTCTCAAGACTACAAAACTGCAAGAAGTTGAGAGCAGCTAGCTTTCATGAATGTTTGATCTATCAAACATCTGTAATAAGATTGCTTCTTTTCCGCCTTCCTGCAAGTAGATGGCTTTTATAAGTTTCCCTGCTTTTTAGTAGGTAAATAAAACCTTCTTCTCTAAATGCTACCCCCATTCTTAAGGGGATTCTTTCAGAGCAATCTCTATACATCTGGCTGCAAATGCTATGAAGAACCCATGTTTCTTATTTTCTTGAATTTTAGCTTTAATGAGGGACTTCAACTACCTCATTCCTATACACACAGGATTGGGGACATACACATCAGAGAAAATAAGATTTTTTCCCCCAAATGTGTAACATAGATTTAGGATTCTTTTGAGTCTCCAATCTTCTTCCTTCCTCACTTCCCCAAATCCCTTAGTACTTCGCATTTGAAGTAAAAGCAATTACATACAAAAATTCTACATACCTACTCAAGAAGAAAAAAATCAGAATAGATCTACAATAAGTAGATTTGAATTAATAACCAAAAAATACCCACAAAGAAAAGGCCAAGCATAGATGACTTCACTAGTTAATGGAAGGAAAAGAGACTTTTCAACAAATAGTGCAAAGACAACTGTATATCTATGCAAAATAATGAAGTTAGATCCCTCTCCTACTCTGTAAACAAAAATTAATTCAAAATGGATCATAAGCCTCAATGTAAAAGTTAAACACACTAAAATAAGCAAACATATGCATAAATATCCATGACTTTGTTAGGCAATATTTTCTTAGATAAGACACAAAAGTACAAATAATAAAGAAAAAATGATAAATAGACTTCATCAAAGCCAAAAAGTTTCATCAATAATGACATTGAGAAGGTGAAAAGACAACTTATAGAATGGGAGAAAATACTTGCAAGCCATAGATATTTTATGTAGAGACTCTTACAAGTCAATAATAAAAAGATTAGTAACCCATTTTAAAAATGAGTAGAGGATCTGAACAGACTTAAAGATGTTCAAAAGGTTAATAAATACATGAAAAGAACCAGAACTCATACAAACCTGGTAGAAATGTAACAAAAACATTCTCTTTGGAAAGCTTTTTGGCAGGTTTTTAAGGTCCTAGATAGACACCTCCCCAACCCCAATAGAGTAATGTTTTATTGCAAAGAAAGATAAACTTGATTTTATGTTTTTTAAAGATTTTTTATTTCTCCTAATTAGTAGAATGCATTTTGATATATCATACATAAATGGAGTATAACTGTTATTCTTCTGTATATGATGTAGAATCACACTGGTTGGATAGTCATGTATGAACATAGGGTAATAATGTCTGATTCATCCTATTATCCTTACCACCCCTATACCCCATTCCCTCCCTTCACTCCCCCTTCCTAAACCAAAGTGCCTCTATTTTTCTCTAGCATCTCCCCCCGCATTGTGAATTAGCACCTGCATATCACAGAAAATATTTGGCCTTTGGGTTTTGGGGATTGGCTTATTTCTCTTAGCATGATATTCTCTAGCTACATCCATTTACCTGCAAATGCCATAATTTCATTCTTCTTTAAGGTTGAGTAATATTACATTCTGTATATACACCACATTTTCATTATCCATTCATCTATTGAAGGATATCTAAATTGGTTCCATAGTTTGGGTGTTGTGAATTGAGCTGCTATAAACATTTTTGTGGCTACATAACTATAGTATGCTGGTTTTAAGTCCTTTGGGTATAAACCAAGGAGTGGGATAGCTGGATCTAATGGTGGTTCCATTCCAAGTTTTCTTAGGAATCTCCATATGGCTTTCCATAATGGTTGCACCAATTTGCAATTCCACCAGCAATTTATGAGTATACCTTTTCCCCCATATCCTCGCCAACATTTATTGTTGCTTGTATTCTTGATAATTGCCTAAACATAAGAAGTGAAATCAAGAACCAATAAATGGGATGGACTCAAACTAAAAAGCTTCTTCTCAGCAAAGGAAACAGAATTGGAGAAAATCTTTATCACATGCACCTCAGATACAACATTAATCTCCAGGATATATAAAAACTCAACATCAAAAAAAATCCAATCAATAAATGGGCTAAGGAATTGAACAGATACTTCACAGAAGAAATACAATTGATCAACAAATATATGAAAAAAATGTTCAACATCTCTAGCAATTAGAGAAATGCAAATCAAAACTGCTCTAAGATTTCATCTCACTTCATTCAGGATAGACATCTTTTTATCTAGCCATTTCTAGGTATCTACCCAAGAGGAAAAAAAATCAAAACAAAACATCTAAATAAAAATTTGATTTTATATGAATGGTCATTATTTATGGTAGTACACAAATGTGACCCATCCAAATGTCTATCAATTTATGAATGGAGCCTAAGATGGTAAGTTTATATGGTAGAATATTATTAAGCAATAAAAAGAAGTGAAGTACTCATACATGGTTTGAATGACATGGGTGAATCTTAAAACATTATGCTATGTGAACAAGGTCAGTCACAAAAGACCGCACACTGTATAAATCCTATTTATGAAATGTACAGAATAAGCAAATCTATAGAGACAGAAGGCAAATTACTTATTGCCAAGGAATGAGTGTAAAGGGAGCAGAGAATGAGGGGCGACTGCTAATGGGTAAGAGGTTTCTTTCCAAGGGATGCAAATGTTCTCAAATTAGATTATGGTGATGATTGCATAATTTCATAAATATACTTAAAAACCATGCAACTCTACACTCTAAGATGGTATGGAATTTTATGGTATGTAAATTATATGTCAACAAAGCTGTTTAATTTTTAAAATTTCCTATAAAGATCATTTTACTCCTGCCAATTGAAGTAGTCCTTTGTTTCTCTTTCCTTTTTATCTTTTATTTCCTTACTCTCCCTGACCTTTTCTTCATCTGCTGCACCTGTTCAATCCCTTCCCTTCCATTATTTTCTAATAAACTAATTTTTACAAATAAAGAATACATGTTGCACATTTTTAAAAGTGTGAGTACTAAAAAGTGTCAAAAGACAAATAAATGTTCTCCTCTTTTCTATGAACCACTGTCTCTCTCTAGATGTAACTGCTGTCAACATTTTTATGAATTCTTCTAGAAATTATTTACATATTATGTCTTTATGATGCCTGTATGTTTGCACAAATTAGATCACACACTATTCTGCATCTCGTTCGTCTCATTTAGTGCTGTATTTAGGAGACCATTTCATGTTTGCACATATAGACTACTCTAATTTATATAATAGCAGCACAATGTTTGTTGACTATTTTCTGCCATATATTTTTATCACCAGTTCCCTATTAAGAAATACTCAGGTTGTCTCCAAATGTGGGTGTTTTTTGTTTTATATATTTCACAACTACATACTACACAAAAAATTTAAAATTTTGCATATTGGCACAGGATCATTATTAGGAAGCCTTCATGGATTAAAAGCCATGTGCCCTTGAATCTTGATAAAGGTCAACCAGGTAGTCCTGCAAAATAATGCCCTCACACATCCAAGCCCATTCTCCAAGGCTGAGAAAGCTGCATGTTTCAAAATCTCCACGCCCCAGCCCTGACCACGCCCCAGCTCTGCTCAGGCTGAAGTCCTCCAGATGCTGCAGTGATTTGTTTCAGGCTCAGCATTCCTTGCTCCTCCGGAGAAGGTGCTTGCTCTGCTTTGTTCTCTGCAGTTTCCTTCTTGACAGCCAGGCCTCCATGACTCCTGCCAGAGACACAATCAAAATGCAAATGGCCCATTAACAATGTACCAAAAAAGGGCCATGTCAGCTCATGTTCTGACTTTATGATTCTCTGACTGATGGTCCAGGTCTGTCTTTGTATTCCTGCTTCACCTTGAGGAAAGTCACTTCTGACAACTCCCTGTGAAGGCACTGACTTCTGTAGCTGGTGGAATGATAAGTTCAAAGGGCGGAGGTAGCTGTGTGTGAGGCTTTGAGTATTTTTACGCACCGAGGTGGGGAGGGAGAACGTGTAGGTGGGAAAAATATTAAATAACTTTTTTCTTTTCTTTTTTGCTACTGAGGATTGACCCAGGGGTGCTTCACGAATGAACTACATCCTCAGTTCTATTTATTTTTATTTTGAGATGGATTCTTGCTGAGGGTCTGACTAAATGGCCCAGTGTGAGAAATAAAAAGTCTGGGGGTCCATTTTCAGAGTATAGCCTTAATTGTATCCAATTGTAGCCATTTTAATTATAGCCCTTCCCTTTGCTCGCCTCAATTTTAAAATTAGCCTAATCGCATAGATTATAACCCAGAGCTCCTCCAATTAGGGTCAAGGGCAGTGCTGCCTTACAAATATAAACAGGAGGACTGTCCACCCTGGCCCCTTGCTGGACAGATTCTACTAGCATGCTCCTTCTGGAGGGAGTGAAAGTTTGCTTTTCCCAGCCACTTTGGAGCAACTAGATATTTTTAACACTAGGCTGGCCTCAAATTTGTGATCCTCCTGGCTTAGTCTCCCAAAATGCTGAGATTGCTAGTGCACACCATCATCCCTGGCCTAAATGACTATATTTGAGTTTGTAGGGAAACAACAAAAAGATGGCTAGAATCATATTGTGAGCTTTGCTGTTTATGGCAAATGCTCTGATATAACTGGAAGGGATGTGGCTTCAGCTGTGATGTAAGATTGTTTCTTTTCTTAACCACTCTTTAAATATTTTTAAATAAAAATTTTATGTATTTAAAGTGTGAAATCAATTCATAATGGTGAAAGTGGTTTGTTAATCCTAATCATGGTTAAACACGAGTTATTGCTGATTTCTTGACATTAATTTGCTATAAAATGAACTAGAAGTCTGGGGATATCTGATGCTACTAGAAATGTTAAATATCATCATAATAAAAAATATTTTTAATTAGCATAATTTTGGTTCGGATTCGTATGAGGTTTAATTGACTCTGCATGAGTATGTTCCCTATCACATTTGAGATTCTTTTTCTTTAAGCCAAATTTCACTTAAAAACAAAAAAACCTGAAATGCATGCTAAGAACAATTACTTAGTATTTAGGTCCTAACAATTACTTAGGTTTTAGCCTATCTATATTTCTGCCCTAAAAATGAAAATAGAAAGTATTGGGGAATAATTGAATTGTGTCCAGTGGGATATCCCCCCCGCCAAGGGAGAGAAGATGGAATTGAGGGATTTGAAGCAGCCCTAAGAATATAATACTGCGCTACTGAGCAGCAAAAATCCTGCCTGATTTGTAAATTTGCGTCTCCATGGCAACACAAGTGTGTAGTTAAATAATCCTCACTCGTCTAGGCCTGAATTCCAGCGACTCTTCCTAAACCTTCATCCTATTCTAATCCCACAGCTGTTGCCATGGAAATGATCAAATAAGATTCAGTCCTGAGGCAGATGGGCCTATGGTGGAAGCTAAGTCCTGGCCTACATATAGCCACCGAAATATTGGTTCTGTTTTGTTTGCTTCCAATCTTTGCATTACAGAAAGTGGTCTCCTTACATGAGAGGTTAATTTAACATGATGTCATGAAAATCAGTCTTGGGGTTTAAGCATCTGGTGCAAATGAGGAAAAGTCAATTCCAAAGCACTGAGAAATGGAAAATCAGGAATGCTTTCTTTTAACTCCTTTCTGGAAACTTGCTCTAAGAAACAATTACAACGGGGACTTGCCCTTGGATTTGGTGTCCCATGTGCACTTTCTCTAGGCAGGTCCCCACCCCACTGGGAGAGTAGGTCACTCCAGGCCACGCCCCAGGTTTTGCCAGCAGAGGAAGTACAGGTTCATTCCTTGTTGTTCCTGAAGAGTTTCATTTTTCATGGTTGATGGGCATTTACTGTGTGCCTCCCAGGTTTGCTCTAGCTATGTCAGCAATGTCCTCAGAAGGAATGACAGAATTTTTCCTTGACTCAATTATCACCACTTTATCGTGTGCACTCTTGCAAAAAGATTGCTTGCAAAGACTTAAACTTTAAGTCATTGTTTCTAAACCATATCCTGATGAAGTTGTGTTTTGATTAAAATAGAAAGAAACAATACTTTATCTCTTTACTTTGAGCAGTGTGATTTCATTTATTGTGAAGTCTTTGCCAGAAACTTCTGGGGATTGGAGGTAATGGGTTAAAAAAGGTCCAAAGCTATTTTGCCTCTCAGCGAGGTAGATTCCCTGGAATATGTGAGCCTTAATATGTCATGAGAAAAAGACTAACCTCCCAGTAAAATAAGGAATCCCAGAAGTAGAACTTGAAAGTTCTATGGCGATTCAATTAGTATGAGCAGTTTTCAGATGAAGAAACTGAGGCTGAGGTTTCCCAGGCCTTACAGTTCAAGACTTCGGCATTTCCCTTTGAATATCTTCTTATGTTACCAGCTGTTTAGTGAAGGATTGAAGAATTACAGCTGTTTTTATTTTTATCCCCCTTTTCCTGGGCAGCTCTAGGCAAGTTCCTGCAGTTGTTATTGATTATTCCCTTTTAGTCTTGTACTCATACATGTTATGTGCTGATTCATAAATTGTCACATGTGTATAATTTGTTCAAAAAACATTTGTCAAATTAATATATGCATTACCCGAGTCAAGGCTTCATTGCAGAGGGTTGGGAATAAGAAGCTGTGGTCAACCTGTTCATATTTATCTTGTGCTGTATGGTTCCTCTCACTGTGGTCACAGAGAAATCGAGTGGCAACTTTCAGGACCTGCTTCTAACACTTTCCGGGGAAGTTGTATGTTTGGGGTGGTAAAGGTTACGAATTTCAATGACAGGGAGTAGAATTTCATTCTTGCTCCTCTTGACTTTCATAATTTAAGTGACACCAAAGCAAGACAAGAGCTGAATCATTTCTTAAATGAAAAATTAGAACTGAAAGCTTGCCATTCTCCAGCTATCTTCTGTGGCTCTAGCCAGTAATATGATAAGGAGGTTGCGCTCTCTTTTATATGGCTAAAATGTGGCTATGTCACATAAGGTCCATGCCTCAATAGAACATAAGCCAACGCAATAATATTCTTGTACCCAACAGGCTATTGTTGTTGTTGTTGTTCACCCTTATGTGAATCCAAGCCCTGTAAGACACTCCAAAGCTGAAGTCTATCTCATTGCAAAGAATACTTTTCAGATGGAAAAAAAAATGTATACTTGTTCCTTGGATGGTTAAATAGTATCATTTCCACAAGAACTTCTGTGTTGGAAGTTCACAATTACTTGAGGGACAGTGGATTCAGTTGTGTTTACCTTCAAATTATTCCTCTCCAGTCCAATCAGTCTCCAAATCCTCACTTACTCACTTCTCAATAGTTCTAAAAAAGTCCACTCTCTTTCAAGTTACTTCAGCTTTCTCTTAAGACAACTTCAGTAGCCTGTTAATTAGTCTTCAGATCTCTTCTTGACCCTGCTAATATAAGAGCAAAAAAAAAAACCCTAATACTTTAAGAACCTATCTCTTGTTTAAGATCTTTCAGTGACTCACCTCTGACCTTGGAATAAAATCCAAAAGCATGATCTGTTTGAGTGGTCTTTTTCCCATCTCAGTGCATCCTGAAGCCAAATCCCCTGTATTTCCTATGCCCTGGACACATACCTAGGTTCCCAAAGTGCACACATGATTGGAATGCTTTTTTTTTTTCCCTCTCCCCTTCCTTTCAGGCTGATGCTACTCACTCTTCAGCCTCAAGAATCATTCCTCAAGATAAGCCTTTGATGAGCTCCCAGATTCACTCAAGTCTCACTCTTTTAACCTCTCCTTATAAGGGCTGCATACGTTTAGAGGGATTACCACTACTGTGACTATATAGCAATACTTTTTCTGTAGTCTCTGCTAGGATGTAAGTTCCATGAAGACAAAGATCAGAGATGCCTGAAAAGTAACTGTTAAAATAATGAATGGCTGTAGCCCAGTGGAGGATGCGAATGGTCCCTGACCTGGAGAAGATTCAGTCAAAGGAAGGTAATTGGAAAGGTCACTGATGTTCAAGAATAAACAAGGAAAAAGAGCTGTCTTTAGGTTCACTTCAAATATTGAACAACTGTATGTGCCAGACCCTGATCTCAGACACAAGGTATAAAATAAGTCACAATCCCTTCTCTCATTGACTTCACAGTCCAGTGATGGTGACACACACATATGTTGGAAATACAAGTTATACTAGAATCACAGCATATACCTTTTTAAGTTCCATGAATTTAAGTATACATACCTGTCCATACCACTCCCCCCCCCACATGAAGACATCACACATATTATATTTTGTAGTGCAAGATGCCAACATTATTTGGAAGATTGAAATATTTTGTCCTTTCTATCAGGATGGGCTCCTACAAACACCTTTCCCTGGTGAAGACGATTGCATGGCTTATATCATTGGATCCTTACCTCAAGCCAATTATTTCATCTGGTGCTCAGCTGAAGCAAAAATGGCCTGTCCCTGTGCATGTGAGAGTCACAAGGGGCTGGAGGTGTCACTGACTGGAGGGAGGAGGGGAATGGCAATGCAGTCTCAACAAAGGCCTCGGCGAGTTGCATAGAGAGTCCTAGAGCTGGATCAGCTCTCCAGGGTTGATCTGAATGAAAGCAACGGTGCTAGCCTTGGACCCCACATTGGCAGCTGCTAGATGGAGGCTGCCCCAAGAATGGGTGTGGCCTTGGGTAAGGCATCTTTCTTAATGTGAGGGCAATCCCCCTAGAGCCATTCGGACGTTAGCAGTCAGCAGGAGACACTCCAGGCAGCAGGGGGAAGGAATGCTGTGTCTGTGGGGAGCAAGAAGCATCTACTACATCATGGGCACAGTATTTCTCATTTTCTTTTCCTGTCTTCTCTTGCTCATCCCTGGGTTTTCTTCTCAGTCAAAGGGATTTTCTAGATATCAGTGTATTGGTTAATGGCAATGATTTTGCTTACCTTCTACTTCACCACATAACTCCATCGAACTCTGTAGCCCTAACTTGTGGTCTGGGGAAGGCAGGAAAAGATGTTTGACTCTGTTTGTTTCCCAGACCTAAATCCTCTCTCATCTTCACCAGATGCTGACCATTGAGTAAATACACGCAGAAATGTCCTGTTGCTCTAGGAAAGAATTAAACATGTTTCCTAAGTGTTCTCTAGAGGCACAGAACCAATGGTTATGCATGTGTGATTATGAAAGAAGAGTTAGTGGCTTACCTGAGTAGCCAAATTGTCCCACAACAGTGTCTGCAGGCTGCAGAACTGAAGAACCAATAGCTGTTCAAGTCCAAGAAACTGGAACCTCAGAACACAGGGACCAAAGATTCAGTCTGAATCTGAGACGAAAGACCTGGAAGCTTCCTGAAGAAGAGCTGGTGAGTGTTCACATTGGTAGGGTGAAGGAGTGTGTGTCTGGTGTCCTCAGGCAATGGGAACAGCAAAAGCCATACCTACTCAAGGAGAATGGAGTTCCCATCTGCCTCAGCTTCTTTCTTCTGCGTTTGGTTCCATCTGGGTCCGCAGCCTATTCACTGTGCCCCCTACATTCAGGATGGGTCTTCCCGCTTAGTTTGCTGTTCTACATGCCAACCTCTCTGGAGTCACCCTCATAGACACAGGCAGAGGTCTCTTAATCTTAGCATTTCCTGGGTGTCTCTCAATCCAATCAAGTTGACAATCCAGATTAACCCTCACACTAAGGAAAAGAAGAGATGGATTATTTTGTCTTTCAAATCAGAGAATGATAAATACAGATTTCCGTTGGAGAATTGTGTGGCTCTGGGCAGTGCTGTGTGCCCAAGTTCTTGCTCCCTTTGAACCCTTCTAGTTTTAGAAGGAACCATTTGTTCCCAGCTGAAGTTGAAGAATGACTGGCAGGAGACTCCCAGAACTCCAGGTGGTCACTGAGATTCTCCCTCCGGCCAGTCGGAGCAGCTGGGGGAAGGAAGCATATATCTGAGAGTCAAGCTTGTTACCTGTCTCTTTCAAGAGTCCATGTGCTCCCTCAATCAGGTTCAGACAACTCAGCTAAGTGGCATTGTTTCCAGCAGTGACAGGCTCTCCATCTTTGTCCACCAATTATGTGCACTAGGCAAAGGGTAGTTATTTATAAACACTTTGTTCTGAATAAGCTGTCAGTGAGGCCACAGTCCTTTCAGCAACACACTCTATTTTTCCAGGGCTCCAGCCCTTCCACATCCCTCCCCTTCTCTGCTGCTCTTTCTCTCCGAGATACAGTGCTATGGAATTGTCCAAAGCGACCATCCCTTTCCGGAGAAGGAATGAGAAGGTCGTGAAGGTGGGATTTTGCCACCTGTCTCTGCACATTTGGACATAAACCCTACCAAGGCCAAAAGCAATTAGACACTCAAATCCTTCCTTTGTAAGCTTATTACAGACATGTTCAAAGTTCTTACATTCTTCCCAAAGAAATTGTCAGAAATCTTGTCACATTTCTGGAACTCCTTCCCCTTTGGGACAAGCCTGCCACTGAAATTTCTTTTTTCTTTTTAGCCTGGAGGTGCCATATTGGGGCCTGGATGGAATCCAGAATCACAGAGACACTTAGAAATTGGGCAGACTCTTTGGAAATAAAGTTAGCTAAGGAATTTTTGTTCTTTTCAGCCTCACTGTATGAAATCTCTGTCATTCAGAAGGAAAATCTGGAAGTTTCTTTACTCACATGTATTCATTGAGAATTAAAACTAAAGATCCCAGCTTAAATTCATTTCTTTTCCCCTTACCACTAAACCATGTTCCCAACTGCCCATTGATCCAAGACCGTATGCCTCTCCACAGGCACAGAAGAACAAGGCAGAAATCCAAAGATCCCAGGCTTCCCACAAAGGGAGGGATGGATGATCAGTGAAGGAGAGGAAGGGAAGCAGGAATTGAGATTCATACTGATCCTGCAGGTAAATGAAGTCAGCCAAAGCAGGAGCTTTTAGAAAATGAAGGTATTTTATATTAAGGTTTGTGTTGCTTTCTTTTCTGAAAACACAACATCTAGTTCTTCTAACAAATTACAGACTAAATCATGTGAAAACAAACATGCATTTAGGAGGACAACACTCCCAATCATAGAACCTTGAAAATATGAGCTTGTAACACACCATATCAATTAATTGATGCATGACATGAAAAATGCGATTACAAGAAGAGAAAACATTGGCCATATTGTGAAGACCGTTTTTTCAGAATGATGTCCAGCCTGGCCATTCCCCTGATCCTGTTTATTTGACTTCTCCTTGTGGTCAAGTCTGGTGCTCATGTTCTTGTCCTTGGGACCATTTGAGCAAATAGCTTTGAAAACAAATATTTCCAGTTTTTCCTTGGGACTCTTTCATTATGTTCTGAATTCATTATTGTTTCTAACCTCATTTCATTACTAATTTACATTTGCTTTCCTACCAGGAGGTCAGAAGCTTTTTCTTATAAGGAAATGTAAATTGTTGTATTTCTGTTTTTTCCATTAAGCACCTACCAGTTGGGAATTACGTGTCATTCTTTGTTTCCCAAGGAGGATTGAATGAATCAGAATGTAAAATGTGTAAAATGCTTCAGGCTTCTTAGAAGAATAATATTTTAGAAGTTAAAAAAAGAAAGAAATACAGATTTATAAGTATCTCAGAAAATAGTCCAGATTTAATCAGCACAAATGTAGCCCATTACAATGTAGCCTTTTGGACTAGACACGATCAGGACTCAGGAGGCTGGGTCTCTACTCCTACTGTGCATTTGGCCTTGGTGCCAAATGGACCTTAGCCTCATCACCTTGAGCTTGCACTTCTTCGTGTGTGAAATTAAAATAATAATATCTGCCCTCTATGCCCACAGGGCTATTCTGAGGATCAAATAAAATATTGTTTGTAAAACCAATGGAAATGTAGATGGTTTTGGCTGTGCATCACTAGCCATAGCCCATATTTGAGGACCATAATCATGATGATGATGGTGGGTGTCATTGCTGTTTAATCTCTCCAGCTCCAGCATGGATCTCAACATATGGCCCAATATAGGCACTCAATAAATATTGTTGAATGAAACCATTATTTCTCAGTTCTTTTCATAACTTTATTTATTTACAAATCCTTCTCTCCACCATATGCTTTTTCTTTCATGGATTCTTAAAGCCATCTTCCTTTGTCTCTGAAGCACCTTAGTCTTTGAAATTTCAGAGCTGGCTTTCTATGTTAATTTTACTCTGCACTTTTCACTTTTAAACCTCCCTGTGGATCTGAGGCTGCCTCCAATTTGATCTCCTCTCTGCCTTCCTCTGTTTGCCTGAACTTTTGTTGCTCATTCCTCTCAGCTTGATTTCTAGGAAATCCATGGCTTCCTTCTTCTTTTACACTTCCACAAATGACTTTGAAATTTTCAGTTCTCACTTAAACACTTCTTGCTGCTTCCTCCTGCTTCCCCCTCCACCCATCTTAGCAAATGCTTTGCCTCATCATCAGTAAAACTCTCTCTCTCTCTCTCTCTCTCTCTTTTCTTAAACTCTCTCTCTTTCTCTCTCTCCACAGTTCAACCTCTGCACCACTATAAGCTTTCTCATCATGTGGTTTCTCTTTTGGTTAAACCCATTATTTTGACAGTTTATAGACTCTTTTCTGCTTCACCTTCAGTCACACAGCTCTGATTTAATACTAGGTTTCACATTGATTGTTTCCTTCTAGGTTAGAGCCATTATTGATGCCATAATATTTTATGTTCACAGAATATTTGGTCTCTAAGAACTTCTACAAGTGCAGTACATCTTGGAGAGGACAAGGGAGATAAGAGAAGTCACCAATTAAAAAAATATAACAGGTGCTTCCCCAGGAAACTAGAATGGCATCACAGCTTATTCTCTGAAGTTAATTGGTCCTTTTTTTTTTTCTCACCAGACAGATTGTATTTCAGGACTAGAAGAGTTTGCATTCTTTTATATCTATAGTTATTTACTGCTTTGTCAGTGGTGTTCCATTGTTATGGGCCAGCGATGTCAATGAACACAGTAAACAAGAGGACAAAAAGTGATGGTGATGAGAAGAGTTTTGACAGTAACTACTAATATTTATAAATACTTCACCAGATAAGCCAGACCCTGTTCTAAACACATTATGTTTATTAACTTTTATCATCCTACCAACAAACCAATGATACAAGCATAATTATTATACAAATATTATATCCTAACATAAGAAACTAGAATTTAAATTCAAATAGTTTAAATAATTTGTCCAAATTATACTGCTAGAAAGAGAGAAAAAAATGAAAAACGGGAGTAAAAGCCAAAAAAAATTCATGAGTAGGTCTTCCAGATGGGCTCCGAGCATTCTCTGCATGCTTTGGAGGGGGCTGACTCTAATAGCATGGTGAGAGTATCCATGGTTGAGGATAGCTGTAAGGGGTGGAGGAAAATGCCAAAGTAGACAAGAATTGTTGAATATGAGAGAGAAAACTTGATTAATGAATGACCAGTTGTGTGGAGATGGAGGTTCTGGTATCCTGCCAGAAAGCATGTCCCAGGATAGTAGGGTAGTCATGCTTTCTGAAGGAAGTACTCCTATCTTAAATGTCAGGTAACACAAGTCACGTGGTACCTATTGTTCCACACTGGTGGCCAAGGGATATATGGATGAGGATCCCTTGGATCTATAATCCGCAATGACTGAACCTGTGATACTGATGTCATTGTGGTTTCAATACCTGACATTTCTTTCTGTTCCCATAGGACACTCTAGATTGTAAACAGGAAATGAAGAAAAAGGGATTTATCTACACAATGGGAGTGTAGAAGCACACATGTTCTTGCTAAATCATCCCAAACATTCTTCAAAGACACTGGAAGTCATAACTTGAATAAAGACTTTAGTAAGGAAGCATGCTATCATTTTCCTTCCATTAGTCAAACACTTTAAAGCATATCAGCAATGGATCCCCATCCCCAGGTATAATGATAACATTCCTGAAGCCTTTCTCCATCGTCCAACTGGTGAAAACCCACTCATCCCTCAAACCTCAATTCATCTGATTGATACCTCTTGGGACAATCTTTAATTCCTCCAAGGAACTTGAGGTACTCTGCATTTCTATCTATATGGCACTCAGTGCTTCTTTATAATAGAAGTCACTGTATTTCCCTATAATCTTTTCTTTATTCCTTCCCTGTCAGTGGACCATAAACATCTCCAGGGCACAACCCTACTGTAGAGAAGTCATGTTATAGACATTTATATTCAGAGCAGGGAGATAATCAAATAGCCGATGTTCAGTAAATCTATGAATAAATAATGAAAACATGAATGAAAAAATAAATGAATTTTGCCAATCCATAATCTATCTTCCAGTGGTCAATCAGAAAGAAAGATGGACATAAAGTGAGGGAGCAAAGACAAACTGGAACCCATGAAAATGAACCTGGTCACACTTGTGCTTCCAGACTTAATAAAGCAGGTCATACTGGTGCTTTCTATCATGCATAACTTGGACAAGATTCAGAGAGGTTGATGGAGGATATCTAACATAAGATGGAAAAGACAAGGCTTGGTTGCTGCTCCATGCCAACCAGATCATGATCCACAAGTGCCCAATGATCCTACACTGCCCTTCCAAATGAGAACAAATTTCTTTCATGGTAATTCCCACCTACGACACAAGGAACAGGGAAAGGAATTCTGGGGAATATATTCAAACAGGTTGACACTGTACAGAACCTCCAAATCACTTTTGAAATTTGAGTTTCCATCTCAGTTGGGACCCATCAAAATGATGAAGAAAGAGTTAGAAGAAGACAATGAAGTCATCAAGAAGTGTACCATTGATTGTATTACTGGCTCTAATTCCTCTTCTCTCCATAAATCCACATCTTTGATGATCTCATGGTGGGCAGGTTGTATTTTCTATAGCCTTTACTTTGGGCTTGGCCATAAAATGACTTTGGCCAATAACTGTCAATCAATTTAAGCTCAGAGACTATAAAAACTTTACTCAAGTTTAAGAAAATGCAATTTGTGAACCAGACTCAGGTCTGAATGAATGCTCTTAAGAAGTTTCAAATGCACAGGATGTTGAAGGAATGGAGAAGATAAAGGAAATGCCACAAGATGCATGGGAAAGAAGGTAATTCGTCCAGAAAAGCCATTATAATACTAGGCTCTGCATCACTAAGGTAGGCATAGTAATGTCCAATTATGATGTCCACATAGAGTCCAATTGTGATAGTTGCTGCTGTAACATTCATTAAAAGATGTTACTGGCTGTTTGTAGACTTGGTCCAGTTGAAAAGTTTCCATTCAGGCCCAGTTCAACAGTTCAATTTCCTAGACTTGACGTCTTCATACCTCCAAGTCTCCCCCTCCACTCTGAAATGTTCTTTAAATGTGGCTTTTCATCATGATTTTCTTTTGGATTTCACATAACATATGAATGGAAGAGATAGTGAGTGGTTTCAAGCCTAGACTCTATGGGTATTCTACTCACCCTCTTGTTCTTTAGCCATGTTTGCGAGAAGAACATGTCCAGGCTAGCCCTTTGGTTCTAGAAAGAGTACCAGAAACACATGAATCAGAGCCACCCCAACCCCACTACAGATGCCTGAGAAATCACAATTCTTGGTGGTTTTAAGCTCTTTTTGCATTTAAGTTGTTTGTTATACAGTAATTAATTAATACAACTCAATGCAGACAGAGGAGGAGGCTAGTTGGGGGCCTCGCTCTGAGCTGCAGCTTATAGTGTTTACAACAGTATCAGTGACAGCCATGTGGTTCTCCACTTATCAGCAGTTCTTGTTTCTAAGCCTTTGCAAATGTTTTTGTTCAATGAGCCTTGCCGACTAGGAAGTGAGTGCTCTTAGAGGAAAAATGGTGTGGGTCATTGCCAGTCAACCATAGCATGAGAGGCAGATGTGTTAATCCCTAGCTGGTGCCTGCAAAGTAGATGAAGCTAGAGCTGTATGCAGGTATACAGGGTTCTGGGCTTGTCAGGATTCAGAGTTTTTCTGAAGTGTTTTGTTTGGCAGATGGACAGCTGGGATTCTGGAACCCACATAGCTGCTGCATATACATCTTCTGATGATTCCCCATCACCTCCAGAATAAATGTCAAATAGGACACGTAAGATGCTTTCCTGACCTGGCCTCCTCTTACCATCAAAGCTGTCTCTCCAGCCTCTCCCTGTTACTCTTCTTCTTTCACAAGAAGAGCTCTCTTTGCCTGGAATGTTCTCCCTGCTCTCCCTAGCAAGCTCCCACTTATTCTTCAGGGCCTACCGTATACGTTCCCTTCTCTCTGAAGACTTCCCACTCTTCAACTATTTCCAGCCCCCTAACATACTTGTAGGCAGAATTGCCACTTCTGCAAGTACTTCTCCAAGTCCTTCCCCCAGTACTGTCTTTGTTGTGTTCCTCCCTCCTCAATTAAATTATCACCTCTTATAGGTAGTGACTGTGTCTCCCTCACCATTTCATCCTTTGACATTTAACCTTGGAGACTGGTCCTCCTCAAAGAAGAGAGCAGCAGATTGTAGCTGTTGAAATTCAGTTGCTACGACACTTTCCAAGAGGATACATTTTTTTTTTCTCTACTGGAGGAGGTACTGTCATCAGAAAAGGTGACCTCCTAAGTTTTCATTGATAATCACTGGATGCCAAGGCAGAGAGATGGATTTTTCGACACTTATTAGAAAGGAGGTCAGCTAAGAAATAAGAGAAAAGTATGAAACTTAAAATACATGTAAAAATGCCCAGTACATAAGATGACTAAATTTCTGCCTAATGCAAAATAGCTTAACAAAAACCTGTTTTAAATGAACCAATTAAATAGATGCTGATGGAACATGGGCTTCTTCTCAAGGTTTTCACTTGGTTTCAGATCCTTCTGTCACAGACATCCACACTATTTTTTTCCCCAGAATCTTATCTTCCAAACACCATCCCTTAAAATCTCAACCTTTGAAAAAGCTGAAACATTCTTTTCTTCTTTTTAATTTGAGGTTGGAAGAGTCGACGCAGTGCTTTGGCAAGGTGGCAGTGAGGCCACTTTTCTTTCAGTTTCAGATTTGGCAGGAAGGAAGCACTGTCTATTATGGAGCTTCAGGCTCCCACCCACATCTGGACCTGGCGGTGTCCCTCATTCTAGGGGGCAGCCTTCCAAGGGCTCCAATTGCTTGAGTGGTCAGCAAATCACATTTCCACTTGGTGTCTTGCTAGGCCTTGCCAAGAGGGGGCGCTGGAGGGAGATTGTGGGGCTGCCATGATAGAAGGGACTTACTCCTTTGTTACCTGTTTTCTTTCAGGCTCTTAGCAGCCTGGGTAGCTTCTTCACTAGGCATTGGCAGCTTCACCCTGTGGCAACGGCTGAATCCAGTTTTTTCAGTATTTGCAAAAATACTGCTGATTGCTCTCCCCTGTCCAGAGAGATTCCAGCTGCGATCAAACAAGATCATGCCTGAAGGGTCTGAGTTTCACTTTCACAGGACTCCTCCTCTAAGTTTAAAAAATACCAGTCTCTTCCATCTGTACCCTCAACCCTGGAAAAGATTGTCATGCTACAGTTGTGACATCTTGAAACCTTAGAATTATAATCTGCCTCTCACTTAACTGGATAGCAACTTTATATCTAGAAAATGATTCTTGGAGTTAAATCCTCTCTCCATAAGTAAAATGGTGTGATTTCTTTCTCTTGACTGGACCCTCACTGACACTGGCTGGAATCAGAAAATATTTCAGCTGCCTATTCCTCCCCTGTGGGTTCTGTATGGTGCCAGTGTTCTTGTTCAGATGCCTTGATTGGCAGGTCCCTTGCCTATCCCTGAACTCCCCTGTTTGGCCTGGTCACCCTTCCTGTGGTGTCTTCATGCCCCTCACCCAAAGACTTAGCCCAGATTGCTATGACAAAATACCACAAACTGTGAAACTACCAACTTATTTCTCGCAGTGCGGAAGGCTAGAAAGTCCAAGATCAAGACCCTGAAGTGTCTGATTTCTGGTGAGGGCTTGTTCCCTTGATTACAGATAGCCACCTTCTTGGTCTATCCTCACATGGTGAAGAAAGAGCAAGTGAGCTCTCTATTGTCTCTTCTTCTAAGGGCACTAGTACCATCCCAGAGTCTCATTTAAACCTAATTATCTCCCATTATGGCTTGGGTTTTGTTTGATCACCTAAAACACTATGGAATGGAAACTTGACTCTAAGATGTGGGGCCTAGTAGCAGGCCCATGGGATCCTGGGAGTGTGCCCTTGAAGGGACTGAGGTATTTTTCATAGGATCCTGGTTAGTTCTTGTGGGAGGATTGTTAAATAAACCTGAGCCAGGCCCTACCTTGTCTCTCTGCTTCCTGTTTGAGATATAATTGCTCACTTCTGTACTCATTCCTACCATTGCCATCAGCCGTAAACTGAAGCAACCAAAGTTGAGCTCTCTCCATTTGGACTTCTGGCATCTAAAACTAAGCTAGAACTATTTCCCTCCCCCCCCTCTCTCTCATAAAGTTAGCCTGTCTCAGGTGTTTTGTCATGATAATAGTAAAAGAACTTAAATACCTCCCAGAAGCCTCATTTCCAAATACCATCACATTGGTGGGTAGAGCTTCAACATATGAATCTGGAGCAGGAAGACACAATTGGGTTGCCATTCCAGCCCCAATCTGATCCTGGGAGTTCCATGCCCAAGTCCCCAGTATCTACCTTTGTACCATAGTTCACAGACTGGGATTCAGTACTGGTCTTCCTTAAGATTTTTTAAACTCCCAAGACTAGGTCGAGCCTCCTGGTTATTTTCAACTAGTTCTCCAGCGGGGACAAAGTTCTGTTTTGTAGGTTTTGCTTGTTTCTGTAGTGCATAAATAATCCCACCTTGGTCAATTTCATTGATGATCAAATTGATGTGAGAGAGTGGCAGTAGCATACCATTAATTAATTGTATTGTCCTATAGTTAACATGTATATAATTAACATCAAGAGTATAGATAATGGAAAAATGTAATAAAATAATAAAAGTGGTGTTTTGAATATTTTAATATACTTTAAGTGCATGTTCATTTACTTTAAATTTTAATGGTTCTGTTTAACAACTGGCTCACAGAATTTCTGAAATAACAACTAGCTACCATTGGTCAATAACAGCTCCCAGTAGAAATAATAATACCACAGGCAAGAGGTCCTCACACAATTTCCTTCTCTGCATTGACAGAAACCTGGATCTATGCAGAGCAAACACAATGCAAAAACCACCTCCCAGGAATCCAGTGAATCCAGATTGTTATTCCATTCCATCACCTCAGTCACACTTCTCAGGAGTCAGTCAGTGATATCAGGGAGCAGCCCACAAGGCGTGCAATTGCAGATACTCCAGAACTCCAGGAACACCAGCTTCTTACTCTTAGAAGGGGGTCACGGGGCATATCCTTCTGCTTTCCTCAAAATTGCCTGAGAGTTTCCCTTTTGTGAAAAGTCATCAGCTGACTTGAGCAAGAAATAAAGAGGACAAATTAGAGAAAGGCAGACAATGGGCACTATTTATAGCATTGAGTTTTTCTATGCTTGCTATTGATCCTGGACCTCAGTCAGCCCTGAGTTTCTTATTTCAAAGCTGTATAATCTCTACAAGTCCTGTGAAGGTAGACCAGTCTTTAAACAAATTATGATCTTGCAACCCTGTCTGCAGTCTTGATAGTCCCAGGAATCCAAAACCGGAAAGCAGAGTTCAAATTCAAGTGCAATCCCCCTCCATGACCCACTCATCTCACCATTGCCCTCACTTGCCACTCATCACCCCAACGGCCTCCCCCTCTCAGTAGCTCAGAACCAGCCCCATTGCCCTCAAGGTTTACAATTTTAGAAAAAGCCAAGAAATTCATTTATTTTGGCTTTCTGTCTGCCTTCCCTGGGTCAGAGGGCAGTTAGGACCTAACTGTTGAACAGAAAAAAAAAAATTAAAGTAAAAGTTACTATTTCTATTATGCCTTCTATGAGTCTGAAATATGAGAAATAATACCTGTATGATTGCAGTGTGAAATCTTGTTTAAATTCTTGGAGTGCATAATGAAGTCTCTTCCCTTGACTCCACACTGCAGCAACTATCTTGCCTGAAATTTTTGTATAAAATTGTTCTATTTCAGGGAGCACTAGGATCAACAATGAAGAAATTCAATCAAAATTACAGTGGGAAAAACTTTAATCAGACCTAATATTTGAATGACAAGATGTCAAGTTTTAATCTTGAATTAATTTCAGAACAGATTAGTTGCTCACTTATCAAGTCAGTTCAGGTCTACTCAGAAGCTATAATTTTTAAATGCTTGCCACATGTTAGGTGCTGGACTCAGTGCCAACTACTCAAGAAGGTGTTAGGGGACAGACAGATGAGGATGATGGGAACACGAGGTTAAGAGAATAATGCTATAAATTGGGCCCACAGTGCTTACCTCCACATGCTTTCTTTTCCAAGAAGCAATTTATCTGCAGCCCTCCTGGCCTAAGTGGACAGAAAATGTCACCTTCCTCAGCAATTTACCTGTTTTCTGCAGAAGAATTGCAAACCTGAGATAATTTCAACAGGAGGAACCCAGGAAACTTTTGTGAACAGATTCTGAAGCTCAAGGAGATAAGGATAATTCCTCCTAACACTCAAATTTGCAAGAATCTATGGTTAAGAATCGAAATAAAACTAGTCAGCATCAGCCATGGTGACCCAAAGTTGTCATGGCAGTGGGTACTTGAAAGTTTGATATCACCCTGCTGTCAGTCAAAAGTCAAGAGGTGGACCTGGGCAGGACCCTCCGGAAACTTTTGTGGGATCCCCAATAAAACTGGAGTGTGGGTGAGGCACTTTGTCCCTCTCCTCTCTGAGAGGACCCACTCTTTCCCTTGAGAATGTCTTTTCCTATCCCTTCAATAAACTCCATTCCTGTTACTCTGAGCAACATGTCTGAAATCTTTCTGATTTGATCCAAAGAATCAGGGCTTGAAGGGGGGTCTTCAGTTGCCCCTCAGTTTCTCGGAAAGCCTCAGCTCTATAACAGAGGGACACACTATTTTACACCTAGATGAATGTCTAGAGGCAGCAACAGGACTGTGGTTAATGATGGCAGAGACATGAATTGAAGAGGCTCTTCACTTAATCATTTTGCAATGATGATGCACCTGGTCTAAGTCACTTAACCCTTTACAAAGAATTCTCTAGACTCTGAAATCCTCTAGCCCTCTCCTCACCTGTCCTTACTCTTTATTTCTCATAGTTTGTTTGATTATAAAATTTCCATCTCTAATTCTGAAAACAGGCAAACTTCCACCTACATCCAACAGGGAATCCCTCACCTGCAAGATGATACACAGGATGCTTAAATTTCTTCAAAACAATACCATGGGTTGCCTATGGTGTTCCGGGATGTGTTAAATTCTCAACAGAAGGTGCTCTGTACCATCACTGGTCACCTTGCCCTCCTCCACTCTTTCAACTACACTGAGATGTAGGTGTCACTATTTACCAATATTTTTACCAAATACATTTACAATGTAGAAACTGAGGCTCAGGAAGGGTTAAGTATCCTGAAAATGTCCCACAGCTAGTGAGTGATGGAGCTGAGACTCAAACAAGCCCAGCTGTCGCCGAGGCTCTGACATGCTAGTTCCTAACTGCACTGCTCTGCATCTTGGAGCAATGATGGAGAGAGTCCCCAGGCACACATTACTTGAATTACACTTAACTACTGCAGAGCCTTATTATGCATTTTCATTTTCTTAGTGCTTTCTAATTAAAAAGGAGGGGACTGGTGGTGTTCTTGCTCTCTTACCTTCTATTTCCTCCAAGTGGAAAGCAGAGGGCCCCCAACCAGAGCCTCTGCATAATAGAGCTTATTCTATTGCAGTCAACTCTTTAAGGGCAGAGTTCTCCCAGGTCCCTTTTTACTAGAGAGAGTTAATTAACATCACAGCCACTAATCACTTACCCATGCTTAGTCTTGATTACAAAGAATCTATGAACTACTTAGTCACCTTAAAGTCTAAAAAAGTGTGCTTTTATTGTTGCAGGCTTTAATTAATGGGAGAAATAATAATAATATTAATACTATTTAGCATCACTTGAGTACTTACCAAGGTGCAGGTAGTTACTCTGTGAAGGGTTTTTATTTAATCCTCACAAAGATTTTAATTTGAGGTAAACACTGTTATTCTTCTCTCTACCTGGATCACATCAAGTCTGAGGTAAATGACAGGGTGAAAGTGGAAAAGCCGGGGTGTGTGCAACCCCAGGTCCTGCACACTGCGCCTCATGCTAGGATAGTTTCCATGTCATTGGTGATGGAGGCAATAAATCATTTCCTTTTCTATTGCACCAGGACACTCCTTTGTTCAAGCACAACTCAAACTCATGATATCTAAGAAATTGAAAAAAGATATTTACAGCCACAAACTGAAGTTACAGACCACTTGACTGTAACCAAGGAGACCTCCTCAAGACCTTTGCATTTGGGTAAATGGCAGCTAAGCCTAAAGCAAGCATCAATCCTCCCAGCTGGTACCCTTCAGACTGAGGCTTAGGCAAGGCAGGGGTATTGGAGATCTTGAGTGACCAAGTGCAAACCTGGCAGTGGGGTACAAGTTGACAACTTTTTCTAGATAAAACTGGTCCTGCACCATACAGTTTTCTTTAGGTCCCATGCTAGGTGAGAAGGAAGGTGGGAATTGGACAAACTGTGAAATCATAGGACTCAAGCTGAACACTTGCAATCATTAGCAAAATCAAGCCCCAAGCTCTACCCTCTGCCTCTCTCCTGCCCTCTTCTTTTTGTACTTTTATGTATGACTTCACAAGACACTCCCTCTTCGTGGAAAATCCACTCATACCCATCCAACCCCCTTCCTTGACTCCCTTTTAGTCTCCTCTTCTCTTCTCATGGAAACCTTTCCTGACCCCAGATGAGGTTGATATCTCAAGTTCCTCTTCTCCTTCACAGTGTGTATCACAACCTGCAGCATTTGTTTGTGTCATTGTTGATCAAACATCTGTTGTCAGTGCTTGACTGTAAATCCTTTTTCTACCTCTAGCCTAGTGCAGTGCCTGGCACTTAATGGAGACTCAAAAATAATGATAGCATTCGTTTCCTACAATTGCCCCAGCAATGTACCAAACACTGAATGGTTTAAAACCACAGAAGTGTATTGTTCTGAGACTAAGTGTTGGCAGGACCATGCACCTTCAGAAAATCCAGAGGAGAATCTGGCTTCTGGTAGTTGCTGGCAGTCCTTGGTGTCCCTTGGTTTAAAGATGCATCTCTGCTCCATAGCCCTCTTCTCCCTGTGTGTCTTCACACCATCTTCCCTCTGTGTGTCTTTCTCTTTGTTCAAATTTTCCCTCTTCATAAAGATACCAGTCATTATTAGAGCCATTCTAATGATCTCTTTTAAACTTGATTACCTCTGTGAAGATCCTATTTCCAAATAAGATCACATTCACAGGTACTGG
Source organism: Marmota marmota marmota (assembly GCF_001458135.2). Taxonomy (NCBI): domain Eukaryota; kingdom Metazoa; phylum Chordata; class Mammalia; order Rodentia; family Sciuridae; genus Marmota; species Marmota marmota. The sequence continues at coordinate 9,774,226 of NW_026000196.1, forward strand.
GAATTAGGACTTCAACCTGTTTATTTTGGGGAGGACATAATGTAAACCATAAGAGTAATTAAGTGAATAAATAAACTTGCTTGGATATATCCCTCAACTTTTCTGTACTACAATTTTTCTCATTTGCAACGGGATAATAATAATATTACCTGTTTCAATTCCACATATATTTTTGAGATGGAGGAAATTAATTGCAACAGAATACGGTATTCCTCTGCTGGCTAGTAAATGTGATTTGACTGACCAACACTTTGGGGAATATTTTATGCATCATTAAGCCAAATTTTCAGGGAAATCAGAATAACATCTGAATAGCTAGAGAGCAAAAGTTGCAAAATACATGGAATTGAGAATTTCTATACCCTAACCCGTGAAGGTGGCTTGGCAAGCGCATTACTGCTGAGATAATGAATGTGACTCTCAGTACAGGGATGAAGGGAGGGGTTTATTTAGGGTCAGAGAGACAGGGTTTGAATCCTAGACTGGCATCTCACCTTAGCTATGGGAATTTGGTTTCTCTGAATCTTATTTTTCTCATCTATAAAATGGGTTAGTAATCCTTTAATGATCCTTATCTAAAATTATAGGGAAGACTGAATGAGGTCATTTTTATGTATGTTTATCCCAGTGTCTAGTACCTAATAACCACTCACTAAATAGCAGGCTGTATAAAATGTGCAAGTGATATCAATTTGGTTATGATAAAAAAATTCCAGCCTTAAAATTGACATAATTATATGGCAAAGTGGAAAAAATTAAGGGTGACCTATAGTGATGCTTACCTGAATCAGGCCTCTCTGGGCCTTAGCAGCCTCTCAGCTCAGCCAAGGAAGAACCAGGCAAACTGTCCTCTGTTCTGTTTTGCTGCCCTTGTTATCAGCAGACACCAGGAAAGGGTGCAAAACTGATGAAAGTACAAAAACTCTCAGTGGTGAACGTTCTGAGTCTCTCAGATGTGAATGCATTATCCCATTTGATGCTTTGGGATTTCTTCATAAGGACAGAGACAAGAAGATGAAAGCAACCCTGCTGCTTCTCGCAGCTAGATCTCAAATTGCTCTTTGCATCAGGAAAAGCAAACTAAAGGCATTGCCTGAGACACCAGGAATATGACAGGGCACCATGGCCACCGAGTGCTCTAATTGCCCTGCAGCAGGTCTGTGGGTGATGTGGCTAATCGTGAAGGACTGAAAGCACTAACCATTCATCAGCTCCTCAAGGTATTGAGCTTTCATTTTTATTACCAAGTTGGTGTGGCATTTGGAAGTCTACCAAATCTTTCTTCAAATGTTGCCTATGTCACATGACAGGCTTGGGACCAAAGAGAAATCGTTCAATCTCTGAGTCTTGGTTTCTTCAAGTGAAAAGTGAGGATTCTTATTTCCTAAGACAGATGAAGGAATTTAATGAGGCGGGAGTGGTGTAGAAAAATTTTCACATAGTCCCTGGAGCAGAGGCAACAACTGATAGCACAGTCAGTCCAGTGCAGGTGAAAGGTCAAAAGATTGGATTATGAGAGCTGTAACCTCAGCAGTGGATTAATCCTTTCGATGAATTAGCGATTTGGGTGGTAAGTATAGACAGGTGAGGCATGACTGGAGAAAGTAGGTCACTGGGGGCATGCTCTTGGAAACTATATCATGTCCCTGGCTCCTTGCTCTCGCCCTCTCTGCTTCCTGTCTGCCCTGAGCTGAGCAGCTTCTCTCTGCCACACCTTTCCATCATGGTGTTCCACCTCACCTTAGGCCCAGAGCAACAGAGTTGGCCAACCATGGACTGAACCTCTGAAACCATGAGCCAAAATAAACTTTTCACCTTCTAAGTTATTCTTGTCAGGATTTTTTATCACAGCAGCAAAAGGTGGCTAACACACAGAGATATAAATATTGCTTTATATTCATCCAATTTTGCATAAGCATTTACATGGATTATGGAGTGCTAGCACAGATATCACTGAGTATATTATATGAGGGGTCACGGACTGAAGAAATGACCTAAGCAAAATAGTACCCAACCATACATGCAAAAGGCTCCTGAGTGCTAGCCATAGCAACAGGACACAGACTCAGGACCAAATCACAAAACTCAGAAAACAAGTCACACCAACTTGCATTGGTATTCCAAGAATTTTCCAGGCTGTAGAAAGGTGACCTGGCATGTTAATCTGAGCTGACATTTTGTGCCTTCTTTAATCAGATTAGAACATTTTTCATTACAGTATTTTATTTTCACATAATGCTACTGATTTTCCCCTAACCTAAAAGTTCCAATAAGACAAGAACAAGGGGAAAATGGTTATTGCTTACTAGAAGCTACACTAGTTATTTTACATGAACAGGTGGGGAAAGGATAATTAGAAGAACACCCAGTGAGGCATTGTGCCAAGAGTTGTTAAAACCAACAATATGCCTTTTCTGTTTCTGCCCAGTTTTGCCCCTTTTAGATGGCCAGGGAGTATGCCACTCAGATCTCCAAAAGAACCTGGTACAGGGAAGGTGGTGGTTGGTGGAGAGCTTTGGTTTCCTCTCATTTTAATTTACTACTTTGGCTCTAAGACCACACGTCCCCCACAACATCGACAACCACTGCAAAGTACAGCAAGGGCTCTAGAGGCAGCCTAGTCCCCCAACCCCCATGAGGGAATCCTCTAGTGGGCAACTACTGCATGAGGACTCCCCACTGGCCTGGCCAAGACATTCTTGGAACCGTACTGCCACCTGAGGCTTGTCCTACCTTGTCCTTCCTTCCCTCTCTCCCTGTACAAGCCTGGTCTGCATTGGGATGTGAAGGCTTTCCCTGCCTGTTTGCTTCTTTCTCTCCTTTATCAACCAGAGATAACTCTCCTCATAAATCTTGCACAACTAATTCCCTGTGGGTGCTTGATCCTTGGAAGATCCTAATTGACACACCCCATGTTTATTTACTAGTCCCTTGCCTTAAAGGTTCTGGGTGTCTTTAAGTTCTCCCTCTGAGACGTTCTTGCACGAGATTTGGGAAGGAAGATATCAACCTCGCGGTGAGGGTGAAAACTGACAATTGGGCTCCAACAGATGGTGGTCTGTATGACAGCTGGATCCCATGTTCCTCTGTCTATTGTCATCTTCACAGACTTGAGTTGCTATGACACTGGCAGCATTTTTCTGATATTTCTTGAACTCTTGTCAGCAGCAACAGAGACCCCCAGATTAGAGCTGCTTTTGAAGATTTTGAAGCCCAGCTCATTCCCCTTCCAGGACAGGGAATCTTCACAATGTCTGTCCTGTAAGACGTCCTTGGTTCTGTTCCAGTAACTGCTAGTTGCTCTGCCATCTTCCTTTATCTGTTTGAGAGTATTTATTGCAGTTTACCTGTTTGTTCTTGCCTCACTATGGTGTGCCAAGTATGTGTGGTAGGGAAGTACAGATAAATCATCTCCTTTTTGTAGGTTGCTAAACATGAACATAAAAAGTAGGTCCAAGGTTCTTCATTTTGAGCTTGGTTCAGGAGTGGTACTTTGGATTTCCTGGCTTGAGTAACAGAGATCATGCTCTATGGATGAGGAGAAGAAGAACTTTTGGTAGACAGAGGGGTCTATTGTGTTGGAGATTAACCTTTAAGCATAAAAGCTCATTTGCCTCTTTTTTTATTTCCAACAGGGTCCTGTCAAGAAAATGCAAGCCATGACGTATTTCAAAGAGAGGGAATTAACATGGGGAAGTGATTTCACAGGGGATGAGAGAGCTGAAAAGGCCAATAGGAGGAGGTGAGGTAACCTAGAAGTGAGAAGCATCGGAAAACTGCTCTTACTTCTAGGGTTAAGGGGATTAAAGAAGTAGGTAGTGCTACCACAGTCCAGAAAGCCAGGATCAAGATGGGCATATTGTGGGTGATCTGGAACCATAGAGGGATGACTGTCTGGTAGGAGGTAGAGTAATGGAATACACACTGCTACAAGAGAGGAAAAACTTCACTGCCTTCTTTCCTGTTCCTGCCATTCAGTCTTTCACTATGCTTCCCATTGGCTAACCCTAACCGAAACCCAGAGAGTTTGGGAAATGGAGTTTCCTTGGATGGAGATCAGGGCATAAGCCAGGCATTCTGGGTATAAAACTAGACTACATTTCCCAGTCTTCCTTACAGTGAGCTGTGTCATTTGGAGCCTCCCTCTACATACATTCTCTCCTTGGGGTTATGAGGAGATAGATGTGCAACCTCTCAAAGCCTAATGTGCTCTCACATAAGTGGGCACGCCTCTCCCCACAGCCTTTCTCTTATCCATTGGCTACTGTAAGAGGGGATTCAGCATTTGCTAGAAGACATGGTGATACCTAGGGAAAGGGGAACAATATATGAAAGAAACTGCTCCCTGAATGACCATGTAGAGCAGAGCTGCCCCACTGACAGAGACAGCTTATCTGGAAACAAGTACAAAAGAAAGAAATAAGCAGTGCTCTTTAAGCCATTATATCATATTTCTTAGCTACCACAACTTTGTTCATTATCTTAATTCGATTTTTTCATTCATCTCTTCAATTGTTTATTCAAGCATCAATTTTCAACTACTGGCTTAGACCTTGTCCTCTCATGGAATGTCCTTTGCTTATATACCTTTAAGTCCTAGGTATAAACAAGAAAAGTACCTATTCTTAGAGAGATTGCTACCTACTAAGAGAGAAAGAAAAATATAGAGCAACACACTGAAGCTGAAGGATTGACAATTATTCTCAAAAGTCAGAATGGGCAGATTGGGACTTGCAGGTTCACAATTATAATCCTTAGTGCCGAATGACCCCTACCATGCAGCAGGTTTTATTCACTCTATTGGGTCCTCTAAACATATAGGTAATCTCATTTAATGCTCATGATACTTTTGAGACAGGTGTTAGGACTCCCCATAGTATAGATGGAGTAACTGAGAGTAGAGAGTTTTAAAGATTTGTCTGGAGCCACACAATTAATTAATTATCAGGATGGCCTGACTGTAAAACCAGTGTTCTTTCAACCACGGCAAGCTGTCTCTACCCAGTGAGCTTTGATTTTAGAATGCACTTGGTAATGCATCTTCTGGATAGATCCTGCTTCTCTGAGCTGCCCTGATCATTTGTAGAGCTTCTTGCTCAGGTCCTCAAGGAGAAGACGAGAGAAAGAGCAGATGAGAAGCCAATCTTATTACTTGATATTTATTTGCTTTAGTTTTGACCAGAGTAAGGTATTCACCACCAGCAAGTCTGTCCTCCTTATTTCATACCAGATTTGTTCTAAATGACTTCAGGCTGTTTCCCAAAAAAGCTGGTCTTAAAGGACAAAGATTTACCACCATGAAGGATATTCACAAGAAATGCTTTAGGCTCTGACCACATTTAATATCTTGTCTCTTGAAGCTTTAGAACAATAGAAAGAGCAAGAAACCACTTTTCACTGGGTCTTAAGACCCTGTTTTTGGCCATCTGAAAAAGAAACATTTTGACTGGCATTATCTCTAGGGGGCATCTCTAAATGGCCAAGAATATCAGTAACAATGCCAGTGCTAATATCTCTGAATACTGGATTCACAACCGAACAAAATTATAGCACTCCATGTGACTCCCCTTCTAAATTTAAAATGATAAAATGAGACTGACTGGTATCAAGAGGGATTTTATTTATGTATCTCCTTGAAATTATATAAGAGGGAAGGAGAACTGTAACTAACTATTGGAAAGGAGCAACACAAGCCTTTTCAAGGTCCCCAAGCCAATGTTGGCCCACTTTGAATGATGCTCAGAGGCCAGTCTCTGACACTTTTGCAAATTATCATATTTTAAATTAGGAAGAGCATTTCGAAAGCAGCTGAGTTTTCAAAACAGGAAAAGGTAATATGGTCTCAGCAAGAGGATCATAAATTATGTCATGAGGAACATGGTCATTGTGTTCTTCAGCTCATTGCTTAACAGTAAATAATAGGTAGATCATAAAGCATTTTCTTCCAGGGAATTCATAATGCTTGACTCACCCACTAGTTTCCAATACGGTTACAAAGGGAAGCATGTGAAAATTGTGACATGGCCAACTTTGTGGGACTGAGATGTGAAGTGATTGTGCCCCAAGATGACAGAGAAAACCCTCGTGGACCCAGAGCCTCAAACTTCAGGGTCAAGTACACACTAAACACCAGCCATCTATCCTTCCTCACTAGGCATTTTGGCTAAAATCCAGTCATGATCAGAATAGTAAACTCAATCCAGGTCTTACACAAACCTGACTGAATATTGAGTTTGCCAATATACATATGCAATAGACCACCTCATAAAAGAAATTAGATCTCCCACCCTCTTTTTGAGCAATCCACAAAAATCAAATCTGTAGTTCTCCTACTTAGTTTCAATTACTAGTAGCCATGAATCCATCTTGATTAGTTTTATTGTTCCATCAGATCCCAAGTATAAGATGCAAACTGAAGATATTTTTATCATTGTGGGAAACTGTTTAATTTTTTCCTCAGGCTTGAAAGAGTCATACAAGACTAGCTGAAAATTTGGAAAATGAGATAAATCTGTCCAATTCTTTGGAAGAATAGGAATACAATGAAGATATGGATCACTAGGGGCCAGAAAGATTCTATTTTGTCATCTGTCTGTATCGCTAGTTCATTGAACAAGTGCTCTTCAAGGCATCTGAAGAAATCCAAGCTCTGTTTTCAATGTCTCACTCTCAGCATATCCAAGGATATGTATTATGCTGGGGCACATTAAAAATAGTATGCTCCCCAGAAGTGACAGTAGAGGAGCACAGCAAGCAATATATAAATATATATAAATAGAATTAAATCAATCTAAAGGATATAGGATGAAAAAAATCCCAAACAATATGATTTTCCTATTCTCTCTCCTATTAATTTTAGTTTAGATGTGTAGCAGGTTTCCCCACACGCAAGGCAAGAAGCAATTCTGCAGCAGAACCAGCTGGTAGCCTCTAATTGAATTCAGACACCATCTACCTGGAAATAGCATCAGATCCCACACAGGTTGAAGGCACAGTCCCCCAAGATTGCCCCCACCTTAGATGCCAGTCACAAGTACAGGTTGGAGCCCACATTTCTGACCAGCCAGCTATAAATTTGGAGTTCCTGTGAACACCTCCTTGGGTATAATTAATTTCCTAGAGAGGCTCACAAAACCCATGCTCGCACATTTATTCTAAAGATATCACAAAGGACATAAATAAACAAACAGATGGAAAAGAGGCACAAGGCAAGGCATGTTAGAAGGGGTCAGGACCTTCCACATGCTCTCTGGAGCACTACCCTTCAGCAGCCTTCATGTGTTCAACTCTCTGGAAGCTTCCAGAACACAGTCCTTTGGGGTTCTTAAGAATGTTTATTACATAAACATGACTGATCACATCACTGTCCATTGGTGATCAACTCAATCTCCAGTTCCCAATCTACTCCAGAGTTTGAAGGTGGGGCTGAAAATCCTAATTTCCTAATCATACCTTGGACTTTTAGGTGACCAGCCCCCTTCTGGAAGTTACTTAGGGGCCATTAGCCGCCAGTCATTTCATTAGCATATAAAAGACTTTCTTAAGGGTTTGGAGATGGCTAGGCTTGGGGACCTATAGGTTAAGAAAGAGGGATGAAAGCTATATATACATTTCATAATATCACAATTAATGTATTAGATATCATTGTACCAAGAATCTCAAATTCTTCTACTTCTCATGGAATGTCCTTTGCTTATATACCTTATTTCATGCACAATCACGTGAGGGAAGAAAAGGGGAAGGAGATCTGGAGCTGGCATGGCAACAGGTGTCTTCAGCAGGGGCTAGTCCAGCAGGTTGACCACTCAGCATCCCTCTTTGTCTTTGGGTTGTCTCCAAGTACCCCTCCCTCCAGGGGAAGAAATTCTTTGTTCCATCACAGCACCTCCACCACTTCCTTTTTTTGCATCCTACACATTATTAGCACTCTCTTTTTCTTCATCCTCAGCTCCTATAATTCTCCAAACTTGGCAACACTCCTTTTTCCTCCACCCACAAGGTGCAGTGGTGAATCTCTCCACTCTCTGAGTTACCCTCAAATTCCTCCCCTAGATGATTTATGTTTGTCCCTCTTATCAACAATGGGAAAACTGAGCCAGGGCAGCCCCAGGACTCCAGAGACCTGAGAAGAACTGCGTCTCCAAGATACAAAGTTCTCACTAAGACTTACTGGCTTTCCTTGTGGGCATGACCAGGAGAGCCGAACAGTGTGCTAATGAATGTCCCTACTTTCCCCTTTCTGGAGATGAATAAAGTGAGGAGCTTGGGACTTCAGTTCCTTTCCTTTGATCTTCAAGTAGTTCTTTAGCCTGTCTTCCCAACTTCAGGAGAAGGGTTGTCACAAGGTTTATAGAGGGGAAACGGCCTGCTATGGTTTGGATCTAGATATGTACTCTGAAAAGCTCATATTTTAAAATCATAATCCCCAATGCAGAAAAATTCAGAGGTGAAATTATTAGATTATGAGAGCAGTGAATTAATCCACTTGATGGATTAATAATTTGAATGGACTATTGGGTACTAACTGTAGAAAGGTGGGGGAATGGCTGGAGGAAATCAGTTGCTGGGGGTATGCCCTTGGACTATACCTTGTCCCTCATTCATTGCTCTTTCTCTGCTTCTCCACTGCCGTAAACCCTTTGTCATATCCTTGTACTCAGGCCCAGAGGGGCAGAGTTGTCCAAGCATGGACTAGACCTCTGGAACCATGAGAACCATGAGCCTAAAATAAACTTTTCCTCCTCTAAATTGTTTTTGTCAGGTAGTTTGTCACAGTGATGCAAAACTGTCTAAAGCAGAACTCTCAGCCCCCATAAATGCCCACCACTATTAGCCCCATGACCACTTCTTATGGAACTCTACACCTTCGACTCAACCCTTTCCCCCACCCCCACTTGACTGATGGAAGAAAGGGAGCTCCTTTGGCTATACCTAAAGTGGACAGTCAAGTTTGGGGACCCATATTAGACTTTTCACCAGCCACATTTTATGAGTTTGTTGTTCTTCTGTGCCTTAAAGGTGAAACTATGGAATCTCTTGGAGATAAGTAAGCACCCACCTATTTTCTCATCTTCCTAGATGACTAGAAAACAACTGAGAAAGAGGCAAGATTTTCTGCAGCTGGAAACTCCTCAGGTTTCTAAGGAACCACATGGAAAGAGATGGATCACAGAAAGGGCTTATGGACATGCATATCAGAATGGAGAAGTGGAGGGTGAGTTTTAATAGTCTTAAGTTGTGAAGCAAATGGTGAAGGACAAAAATAAATCCTGATTAGAAAAATGAATGAAGAGCCAGAACTTTTGGTGAGAGAAACACACTGTGAAGATTGCTGAGTTAGGACATGAAAGCAATATTCTCCAGCCACAGACTCTTCTGAGCACTTCACATATATTAAGTTATTTATTCCTCACAAAAAGGCAGCAAGGTTGGCACCATGATTATCATTCATTTGAAGAAATGGAGATATAGAGAAATTATGTGATTTTACCAACATCAGTCAGCAAATGCCATTCTAGCCTGAGAGACTTCTCTTTATTTCCAAAACATTTTATGAAAATGTTCAAGCGATTTAAAAGAGTAGGTCTGTGATAACTTGTACACTCACTTCCTCACTTCAATAATGTGGCCAAACTTACTTTGCCCACATATGTCTATATCTCTTTCTGAAACACTTAAAAGTAAGTTTTATGACACTGTCTTCTTAATCACTGCAGCACACGTGCCTTGTAATAGGCAGACTTTTATACAACAGAAAGATGAAAAGCTACAATTCATCAAAATCAGGTATTAGAAAGTCAAGTAATATCGTCCAATTGCCAGTCCAGATTTAAACATTCCCCATTAGTTTAAAAAAATTAACATTTTTCTTAAAATTTACAGAAACAAAAATTCACATTACGTTTTCTCATTACACGTTTTCAGCTCTTTTTCTACTTCTCTTTTAATAGGAGCCCATTGCCTTCATTTTCTCATGAAATCCATGTGTCAGTCAGCTTTCATCACTGTGACAAAATACCTGGAAAGTCGATTCAAAGGAGGAAAGCTGTATTTTCACGGTTGCTAAGATTTCAGCCCATGGCCAACCAACTCCCCTGCTTCTAGGCCTGTGGTGAAGCAGAACATCGTGGAGGGAGGCTCCACCAAAGCAAAGCTGTTCACCTCCTGGCAGCTAAGAAGCAGAGAGGAAAAAAATAAATAAAGGGCTAGGGACAAGAGGTAGTCCCCAAGGAATCACCCCTTTTAACTAAGGTCCCACCTCCTGCAGTTTCCTCCACTTCCCAATAGTACTTTCAGCTATGACTCATTGGATGGATTAATTCATGGATGAGGTCTGAAACCTCTTGAGGCAATCACTTCCCCAAACCCCACCTCCAAACATCACTACATTGAGGACCAAGCTTTCAATACATAAGTCTTTGGAGAACATTCCTGATCCAAACCATAACAATTAACTTTTTAAAGAGGCTACCAGTGGACTTCTGGATTTGTCCAAGTCTGTTCCAAACAAAATCACACTTTCAATTCCATACAGAGTTGATAATGGAATCACTTCTACCGTCTGCCAAAACACACATTTCCCCTGCATGCGGCCTTCCTATGGCCCCTTGTATCCGTTATCATATATAGACTGTATGTTTGTTTATTTCAACACCAGTCAGTAAGTTCCTTGATTTGTTTTTATATGGTTAGATCCTGGCATAAGTCCTGGAAAAGAGCCGGCTCTCAGTGGATTTAAAAAAAAAAAAAAAAAAAGTCACATCTCTCTTTTTAAACTTAAAAAAAAAATTCCACTACAGTATACATTCATTCAAAAACATACATGCATCTTAAGTGAACAGATCTAAGAACTTTTACACACACTTTATGACTGCAGGATAAAACGTATCCATCAAATGTTCAGAAACCCCCCTTTATCTCACCGACCTACCTACACATCCCTGAAGACAGCCATCATCCCCACTGCCGTCATCAGTTTAATTCTGTTTATATACAAATGAAATCATAAATGGACTTCTGTTCCTTGCTTTTTATTACTCAAAATCTACACATGTTCTTACACTGTTGTTCATAATGCAGAAGTTCATTGTTTTTCCCTGTTTATTTAGAAATAAACCACTCTAGAAATAAACCACAATTTATTGATTGACATCTACCCTTTGGGCTACAAAGAACAAAGTTCCTTGACTTTATTCTTCTTCCAGTTCTTCTACGCTATTCTTGATCCTTTATATATTCACAAACATTTTAGAAATAAACCACGCTGGAAATAAACCACAATTTATTGATTGACATCTACCCTTTGGGCTACTTCCATTTTGAGGCTATTAAGAATAATGCTTCTAACAATTTTTTATACCTCCTCTGTTGTGCACAAACTTGTCATACAATTTCTGGGTGTTAGGGAATGTGCATCTTCTCCTTTAGTGGACATTGCCAAATAGATCACCAAGGCTACCATTTCAATGTACGCCCTCAGATGATTTGTGAGAGCTCACTTCTTCTGAGTACTGTTTGACTTTTTAATTTTTCCCATTCCAGTTGATATGCATATCATTCCAGTTTAAATAAGCAGTTTTCCAATGTACACTTTGCATTTGTTTATCTGTAAATTCTCCCTTGTGAAATTCTCCCTTAAGTGTGCTGCCCTTGTTGAACATTACTAGTATTTTCCTTTCTGATCCAGAAGAGTTTTATATATTCTGTAGGCAAAGGTTTTCTTCCTCTGTGGTTTGCCTTTGTAGTCTTTCAGTGGTGCCTTGAGGACATTTTTAAGTCTTATTTTAAAAAAAAAAATTGCCTATCCAAGAATCATAAAACATTTCCCTTTGCTGTTCTGGAAGTTTTACTGCTTTGCCTTAACACATTTCGATCTGTGATCTATCTAGAATTGATTCTTTTCTCCATGTAAATATCCAACTACTACCACAACATTTATTGAAAAATTCTGGACTGTAGTAAATCAGAAGCCCATATAATGAGTCTGTTCCTGATCTATCTTGTTTTGGGGGCATGTTTGTCTAGTACTACAGTAACACTACTCCATTAATTACTATAGCTTTATAGTTGGCCTGGAAATTTGATAGTGGAAGTTCTTTGACTTTGTTCTTCTTCCAGTTCTTCTATGCTATTCTTGATCCTTTATATATTCACAAACATTTTAGAATGGACTTGTTAGTTTCCACAGAAATATCTGCTGTTATTTTGATTTATGGGAAAATTGGGGATGATTTGACATATTTACAATATTTAATCTTCTAACTCATGGGCATTATGTATTTCCTCCACTTACTTTTTAAAATCTATTTTAGTAATGTTTTAGAATTTTATAAGTAAATACATTGAGGATCTTTCTCTTTTTTTCTTTGTTATTAGTTCTTTTTAGTTATACATTACAGTAGAATCCAATTGACATAATTATACAAGCATGCAATATACCTTGTTCTAATTCAGACCCCAGTACCTCTCCTTCCCTTTCTTTCTCCCCACTCCCTGCACTCTTCCATCTATTGATCTTTCTTGCAGATCTTTCATTAGATTTAGTTCAATGTATTACTATTTTTAATGTTACTTTTTAAAATGTTTGAAATTTTATATTCTAATTGATCTTTCCTAGTCCATAGAAATAAAATTTATTTTGGCATACTGCATTATACCCAGCAACCTTGCTAATTTAATTTATTAATTATAGTAGGTCACTATTTTTATTATTCACATACATTTTCCACACATACCATGTCATCTGCAAATAAAGAAAGTGTTTTAGTTCATTTTTTCATTGCTGTGACCAAAAGACCTGGTAAAAACAATTTTAAAGAAGGAAAAATTTATTTAGTGCTCACAGTTTCAGAGGTCTCAATCTATAGATGACCTACTCCACTGCTCTGTGTGAGGCAGAACATTGTGGCAGAAAGGTGTAGTGAAAGAAAGGGGGTCAGGACATGAAAACTAGGAAGCAGAGAAAGAGCTCCACTCACCAGGGACAAAATATATACTCCAAAGGCATGTCTCCAATGACCTACCTCTTCTAGCCACACCCTACTCGACTACAAATCCCACCCAGTTACTCCCTATGAGTGGATTAATCCACCAATTAGGTTAAGGTCTCACAACTCAATCATTTCACCTCTAAACTTCCTTGCATTGTCTGACACATGAGCTTTTGGGGGAGACCTTACATTTAAAACATAACAGACAGCTTTCTTTCTTTATTCCTGTTCTGATACCTTTTATTTGCTTACCGTATTGCATTGGATGGTACATTCAGGTCAATGAATGAAAAATGGTGATAGTAGAGATTAATATCTTTTCTCTGATCTCAAGGAAGACTTTTCATTATTTCATCATTAAACATGAAATTTGTGATAGGACTTTTATAGAAAAACTTTAACAGATTAAAGACTTCTCCTTCTATTTCTATTTTTATAAGTGTTTCTGTCATGGATGAATATGAATGATTTGACATATTTTAATGTGCTTAGTGAGATAATCACATGGTTTGCTCTCATTTTCTCATTTATTCAGTGAATTGTGTCATTTGATCTTCAAATGTTAAACCAACTTTGCATTCTTGGAATATTTCCAACTTTGTTGCAATGTATTATCCTTTTTATATATATCACTACATCCTGTTGCTAACATTTGGTTAAGGATCTAAGTTCATGATAGAGATGGAAAATAATGTTTTTCTTGTATTAACCTTGTTCAATTTTGTTATTAAGGCTATTTACCCTCATAGATCAAACTGGGAATGGGTTGGAAATGATCTTTATTCTTCTACATTTTTACACATGACAAAATTTAGGATCATTCCTATGCAGTCTTTTTCTCTGGGGTCTTGGCTTTTCAAATCCTGACTACTTCATAGCCCTATATTTTAATTTTACCCCAGTTGTAGGTCTTTGAGCTCTCTGCTTGTTATGGATTGGATATGAGATGCCTCCCAAAAGCTCCTGTATTAATGCAGGAATCTTTGGAGGTAAAAGAATTGGATTGTGGGAGCTGTAACCTCATCAGTCCGTGGTTGTTTAAATGGACTAACTGGGTGGTAATTGTAGACAGGTGGGTGTGGCTGGAGGAGGTAGGTCACCTGGTGATATGCCCTGGAAGTGTACATCTTCCCTGCTGTCCCTTCCCCTCTCTCTCTCTCTGCTTCCTGGCTGCCATTAGCAGAGCAGTGCTCCTGTGACACACTCTTTCACCATGATATGCTGCCTCAACTTGGGTTCGCAGCACTGGAGTTGACTGACCATGAACTGAATCTCTGAAACCATAAACCAAAATAAATATTTTTTTTCTCTTCTAAGTTGTTCTGGTCAGTTATTTTGGACATTGCAACACAAAGGCCACCAATCCACTGCTCTATGACATGCACCATTGGATGCTCTGTGGGGGAAGGATGTTGGCAAATGTAGAGCTTACATTAATCTTTTCCTTTTCTTTTAGGATCTTGACCCTCCAATACTGACTGTCTTGCTCTTTCCATAATACATTCAATAGCTCTTGAAACTCATTTTTTATGGTTATTTCTGGCAGGTACAAGCTATTTATCATAACGAAAAGAGGAACTTCAACCCTCATCCTTAAAGTCGATATCAGATTGGGCCATGTCTCATTGTTCCTTCTTTTGGTAACAGCATATTGGGATGGCAGTACCACATACGAGAAGGATTTCATGGCGTATTGTGGAGATGGGGAGCAGTGGCTGCACTGGGCTTGAATTACAGCTCCGCTGTACTTGAACGTGACTTTGTGACACTTCTCCACACTTCTGAATACTCATTTTAATATGGAATAACAAGAGCACCAACTTCATAGGCTTATTGGGAAGACTAGAGTTAAGGAAATAATATATGAAAAGTGTTACCCAGTGTCTGAAATATGGCAATAATAGGGAGTGCTAGCCACACTGAATTAGCTGTAGTTATTTTTTGCACATAATAATAATCATAACAATAATCATTGCTATTTTAAATGTCTTGTGATTCTGATATTTCTCTGTTTTATTCATTTTTTTCTTTCAATTTTATGCAAATATAGAAAAACCCTAAAGGGATTATACTTTCTTTTGTGTTTGTCATATAGGCACTCAATTTTCCAGCCAATATTTGTCAAATAGATAAAGTGAAGGGATTTAACACAACACATTGCTAGTGGTGATTTATTCAATTCTACTGATTCAAAAATGGTGATTTCCATCAGCAGTATTAAATTGTGAACTTATCAGTTACTTTTCCTTCAAGCTGGGCACAAGCTCAGTTGGTGCAATCATTCTGAGATGCCATCAACCATCCCAACCTCTATCACAAACAAAACCAGAAAGAAACCCAATGCTTCTAAAGAAAACATTGGAATCTCTAAGGGCAAATCTATAGCCCTGCTAAGAGGTTAAATAATTTTTCTTCACTATGATTGTATATTTTATAATCTTTAAGATAATAGTGTGGCTATTCCTGGGGCAAGGACAGCTGCTAGTGACAATACATGGCAGTGACAAGAACCACACAAGCATTTTACATTAAACCTAAAAACATTCTCCCATGTCACAAATCCCCTTGACTGCACCAATAAGTCAGAGAATAAAATGGAATGGCAATATAAAAGATGATGATTCTTAATTCTTAATCACTTGTTATTAAAAATTGCTTACATTTACAAATTACCAAAACCTACAAACACCTGAACTTAAATTGTTATATCACCTTCAAAGGCCACGCAAGGCAGGGGGCCCTAACATGAAAACTTCATGAGCTTTTTGGAGAACACGTCTCTGCCAGAACATCACCATCTTTGCCTGAACCTAGACAGGTCTTCCCTGTGTGAGGCAAAGAAGTTCTAAATTCGTTGCAACTTTTTCTGTTACCTTTCTTGCCTTATATTTCCCTTCTGAAAATTTCCACCTTGGGTTAGCAAAGAATTTATGTGGGCCCATATGTTAGCCTGATAGAGGTGGAGGGGTCAGAGCAGGAGGACTTTCCCTCCCATGAGCTGCCAGCCTCAGGGAGGAAGAGCTTTGGTCCGTCTGGAAAACCACAATACCATATTGCCAGGAGGAACTGACTTGAGTCACCTTGGTCCTGTAGGAGGATCCCAGAGAGGGCATTAGAGGGTCACAACTCTCTGCAAAGTAGAGATTCCAGGATATGACCAATGTGAGAGATAATAAGTATATCCTCAAATGATCCTTTTTTTTTTTTCATTTCACCTCCATACAACTGCTCCACATCCTGCCATTTGGTCCTCGTGGTGTAGCCAAGAAAAGGAACCCAGAGTCCTGTGTCAATTGACAAGAGGGAAAGACGAAAGAAAGAAAGAAAGAAAGAAAGAAAGAAAGCAAGAAAGAAAGCTAACTACAGTTTCTGACTGTACAAATCCTATATTTTTGTTTATTTGTTTGTTTAGGTCATTTTTCTGGTTAAAATACAAATTGAATACTGCCTCCTCAAAATGGCTCCTAGCCAGTGAGCTTTTGGTCAACTCAACCTTGAATACAATTGCTTCAGTTGATAACCATTAAAGAGGGTTGAGGATGTAAATGACTGAGTGCACCTCCAACTTCCCAGAATTTGGAGATTGGCAGCTATCCCTGTGGCACTGATAGGGGTCAAGTGGACATGGGAACTGAGGAGTTAAGATAACTTGTGCACAAGGGTCTAGGAGAACAATATGTCCCTTGTTCTTGATGTCTGGCTGAGGAATTTTCTAGTGCTGCACTGGACTGGGACCAGGTCCTTTCCCTGGTTACAAAGGCCCATTCTTACTGGGGCAGAAGGTGGCATCCATGTGCCTTCTTGCAATTTTATGCAAATACATGCCAAACATTTGAAAAATGCCTATGGGCCTCAAACAGAGTCACAGTTTTTAGATGTGCCTGCCTGAATTCAAAGTGCATAGCTAGTCTATGCCACAGCTGGCTGTCTCATTAAGAGAGATTCCCTAGACTGACAGAAAATAATGGTCTTCTAGAACCACTGAGCCATGCAGACTATGTGATGATTTGAAACAAAATTTATCATCATAAGATTGGTTCATAGTTCTGAACGCTTATTGACACAGTGAAAGATGGAATATTAGAGCTAGAAGAAATCTTACAATGAATCATGGATTCAACTGATATTCACTGAGGATCTATCAGGTGTCATGTATTATTCCACGCACTGGGGTATAGAAATGAACAAGATGGACAGATGGTGGAGTTTACATTGTAGTATAAGAGACAGTCAACTAGTAAATAAATAAACAAGATAAATTTTTAAATTGCAGGTGCCATAAAGGAAATAAAGCAGGTACATGGTGGAGAGTCACTAAGGGGTGGTCAGGGAGCCTCTGTTGAGTATTCCCTGTTTGCTCCTAGAGACCCTCTGCTACCCTTTCCTGATGGCTCTGTGTTCCCATTTGGCTCTTATGTTTCAGCAATCCCAAGGATAGTCAAAATATCTAGGGCAGACAAAGAGTCGTTTTTAAAGTCCTGGTGAACCCTAACAGGAGAATCACTGTGCAGCCTTGTAGGGTTTGGGAGTGAGACCGTCCACATAGTGCCATGGGTGGAAGACCAGCCACTCAAGTGACAGCAGAGTACAAAAAATATTAGAATCTCACATAAATGTGTCCCAGAGATATTTACAGTGGGGAACCAAGTGACAATCAAGTAGACATGATTATCTGTCCTGTAAATGTCAGCCAATCTTTTTCCCATATATACTAGTATTTGTTTAGAGGGCCTATGAACAAAGTGGCCATGGTGGTGTAAAAAAAAAAACACACAGGGCTCGAAAATCTGGACATTTTCCTAACTACCCTCAACTAGCCAGTATGTCAGCTGAGATCCCACATTGTCAATACTCCACTATAACATGGTACCACTCCCTTGGGAACCTGCCAGTCAACTGGCAGTAGTACCATGTTGGGGCTGCTTACTTCATGGAGAGATTAACCATTTTTTCCCCAAGCAATAAACATATATTCCATATAGATTTGCCTCCATTCCTAAAACAATTCTTCCAGCCCTGCCATTCAGAGATTTGTAGGATTTCCACCCTTTTCTTCGTATCCCTCACACAGCCTCTGACAGCAAAGGAAGGAAATCAATGAGAACAAAACCAAGAGCACATATTTGAACTTTTGTGTAGATTATTCCACATCAGAACCTCATGATATAGGGACCATTATTGTTGATTTTTTTGTAGCTGTGAAAAGTGATACTTGGGGCATTTAGAACCCTGCCCTAGGTGATCGTGTAGCTTGTGGCATAACTGGGACTAAAATTCAGACTTTCTGGACAAAAAAATGTCTGTGCTAAAGAAACTGTGCTTCCCTGGAGAAATGAGCGATTCTGGGGTATGGGACTAGGAAACTATAAGATGAGCCAGAAAAATGGTGTAGTTCCCATGGGGAAAAGGAAAGTAGGGACGAATTAAGGAATGAGGAATGGAAGAAGGGAGGAAAATAGCTAAGACTTGTCAAAAGGACACCTGAGCCACCTGAGAGAACATTAGAACAATATTCTAACAATTTAAGCAAAAAAATAAATAATAATATTGGATTGATCATGAAAAACAAAGAGAGATCAATAGAGGAAAGGGACCAGGGGGTGGGATTATAGAAGGAGGGGGTGAGTGCTGGGGAGTGATATTAACTAAATTGTATC
This sequence comes from Marmota marmota marmota, assembly GCF_001458135.2. Lineage (NCBI taxonomy): Eukaryota > Metazoa > Chordata > Mammalia > Rodentia > Sciuridae > Marmota > Marmota marmota. Next base: position 9,792,872 of record NW_026000196.1, read on the forward strand.
ATTATATTGTGTGCATGTACAAATACACAACAACAAATCCCATCAAGAAGTATGACTATGATGCACTAATAAAAACTGTGGGATCAAAAAGGTCCAGATGCTAACAGGAAGAATATGGAAAAAAAAAACTGTGTTGTAACTCAAAGTATAAAACAAATACTCATGAATCCAAACTGATATAAATAATTAATCAAAATAATAAATACATGGGGAAGGAATTAACCTTCCTTACAGAAGAATACCAAAAGACATCTATATATTTTCCCTATCCCAATTGGTGAAACTTAATTCCCATCACTTTGGGTCCAGGCTGGCTTTTATCATCTGTATCCTCAAAATAGCTTATAGAAAAGGGAATAAGGTAACTTTAGAGGGAGAAACCTGGAACACAGGACCTTGACTAAGTGTCACCAACAATGTGGTGTTGATAGCAAGTGTCCCCTAACAAGGCACCTTGAAGAGGGGACCTCACATCTGTGGTGTCTTCTCCCCAAACCCTTAACCCCAGTGCACTCAGGAGAAAACCTCAAACAAATCCAAACCGAAGAACATTCCTACAAAATACTTGAGCAACACTCTTCGAAATTGTCAAGGTCACAGAAAACAAGTAAAAGCTGAGACATTGTCACAGATTGGAGAATAAGGACACATAAGGAATGCAATGTAGCTTCCTGGATTGAATCCTGGAGCAATAACAACAACAAAAATGATAGAAAAACTATCAAAGTAAATCCTGTAGTTGATAATTTTGTAGCAATGTGAATTTCTTAGTTTTTACAAATATACCCTGGTCGTGTACAAAGCTGGGTCACATTCTGGGAATTCTCTGTAGACACTGTGCAACTTTTCTGTAAATGTAAAAGTGTTACAATGTAAATTGTTTGAAACCTTTAAATATTGAGGAAACACAGGGAACAGACCTCTGTACTAGATTACTTCTTAGCTGTAGTATTTAACAGAACCTCCCTGGGTACTTTCTATTGGGGAACATTCATCAGAGACCAAGGAAATTTTGTCTTTCTGCCTAATGAATAGAGAAAATAAGGAGGAGGGGTTGAAAGACATAAGAAGTTGCTTATTTCTCCAGTTTTTAAAGATTACTTTAGAGACTTTGCTATTAACAGACCAATTTAATAAATCCAATGACCCTAACATTAACTACCACTTCAGTTGTTGAATTTTTCTATATGCATCCACAAAGTCAGAAGTCTTATCATCTTTTGCTGAAATATACAATTTCACACACACAAAAGAAAGAGAGAGAGAGAGAGAGAGAGAGAGAGAGAGAGAGAGAAAACAGGAAGAAAGAAAAATCTATTGTACCAGCCTTGATGAATAGTCACTGGGATAAATCATTTGAGACCATGAGAAAATTCATTATATTTTCCTGAAAAAATGGTCTCTTTGGCAAATATTTTTAATGTATTTCTCAAATCTATCTCCACTGCAATGTATTGTGCTGGAGAATCAATATGGACAGCAAATGGACACGGCAAACACAGGAGTAGAAGCATAATTCCCAAAAAAAAAAAAAAAAAAAGCAAAATGCAGGGATCTGTATACTCCATCACAACTGGATTTCCTCTAGTCACCAGTTGCACCAGTTGCACCCACACCTTTTCAATCCTGTTGGCACTTAATAATTGCATATTCATTGAACCCCTGCTTCTGAAATTCATAGACATAACCACCATGATAAGCCAGGACCATAAATCATTGTTTTATTAACAACCCCAAAGAACTGTCCATTTGAGCTCCACTGTTGGAAGTGATGTGATTGAGAAGTACAGAGTCACATTGTCTCTTGGACATCTAGATTTCCCCACCTTCCAGCCTCAACATTTCCCCAGACACACCATGGCTTATTCTCAGGAAGCTGATGTGTGCTTCCATGGGCAGCACAACACATAGCCTAAACCCCAGCAGAGCACATGAGAGCTCAAAGGTTAGGAATGAAACCATTTTTCAAAAGACATGAAAGATCTGCTAAACAACCTTGGATTGTTAGTTAACTCAAATTGTTGCTATTCATTTTTTTCTCAAACTGCTCCCAGTTCCATATCAATGTTGGAAGGAAGGGAGAATTCTCTACAGTGCAGCCACCTGTTCAATGTGCAACACAAAGAATGCCTTTTTCAGCCATTTTCTCTCTTTAAGCCTCAAGAATTTTTTTTCTTTACAAAAACAGTAAGAAACATGTGCATAGGTAATAGGAGAACACAACCTCCTAAGAAAACACAGAAACAGCAGTTTCAGTGTAAGACTACAGATCCTTTTCCAAAGGAAACATTAAACATATTTACAAAGGTGTAGGGGAAACCAGGAACCCAACAGCCTATTTGGTAGAGATCTCAATCCCAATAGATGCACTGCAAAGTGGAACTGCAAAGGTAAAGGAGGACCTTGTGTGCTCACACCTCCACTCCATTTTATAGATATCAATGTTGAGCATGCTTCGTTCAGAAATTTCAAATCCAAAATACACCAAAATCCAAAAGATCTTAGAGCGTTGACATAATGTTACACAGGTAGAAAATTCCACACCTGACCTCACGTGTCAAGTCAGTCAGAATGTGGCTTAATCTCCATAAGCTTTATTTCATGCACAATAATTCAGGCTATATGTACTGGGACCCACAGAAGCATAGCAGGAGAGCCAGAAGGCTGCTCTGGCTGTCTCAGGCCACAGGTGGGGCAGAAAGGAAATGGGAGGATTGTGGTGTTAGAGCTGAGGTAATGGAAGCAATGTACCAAGCACATGAGTGAATCCTGAATAATCCTGTATTCATCTCACTGTATACAGGATTATACAGTGTGTCCTGTATACATCTCACTCTCCTTAATTCAACTACACAACCCAGGAAATTAAGAGGAATTCCTGCCAGGTGCAATGGTGCATGCCTGTAATACTAGCTACTCAAGAGGCTGAGACAGGAGGATTCCAAGTTTGAGGCCAACCTTAGCAACTCATTGAAAACCTGTCTCAAAGTAAGAAATAAAAAGGCCTGGGGATGCTGCTCAGTTAAATCCCTGTTACAAAAAAAAAGCAAAGTTCTTCATAAAGGTGCTAGGTTTTGAATAAAATAGAAGAAACATTTCAATTTTAAAAAAGAAAACAAGTACCACATCCATGTAAAGTAATCATAATTTGAGGANAAAAAAAAAAAAAAAAAAAAAAAAAAACAAGAAGAAAGGAAATTCCTAAATAAGAGCAAGATAAGGAATGAACAATTCAAATAGAGTGGGATGGGAGGCCATTCCATTCATTAAACACACACCAAATGGCCTTATACACAAAAATTTTGTTAATCAAGAAATATGACAAGCGCCCTGGAGTGATCAGCTACTGTATTGCGGGATCAGTCTGATAGGTTGCCAATTACACTTTTGTTGGATACTCCAAGGCGGTTGTCACTGAGAGGTACTGAAAGCACTGACTAAAAGTGAGACACATGATCTCAAGCAAGAGAAGTCTAAGGGGGATCACTATTCACATTAAACTCCAGCCCAGGCCCCACAGTGTCTCACAGGCCCATGATAGGCAGGTAGGAAAGATATGTTTCCTACATTGTCACCAACACCGAGCCATTGCAATGGAAGGCTTGGGGTCACAGCCTATGGAGGAAGGATATATGCCTGATCTGACTCACCATCTCTCCACACTCCCCAGGAATTACTTGCCAGTCTTTTGACAGGTGCCTCTCTGCATATTTTCAACAATTAAACCTCAAGGGGAATCAGACCAACCTTGGATTATATGAGAATGTCATTTCATTTAAGAACAAGTGAAAATCATTATCTTAAATATCAAATGTAAGTCACAAACAAGAGATAAAGATGGAATTTAAACGAATTGCCCCTTCTCATTGTATCCTATTTTTAGAGTTGGCAGATATGGAGCATATCTGTGGTTATTTATATTTGTAAAATCTCATTATTATACCTGCACATTTTGTTATTATACTTGAAAAATTGCTAGAAAGAGTCTTCACTGTCATTCACGTGGCCCTGTACAGTTTACAAAGCCATAACACATATTATCTTGTGCCATAGTTAGGGTGAACTCAGTGAAGCAGAATGTCTTGGTGAGGAAGTTGCAGAGCAGTTATGAATTGTTTGGCCAGGCTCAGACCTGGAATGGAAACAGCTATCTGGTCTCAATGATAAGGAACTAAAATTAGCCACTGATAACATCCTGTTCAGTGCTACAGAAGAAAAGGAACAACTGTTCAGTGGTCTGTTTTCTTTGAGTAGCCCTTTGCAAGGTTCTAAAAGAACAACTATGCTCCCAGGGCATTGGATTCTCAAGGGCATCACTAATCCAGGAAGGACAGGTGCCGACTTTGCAGGCCTCTTTAGAAACAGTACTGGTCTCTGCCCTCTCCTACATCCTCCCAATTCAGGGCGGCTCTTTTGTTGTTTCTAACATCCTCCCCTCTATCTATTCGTTATAAAGCCTCTCCAAGTCTAATGTCCTAAACTATTTGTGAATATAAATGCAGAAGGCATTTGTGCATACTGTACTGTGTGACCACATCCAACTCTGTAAATGTGTGTTCACCCCAGTGTCTCCCTGGAATTTTCTATACAAAAAATACAGAAAACTAAAAATGGCAGAAGACAGCTTCTTTTGCCCATATTTAGTGAGTCTTTTATTTATCCTACATAATTTTAATAATGTCTTTGGAAATCAATATTATAGCCCAACCCACAGCTTCTGTAATCTCAGCGATTCGGGAGGCTGAGGCACGAGGATCACAAGTTCAAAGCCAGTCTCAGCAATTTAGCAAGGCCCTGTCTCGAAATAAAAAATTGAAAGGGCTGGGGATGTGGCTTAGTGGTAAAGCACCCATGGGTTAAATTAAATTCCCAGTACCAAAAAAAAAGCAAAGTTCTTCATAAAGGTGCTAGGTTTTGAATAAAATAGAAGAAACATTTCAATTTTAAAAAAGAAAACAAGTACCACATCCATGTAAAGTAATCATAATTTGAGGAAAGTTGTAATTCAACTCAAGATATTTTATACACAAATATTGCTCAAAATGGGATCTTCTCCCCATTCCAAATTGAACCTAAATCTAGTCTGATCTCTTGAACTCAGTGAACAATCTATTTATGAATCATGTTATTAGGGTAAAATTTAAAAAGCATTCCCTTTCCACATGATAGAATAACATGCACATGTACAAATGCTGTTTTCAAGTCATATGTACTATCATGAGAAGCAAATAAACAAGGCATTAAACAATATGTGTTCCATGATTTCACTGGTGCATAATGTATAATACAAAAATATAATTTAAGTGGCTAGAAAAAAGCACATAAAATGTTCATGATAATCATCTCTGAGTTATCTAATTATGACTGACTTTTTTGTTCTTTTTTTTTTACATCTCTCACAACATTCATTAAATTTTTTTAATTCTAAAAATTTTTTTGCAGGAGGGAGTGAAATAAAATTTCAGGAAAATTTTCTCTGTTTTTTACCTCCCCTCAAAAAGGAATCACCCAAATGAAACCAAGTTAACTATAGAAATACAGCAAAATAAGAGGAGTAGCGTTCAACAACCCAGGATGCAGAGGCTGGGGGAGAAGAGGTGGGTGCAATCCACATATGACATATGTACAGGTGCCATGTGCTTGGGACCTATTTTCAGAAGATATTTTTCTCCTCAAACATCCTAGAATGAACTCAAAGCTTAAAAAATTTTTTGAAATAAAGAAAGTGGGAAGAAAATTAAACACACACACCACACACACACACACACACACATACACACCATTTAGTTTTAACAGTCTTCCTTAATTTTGTTCACAAGAGTTTCTATTTTATAAAAAGATTAATGAAAAATATTGAAAAAAAATTGTTTCCTCAACTTATGTCCATAAGGATAATGGAATTCATAAGTTTTTTAGCACACAGACCAGAAACTGCCCCCTGGGTTCTATGACTGCTACTGACAGAATCCACAGGACTAGAGAATTCAGAACACTAGGGCTGCTTCTGAGTAGGAAGCCCAACCCAGAAGAAATTAGAAAATATGGGAGATGGTGGGGAATTAGGAAATATGACCATGCAGAAGGGGAGGAGACTATACAACTGGTTTTTACAAAGATCCAAGAAATTTAGTTCCAAAATGAGGCAAACAGTATTTACTCACATGCCTTGTTTTCTGTCCTTATTTTTAAATTTTTGATTGATTGATTGATTGCTGCACTGGGAACCCAGGACCTCACACATGCCAGGAAAACCCTCTGACACTGAACTACATCCCAGCCATTTTCTGTTTTTAAGAATCAAAGTTGCCCAAATTAAATCTTTCTCTTAATGTTAGTGCATATGCCCCTAAAAATTATCTTTTTAAATTGTATAGGGAAGAAAAGATTAAAAATCATCTGATTACTCCTCTTAGGTCTAAATGAAATTCACATAAAAACTGTTGGTTTCTAATACAGAACAATCCAAATTCAAGCACTGCTCTACCCTCCCTGCTCCTATGTCCACACCATACACCAAGGTGGGAGGAGAAACTCAGCTCAAGCTCAAGTTCAAGGTTGTATGTTGTGCTGGAGAGTGAAGCCCCATCCCAAGCCCTCAGAACACCTCCCTCTGTCCAGTGAGGCCCAGCACCCGGAATATTTTGGGCTGCAGTGGCTGGTGGGGGTTGGGGTGAGATTTCAAGAATCTACTTGAGGTTCCCCAGTTTATCTCCTCACCTCCCTGTACCCAGAACTTCCATCTCCTGGGCAAGGGTTTCTGTCAAGAGTGGCTCCTACTTAGTTGTGAGCTATAAATTATCCTTCTTGTTTCTGCACCCAACTCTTGTCTCTTCAATTTCCTCTTCCTCCCCTGAACTTGTATCTCTGCAAACTGGGGAAAGGCTCTTTGGCCCCAATCTTGGTCATTTCTCACCTTCCTCACCTTCATAGTCATCATACAAGTATAGCCTGGGGATCCCTTATCCAAAATGCTGGTAACTGGAAGGGTTTCAGATTCTAGCATTTTGTTGTCGTTGTAATTTTTTTTGGGGGGGTGGGTGGAATATTTGTGTATACATAATGAGATATATTGGGAATAGGACCAAATACTAAACATGAAATTCATTTATGTTTCATATCAATTCTATGTACTTAGCTTGAAGAAAATTTTTGCACTATTTTTAATAATTTTGTTCATGAAACAGTTTCGTGGTGTGAATTTTCTACATGTGGCATCCTGTCAGTGCTCTAAACATTTCATATTTTGGAGGATTTCAGATTTCAGATCAGGGCTGTTCAAGCTATAATAGTCCTTGCTTTGGGGTATGTATGATTTCCCTTCTGAAAATCATTTCTGCTGTGGTTGTTTCCAAAGCCATTTTTGCTGCTGTTGTTGCCAGAGTAGCTGACCAGGCCCCAGCCTCTCCTCCCAAAAGGACATCCAATGTTTCCTCGGGAGCTCTGCCACCTCCTCTTTCATTGGAACCACAAAGTCTTTGGTCAATTTGTCAAGGGCCATTGTGCTCTTCTGTCCCCGTCATCTCTTCAGCATGTTCTAACTGCTTGGCAGAAGTGAGATGACAGGGGTGGAGGAGAGAAGAAAGGTCTGGACGGTTTTGTCTTCCAGTGATGCTTCTGTTTCTGCTTCTCGTTTGAGGTATCTGGCAAAGCAACTCATGCAATGTCATTTCTGAGGACCCAAAGTGGTGCTCTTAAATATGGTAACCCATGGTCACTATGCTGAGCAAACAGATCTCAGGGATACGCTAAGGTTGAGCCAACTGGATGCATTGGCAAATGGACCAAAATTCCTGTTCATTTATGTTGCTGTGATGTAGATTCATAACCCAATAAGCCACCAGGTTATGCAAGTTTCTCATTAAGAGTCCTGAGCCTGTCAAGTAATTGCAAAAGACTTTTCTGTCTTTTTATAAACAGGAAAAAAAGACATTTAAAAACCATTTTCTTCAAGAAGCCCTTTCTTTATCATAGCAATAATGCATCAATGTGCATTTCTGCAAATACTTCCCTGTTTAGTTCACTCTGGGGTTAGGAGTAATCCTAAACACTGTACCCCAGCATTCTTCCCTGCCTGCTCTATATGCTCTGCTTCATCAAGTTCATCTACTACCACTGCTTCAACTACAATGGGTACAGTGAGAACCCTACGCATATATTTCACACCCCGGCCTTCTTCTCTGAAGTTTGAACCTGCATATCCACTTGTCCATTTAGCACATCCAACTTGATCACTCATTGGCAACTCAAAATCAGTATGTTCAAACCAGAGCTCAGGATTTCTGCTCCACATCCAGTCCTCCTGCTGTTTCCTATATTAGTGAACAACACCACTGTCTGTGGCATTACATAAGCAGGGGACCTGGCTTGACATGATCGCATCCAACATCCCAAATGCATCCAATGTATTATCAGCCCTATTGTATCTCCTGGCAATAATCTCTCAAATCTGTCCGCAGTGCTCATATTTAGGAAGTCTCTGAGGTAAAGATATTTCTCACATGGATGACTAACAATAGCTCCAATTGGTAATTTTGCATTTGTTCTTGTCTTTCTCCAGTCGAGTCTCTACAGACAAATTTATCATTTTGAAAACACTCATTTGACCATGCATTACCCAAACTTAACCTTCAATAGTTCCCCTTTGTTTTTAGAGTAAAAATAATATATTTACCCAAATCTATAAACCCCCCCCCCAACAATATGGCCTCTTGCTTACTTTTGTAAGGTTTTCTTGTTGCTCTGGTTTGTTTTTTAACCATCCTCATTTAATCCTGCTTTTCTCTTTGATTTCTGTAGACTGATATTGTGGGAGGAAATAAAAGAAAAACACAGACTTAGAATTTGAAAATAAAGCTTCTTCACCTTCTATAAGAACTACATTGCAAGAAGGAAGGACACTCCTTACCAGCCACAGTTCAGAGACCAGTTTAACCCGATTTTTTAACATATCAGAATCATAGGTTTATTTTAGATCTGCGTGCAATAAAGACCCCTTCTAAGAACTGCCCTGTGGTTAGCACAGAGAGGGATTCATGACACAGGGAAAAAGAGACACTGTGATACTCACTAAGGAGGAAAAAAAGACCTTATCCAAAGCTACCAACTTTCAAAGATCACTTATATAGGAGCTCTAAGAACATTTATTTGAAGGAAGTGTTTGTCCAGTAAAGCATTTAGCATTAATAAATAATTACAATATTTTCTAGGAGAGCAAAACATTGAAACTCTATAAAGGAATAATGGTATTTGCCCAGGACAGTAAAACATTAAGACTCTCTTGGCTGAGAATTTTAAAACTTGATCCAAGAACACATGTTGATCACAGAGGGGCTGATTTCCCTCTCTTCAACCACATTAGGTGCTTCAAGGAAGGAAGTGTCTTCCTGGTTAGGTCCATTTCCCACATTGTTCTGTTTGGAATACTTTTCCCCCAGCCCAGCCACTCTCCAGACCCAGTTCTCTTCTTCCTGGAGGTCTCTGATTAATATGACTTTTTCTGGGACATCTTCCCTGTTTAACTGATCATCAGTTCTTAACAGATTAACCATGTTCCTAACTAACTGTGTCAGGTTCTCCATCTTTGAAGTGCTTATCAACAATGTGACTCAATAATTAAATGACCAGGACATGTGGGAATGTCAAATTCATCATAGTAGGCCCAGCTCTCAGCATAGGATCTTGCACATTTGCTGAAAGATGATATAAACTCCCTTTTTAATGAAAAAATACAAATTTTTTTATTATCTTTTTTCCAGCTTTATTAAAATATAATTAAAACTAAAATTATACATATGTCTGGTATATAACATGACGTTTCATATAAGTATATATTATTAAATGAGTACCACAATCAAAATAAAATATCCCTTACCTCACATAGTTACCATTTGTGTGTGTGTGTGTTAAGAAGATTTAAGATTTACTCTGTTGAGAAATTTCAAGTGTACAATAGAGAATTATTAACTATAGCCACTTTTTTTAAACAGAGTATTTGTTTCCATGGAATTGAATTGTTTTAATTTCTTTTTTTATTTTAATATTTATTTATTTATTTTAAATTTATATATGACAGCAGAATACATTGCAATTTATATTACACATATAGTGCACAATTTTTCATGTCTCTGGTTGTATACAAAGTATATTCACACCAATTCGTGTCTTCATACATGTACTTTGGATAATAATGATCATCACATTCCACCATCATTTCTAACCCCCTACTCCCTCTCTTTCCCTCCAACCCCTCAGCTCTATCTAGAGTTCGTCTATTCCTCCCATGCTCCTGCTCCTTATTCCATTATGAATCAGCCTCCTTATATCAAAGAAAACATTTGGCATTTGGTTTTTTGGGATTGGCTAACTTCACTTAGCATTATCTTCTCTAACTCTATCTATTTAGCTGCAAATACCATGATTTTATTCTGTTTTATTGCTGAGTAATATTCCATTGTGTATATATGCCACACTTTTTATTATCCACTCATCTATTGAAGGGCATCTAGATTGGTTCCACAGTTTAGCTATTGTGAATTGAGCTGCTATAAACATTGATGTGGCTGTGTCCCTGTAGTATGCTGTTTTTAAGTCCTTTGGGTATAGACCAAGGAGAGGGATAGCTGGGTCAAATGGTGGTTCCATTCTAAATTTTCTGAGGAATCTCCATACTGCTTTCCATATTGGCTGCACCAATTTGCAGTCCCACCAGCAGTGTATGAGTGTACCTTTTTCCCCACATCCTCGGCAACTCTTATTGTTGTTTGTCTTCATAATAGCTGCCATTTTGACTGGAGTGAAATGATATCTTAGAGTGGTTTTGATTTGCACTTCTCTAATTGCTACAGATGATGAGCATTTTTTTCATATATTTGTTGACTGATCGAATATCCTCTTCTGAGAAGTGTCTGTTCGTGTCCTTGGCCCACTTATTGATTGGGTTATTATTATTTGTTGTTGTTGTTGTTGTTTAGCTTTTTGAGTTCTTTATATACCATAGAGATTAGTGCTCTACCTGATCTGATGTGTGAGGGGTAAAGATTTGCTCCCAAGATGTAGGTTCTCTATTCATCTCACAGATTGTTTCTTTTGCTGAGAAGAAACTTTTTAGTTTGAGTCCATCCCATTTATTGATTCTTGATTTTAATTCTTGCTCCAAAGGAGTCTTATTAAGAAAGTTGGGGCCTAATCTCACATGATGGATATTAGGGCCTACTTTTTCTTTCATTAGATGCGGAGTCTCTGGTTTTATTCCTAAATCCTTTGCCCATTTTGATATAAACTCCTTTGTATTACTTAATAATTGTTCATCTATCATGCCAAACTATAACTCTCTTGACAACAAGACCTTTGTCTTATCTCTCTTAGTATCTCCTCCTACATGATCTGATATAGTGCTATGCCCACAGTTAATGTTCAATGTTTTTATGCATACCAAAAAAGCAATAAATATATAGTACTTTCCTTACTGTGTTTCTGTGTTAGAGTAGCTATCTTAAATTTTTAGTTTTAGGAAACTTTATGTTATTAAAATTCATTTAGAACCCCAAAACTGCTGCTTACATGGGTTTTATTTATCAATATTTATCATTTAAGATTTTTCCATATTGGCTGCACCAATTTGCAGTCTCTTAAAATATTTATCATTTTAAGATTAAAACTGAAAAAGTAAAAAATATCTCATCTACTAATTTATTAAAGTGATAGCAAACCCATTAATAACACCAACAATCTCATCAACATCTTTATGAAAAATTATTATACTCCCAATATTAAAAAAATATTCAATTAGAAGAATGGCATTGTTATATATTCTTTAAAAATTTATTTAATATATACTTTGAAGAAGACATCTGGGTTCTCCAACCTGATCTGCTTTCGATGCCTACAATATGTTACTTCATTTGAAGTATATGAAGAAAATTTGACATCATAAAATTATGCATTTGAAAAGTGGAAGAAATTTTAATAGCCTTTTCAGTAATCATGAATATTTTCTTTACTACTACACCAAAACTCAACGAGCAGTATTTTTTCTTTTTTATTGGTTCTTTTTAGTTATATACAACAGCAGAATACAATTTTGATGTAATTATACAAGCATGGGATATATCTTATTCTAATTAAGACCCCATTCTTCTGGTAATTTCTTAAAGATTAGTTGAAACACAAAATTGGAAACATAAATGAACTCTTTTTATACATAGTTACATTAAAATCCATTGGTTCATTTTGTACTTCGAATGGATACTTAAGTAATGCATGCATTTGCAACATCATGCTTTGATCATTTGGAAAATATTAATTCATTAATTTATGTAGATATTCTAAGTTTCACATTTTATTATACAACATCAAATTTTTCATTTATTAATAACATCAACGATCTCATCAAAAAAGCGTTTAATAATTGGGAAGCTCCCAAGCCCACCGTGGCAAATATAAATTTCTTGAAAGTCTTAATTTTCACTTGAAATCTTGAATTTTATCATTGGCAATAAAAATCATTAGTGGTTTCATTAAAGAATAGTCTCACTTCCTGTATTTTTCGGACTATGTCTTCCAAATACCTAAGTCTGAATGACTCAAGTTTGTCTCTCAGTCCTTGTTTTGAATAAAATGGCATTTTATTATTTTTAAACACGCAGACACTTCAGCTTGCAGCTGCTTCTCCTCTAGAAAACCACCCTGTTCCAGTCTGCAGCCTTTGTGTTTTACCAGGGATCCATGATTGCATATGCTAGCCAGAGCCTAAGGGGCATGTACAGGCAAGGAGTCAAGCCTCCTCCACTTTCAACTCACAGGATGAAGCCATGGCTCCCAGGCCTCTGCCAAACAATGCCATCCCTCTTAACCTAGCCAACTGCATTGTCAACACTAACATCTGTGTCACCATAAACATGCTCTGTTGTTCAAAGGGGTGTGGACAAGAGAATAGACATGCCAGTGGGAAAAACAAAACAGTAACAGCTCAGACTCCAGGTCATCTTGCTGGTGGATGGGATGACTGTTTCTCTATTAATCAAAAACACAGGGAATAGCAGAAAGGAAGTGGAATAGCCTCCAGGGAGAGGGGAGGAGGATGCTGGTACAGCAGAGGGAGCAGTCTGGGAGCCAGAGCCCAGAAAAGAGGCTTTAATAGATGGCACTGAGACTGGGATAATGCTCCTCCTCATTAAACAATCATAAAGGTTTTTCGACACTCACTCACTGATGGGGTGATTCAGCCAAGGAGTGCCAAACTGTTGACATGAGGGCAAAGTAAATCGATTGGTCAATTCATAATGGAGCAACCACCAAGAAAGCAGAGTTCTTTCTTTAAGAAGATCAGGGTAGTCCCGCCCACCCCTCACCACTGGTTGCCCTTTCCCATGACAACACATTTGAAAATACTCATACATATTTTGAAATCAGGGTTTGGAGATATTTTTGGCCGTGTAATATAATTTTAGAAATTTTCTGTTTGCTATATATGTTCTGTTAATTTAAACTCCTTAAGAATATCTTTAAGATGATAAATCATGAGAGGGAAGAATGTCTGTCATGAGGATCTCATAAAAAGATGCTGATAAAATGAGAATTCTGCTAAGAATAACACATATTATTTCATTTACTTTTACCAAGTAAGAGAGTAGGATTCAAATACAGCTCTGTATCTCTGGGCAAGTTACTTAACCTCTCTGAGCCTGTTTCTCCACATGTAAAATAAAGATAATAATAGGATTTACTTTCAGAGACAGTTGAGGATTAAGTAAGATGTTACTTGGGCAGTATTTGGCACTAGGCTTGACAGAAATGAATGCATAATGAACTGTGGCAGAGGTGATAGTGATGGTGGCAGTGGCTGCAACAATGACAAAGGTGGCAATGGCGGAGAGGTGGTGGTGGAGGGCATAACTGTAAGCAATGATGCCGGTGGTGTAGGTGGTGGTGGCCCTGCTGCTGAGGGTCGTGGTGGAGATGGCAGAGACATGGCGGCAGGGGTAGTAAGAGTTGTGGGATTCTGGTGAGGAAGTTGTGGTAGATAAACTGGTGGTGCTGGGGGTGGTTGATGTGGTTAGATGGTAGCAGCAGTGATAGAGGTGATGGTGGAGGTGGTGGTGGCCATCCTGGTGTTGGTCATGATAGAGTGGTGGAGACCATGGTGGTATGGAGGTGATTAGGGATGGTGGTGCAGTTGATAACAGCTGTGGAGGTGATAATGTTAATAGAACCCAGTGATGGTGATGGTGATGGTGGTGGTGGTGGTGCTGGATGGCGGATAGGGACAGTGGCAATATTGGTGGAAGTAGTTGTGGTGCCGGCAGCACTGGTGGTTAATGGCATGGGGCAATGATGGTGGCCACACTGTATTTACTATTGAAGTCAGGGTGATTGCTTCAGAGAGAGTAGAACTCTTATTAGCTTGGTCATCAGCTAGACCAGGTTGTTTTAAAAGGCACTCATGAGAAGAGTTGAAAAAAATCATCTCTTCATACAGGACTTTAGCAGGGTTCTAGCTCTGCACCTTACATCATATGTCCTCAGCTCAGGACACTTCCATAGTTGTAGGATGTCCAGGAAGAGAAAACAAAATAAACAGTGAGGGAAGCTGCTTATTGAATGAGCTTGACTTGAAAGAGGGTTAGAAGAATCAATTTTACATTTTCTCCCTTTGTTCCTTCAAATTCAATTTTTCTTCCATTCTGAGAAGAAATTGGATAAAACCATCTTTTTACAAAAGGATTTTTAGATATTAAACAAACAATTCTTTTGATTGAGCATCAAAATATTGGGTCCAATATTATATCATTCTGGTGGAGTAGAGTCTAATAATCAATGCACTGTGAATTCCTCACCCAATCTGAGCTTGCTTTCAGCTAGATGCCTGGTCTCTGCAATCCCAAGGATATTGTTTTTGAATATTGCAGGCAAGGCCAAGAGGATGAAGGAACCTGGGGAAAGGAAAGAATCTTATCTCTGATACTGTTGTCACCTGTCACTGCTCCCTCCAGATGGAGGGTGGATGATATGTTTGCTGGGTTTTTTTCTCATGGACATTTTTGAAGGGTTCTTGTAGGGCACGTCACATCAGAGAAATAGAAACCTATGATGGAGAAAAGGAAACCTAACTTGCAGACTGATGCTCACTTCCTGGTCTTGGGGACACACATGACTAAGATGGTGCCTGGTGATCAGCCAGAAGGTGTTACCATGGGTTGTGATGAAAAATCAGACCACCTCTAGGATAGGCTCAGAACCCTTCCGCCCTCATGGACAGCTCGTGTCTCCCCTTACTGCCTGTAGAATGGGTGTACATGTGAACTCTCCTCACCCTGCTGACCTTTATCCTGATTGGCTCCTGTGCATTATATTGGCTGTGTGTGCTTCCTCAATAAATGAGCTCCAGCCTTGACTGGTCTCCCTGACGGGCCTGAGTGTCCTCCTGTGAGGGAGGGCTGGGTGCGGGCGGTCAGTCGGCCCTCTCCTTTCTTGGCTCGTCCTGGTTGGGGCATGTTCTCCCTATCTCTCCTGCAGTTTGGGAGGGAATGAGGACTAAAAACCCTAACAGGTTCTCACTGACTCAACCTTTTTCAAGCTCCCCCAACATACCGATACACATGCACACAGCTCTGCAGGCAGCTCTGTGAGCACTGGTAAGGCCTCCTCTTCAAGCTCTGGGCCCCTGATCCCCACCTCTCTCTTGGGATCATATCACCCCTTCAGCAAAACTTCTGTAGCCCCTTTCACTGTGTTTTAGTTATCTTTTTCATTGTTGCAAACAAAAGACCTGGCGAGAACAATGTAGAGGTGGAAAAGTTTATTTTGGCTCACAGTTTCAGAGGTCTCAATCCATAGAGAGTTGACTCCATAGCTCTGGGCCCTAGGTAAGGCAGAAAATCATGTTAGAAAGGTAAGGCAGAGAGAAGCAGCTCAGGACATGACAACGAGGAAGCAGAAAAAGAAAGCTCCCCTCACCAGGGAGAAAAATATATATTCTAAAGGCGTATCACCAATAACCTACCTCCTCCAGTCATGCCCTACCTGCCTATAGTTTCTACCTGCTTAATCCATGTCAGTGTGTTAATCCACTGATTAATTCACAATTCTCATAATATGGTCATTTCACCTCTAAGAAGTCTTTCACTGTCTCACACATGAACTCTGGGGGGACACCTCATATCTAAATCATAACACACTGAATTCACATTGAGTCCCTGGATAATTCACCTTTGTTCTCTATAATCGGACAAGAAATAGCATCAGCCAGAGTCTTTCCCTCATTGAATTCTCTTTACAGTGATAAAACGTGGGCTTCTATGTGCCCTAAATGTCAGTGAATACCTGTTAGATTTTATGGGTGGTTCCCTCAAGATCCTCTCAGTTGACTCAGAGACGGACGAGAAACCCTCTCCACACACCTAGGGAATAGGAGGAAGAGTGCAGTATCCTGATAACTCTGTTTAAAGAAAGCCTCCTCTTTCAGCCCCACCTCCTCCCTTAATCCTGGAAGTGGGTGAAGGGCTAAAGCTAGAAAGACTTGTTTTCCAATCTCTCAGCATGCTTGTTAAGGATGCAGAGATACTTGGTACCTTCTGAAGATCTTAGGTCTTACTGGAAAGCCTTAGATGCAGCAACTGACATTTTAACATTCTCTTACAATAGGGTTGAATTGCTGGCATATAAGTACAGAACAAAAAAATTATATGAATATATTTGGTCTAGGAAAACAAAGACTGTAATAATGAGAAAATCATTTGCATTTGTTGAGCAAAGCTTTTACATGTATTGTTATACAATTTTCAAAGACTAGGAAATGGATATTGGGATCAAAGTAATCACCTAACATTTGGATAATGTGGTGGAGTTTACAAAGAGCTTTCTCACATCTTGTCTCCTTTGATTCTCATAAGAACTCTGCCAAAACTGATGGTATTCATTGAATTTTGCAGAGGAAAAAACCAGGGTCAGAAGAGGCAATGAGGGTTAATCTCACTAGCCAACCCGTATCAATTGAGACCTGCTGTCTAGTGTAATGCTATGCAAAACACAGGCTACGAGCAGAAGCTGAAAACAAGCTATGAGAAACTTAAAGCAATTTAGTGGTGCAATGGTATCCAAGCATGATCAGTAGATTTGTCTCACTGAGTGGGGCACGGACCAGTTCAGGGGTGGTCAGACTCATCTGCTGAGTCTTATGCAGCATGAGCTGTGTACTAGTCATTTATATTCCTGCCTAAAATGAATTAGAGATTTTAAAATAGGGAAAAATGATCTTTCATTAAGGATAACTTGAGAAACATTGCCTTAGATTGGGTATTGTGTTTAGAAGGATCAGAAGACCAGGAAATACCACTGTGGCTGATTAACAAGGTCCACCATTAGCACTAGGGTTGGGTGGGAGGGCAGTGACATACTGTGCCATCTCTACCAGGAGAGTTCCTTTTAAAAATAGAACATCCTCAGATCTGTAGGGGAAGCACTAATAGCCATGACTGTATAGAAACACTTTCTAACTTCAAAATGCTTTACAAATTTCAAATACATTTAACATGTATCATCTCGTTTGAAACTTGGTTTAGAAAGAAAGAATTTTAAATCTCACATTACAGAGAGAAAGACTGTGAATCAGAACAGTTGTGTTCCTACCACAGTCACAGAGCCAAACAGTGGCAACTTTGGGACCAGAACCCAGGTTTTGGCATTCTGTCCGGGATCTCAACTGCCTCTGTTGAGAGGAGGCAATAAAGTTATTTATGAAAAAGCTCCAAGTAAAATGAGAATGTCACACCATATCAATTTTATTATAGGAAAGTTTGGATAATGTCATGGATGATATCCCTAGATGGTTTTTAGATTGACATTCCAAAGTACAATCTAGCCTCCCAGGTAGTAAAAAGCAATTGGCCCTTTTATATAGATCTCTGGGCTACAGAGGAACATTGAGTCCACTTTAGGAACACAATTTTTCTTTTTATTAGATATCCTAGTTCCAGAGGTGATCACTGTTATTGTAAATAAGCCAGTGAAAATTTTCCTCTGTGTCCAGTAAGGATCTTTTAAGCACTTGCTGTATGCCAGAAACTACACTTCAATGAAGAGCACAGACATGTGTGGGACCAACAAAATACATAAATAAATATTTGCATTTAATGTCCTATGTATAGTAACAAAAGTACATAAAATGGTCTGTAATTGCTTGTGAGGAGGGAGTGATGAACTCAGTAGATGAAGAAGGTGAGGGAAACAGGTGAGGGAAAGAATCCATAAGAGATATGAAACGTTCCTGGCAGGTTTTCAATGGTGAATAAGCAGACAGTTGGGGAAAAAAGGCATTTGAATGAAAGAAACAGCAGTGCAAAGGCCCAGAGGCTTTAAACCAGGTGATTTCTTGGAGGAATATAGATTGTTGTACACATCTTCTGCAGGTAGTAGGAGAAAAATCAAGATTAATCTTCACCACTTATTTTTGTTTTAAAGAAACCCATTTCTTATTCACAGGATTTGAAAACATTTCCTTTATTGAAACTAGCCCAGCTGTTAACTTCTCTAGCTCTATTTCTTCATTGCTAATGTGAGGACTCTAATAAAATCTATTTTACTAGGTTGTGATGAGGGTCAATGCTGTAGAGTGCTCAGAGCAGTGCTGTCACAGAGTAAGTGTTTAATAGGGGTGTCAGTGACAGTGATGATAGTAGAGATGATGACACTGATAAGACAGCAGTAATGGTGATAATGACCAGAGTGACTGTGGTAACGGTGATGATGACAGTGCTGGGGATGGTGATGGTGGTGGTGATGATGAAGGTGGCAGTGTTGAGGATGGTGATAGGGTAGTGGTGGTGGGGATAATGATAGTGGCAGTGGTAGTTTAGTAAGAGTGATGATGATGATGATTTCCATTTTACTTGGCCCTCGCTTTCCACTGCCATATCTGGCTTCTAGGACCCAATGTGGAATGCCTATGAGATAATCTGATAATGATACAACAGTATGATTTATTGTCTTTTAAAATTATCCTGCTTGGCATTTGTGGGGTTTGGTGAGAAGGTGCACTTCTGAAATGCAGCCTAGGAGACCACTATCTCCTGGCAAAGCCTACAATATTCACTATCTGGATCTTTGTAGGAAAAAAAAAAACACCTGCCAATTCCTGCCCTGTCCAGATCCCCACCACCCACTGCCAACTGCATCATGAATTCCAAAGCCGGTCAAGGTCAGGAGTTTATGAACTTCAGGTGAAAGCTCATTGGTTTATTGATCTCTTTTCCTCCAGAAACCTCAGAACCCTGCCAACCCCTCCCTGCTAGTACAGTTGATCCTCATTATTCACAGATTCTGTATTTATGACTCACCTATTCACTGGAATTCATATGTAATCCCAAAATCAATAGCCATGGCTCTGCAGTAGCTATTCATGGACATGCTCAGAGAGATGGGAAAAAAACCTGATACACAGGATGCTCACATGTTCCCCAGAGGAAGCTGAACAAAGCAATGTTCTACCTTGTTTAGTTCTCAAAGTGTAAGTAAGCGTCCTTTTTGAAGTCTATTTAGAATCATGTTTTTTTTCCAGTTTTGTGCTTTTTGTTGGTAGTTTTGCTGTTTAAAATGGTCCCCAAGCGCTTCACCGTTGTACTGTCACTGGTTCCTAAGCGTAGGACAGCTCTGGTGAGACTCATGGAGGAAAATACAAATGCTAAATTATCTTTGCTCAGACATGAGTGCTGTTAGCCAGCACTATGTTAATGAATCAATAGCATATTATATAAGGTGCCTTTAAACAGAAACAACATAAAACAAGGCTAAAATATGGCTATTGTGTTGATGGATGAATGAAAATATGACCAGAGACTCTGGAACCTAACCTGTATTTCACCTCAGAGCAAATATTCAATATTCACTAATTCAGTGTTTGTGGGGGAATTCATGGACTATAACTATGGTGGATAAGGAGAATTGACTGTGCAAAGGAGTAAATGACACACAGAGGCCCATGAAGTGACACTCTCTGGCAGAGACCGGTGCACAGAAACTGCAGTCTCCCTGAGCAAGGAACAAAACTCTCAAGTGCCAACCTCTAATGAGAAACAAACGGTCCTTGCTCTCTCATCTGCTGACTTGAGGAAGACAGGAAATATTCGGCAGTGGCTTGGGCACAAGAAATCTCTATAACTAGCGAAATAAAAGTTTTCTGGGAATTGGCTCTGGGGTTTGGGATTGTGGTGTATGAGCTCGCCTTTCCAGAAAGCTGCCTTTGAAAAGACTCCAAATGGCTTAAATTCCAATTTTCTTCCCCTTTTTTTCCCCCCTGAAACTCTGGGGAAGCTTTCGGGAAGCCATTCCACCCCCTCACCCAGGTCAGACTGCCCAGTGTCTTTTTTCTTCTTCTAAGTACACAGAGGTATTAAATGTCCCTAAAGATGGCTGTTTCGTGTCCATCCTGGCCAATGAAGACACCAATGTCTGGGGCCAGTCCTGAGCACTGCCTATACACTCAGGAATGTGATCCTGGAGTTGCACAGGTAGAAAATCATACTGCCCCACTTGTCCCTGTAGGCTGATGTCTGGAGCTGAGTGGGAGTGACATTCTGCAGGGGATACCATGAGCTAATGTTCCTGGAAGGTATGGGTCTATATCCGTGAGGGAGCTGGAGGCAGCTACCTGTCTGTTCATCATCTGATTCTTTCTGTTCTGTTCATCATCTGTATCTTCCTGAGGTCTGGTCACAGAGCTGGATTTGTCTACAAAGCCCCTTGAAGGCTTGACCTGGGCTCATGATGCTGCTTCATGCATTGAAGCAGAGAGTGTATGCAAGCTTCCCTGGTTTACACAACCTCCCTAAATGCTCACTTGCTTTTCCTCCTTCCTTCCTCCTTTCTTCTGTTTCCTCTGTCACCTCTCTACCTTGATCACCTCCAATACTACTTAATATCAATCAATATCACACCTATGCTAGCTGATGAATGGAACTTAGAGAAAAGAGTTTAGGTTTGGTCCCTTCTTTGTCACTCATTAATTGCATAAACTTGGTCACTCCTTCATCAGATTTGGACTGAGCTATATACCAGGTGTGGGCCTGGGCAAAGGTTAGATCAAGCAACAAATGAAGAAAGTTGGCTGCCCTCGTGGAACTTAAGTTCTAGCAAATAGACAATGAATGATAAATATATTAATTACATAAGTTAGAAAATTAATAGTATTGTGGGAAAATAAACCATAGAGCAGGATCAAAGAGCACAATGTTACCAGAGAAGATGGGAACTGGCTGTCCTCTCTGAGACCTCCAAGTGCTGGTATTTGCAATGTAGATACACACTTCCATTCTCTTTGTAAAGGTGAAATGAGGATCCATGAGAAAGGAGATATAAGATGAATGTTTACACCTTGAGGAAGAATCTTTTCATCCACATGAGTCAATGGCTACAGGAATTTGAGAAATTATAAATTATGTGCCAGCTTTGTGCCACCTAAGTGTTAATATGTCATCTCATGGACCCTCTGTTATCTCTAAGGTAGGCATCATTATCTCACTTTTGTGTATGAGAAAAGCAAGGCTCAAAAGAAAAGTGTCTTCCTGAGGTCTGGTCACAGAGCTGGGGAGATGACAGAACTTGACTGAGAATCCATCTCCATCTTTCTGGGACTCCTTTCTCAAGGGACCTGAGATGTCAATCTGGCTGGGTAACCTCTAAAGATCCTCCAGTTTCAAGAGTGCACGGCTTCTCAGTGATCATTCTTGTGGGTGAGAATAATTGGAGACCCAGAGAAAAACACATATCTGAAGGAAAGAGAAAGGTCATTTCTCAGCCCTTCCAATGACATGAGACTCAGGGAGAAACAGACACTAGCAGGCTGGGCATTGAAGATGGATGAGAGAGGGATGAAAGTTTTGACCCAAGGGGCTTCCTCTACCTTGGAAGGTCCTAGAACCCAAAAAGAAAACAAAAGCATGAAGGATTTTGTTGCCATTCCAGGCCTCCTAATAACAAAATAGAAGGATGGGGCCATAGTTGAAGGAGCAGTGTCTGACAGCAAGGTAATTATCGGAAGGGAGTAACTCAGGCTTCTGACTTTAAAGAAAGGAGCAGTGTATGTTCAACTGGAAGTACAAGTTGGCTTACAAAGGGAAGAAATGCATACACATGAGTTCAGGTTCCAAGTCTGTGCACAAAAAGAACTGACAGGCATGTTAAATATTGCTCACCAAGAGGTAGACCAGGAAAAAAAATTTTTTCATGCTATTTTTCCAGTGTTTGAGGTTTTGAGGTATTAAATCACTTAATATTATAGATAACATAGTGTTTTTTGACTGTTATCTCATGTCTGATCCCTGCCAGGTTATGAATAAAGATAGTGTGATTTACATATTTATTAGCTACATTTTACAAGAAAATAGCAGCCCTACATCTCCACAGCCCACGCTCTGTGCTGACTGGCAAGGACATTTAAAATAAGCCCCTGTCACAAATTCTCATTTCATACTGGTCACAGTGATAGCTGTGCATGAAATTATAATAGGGAGATGCTCCCAACTCTTGCCAAATATCAAGTTTAAGTGCGCTAGGGTCATCTGTAGGTCTGTGACCCTTCTAAAAAGGTTAGGAGTCACTGATACCCCTAAGTGTCCATGTCAGGAACACAGTGGCCTAGATTGGCTTGGAGAACAAAGTTTCTGATTATAACTGCTCTGTCTGGAAGCGGTGGCATCAGTACCCTTTGCAGAAAGCTCTTTCACCTGGAGTGGACATTAAGCATAGCATCCCATGCTGGGACCTAAACACCTATGGTGTTCTCTTTAGAACTTGAACCCTTCTGCAGAGTTCCAGCCCTTCTCCTGGGAATATGGGTCCTCCAACTAGAAAGCACTGAATACCATTAATTTTCCAGTCCAGTTTCCTTTGTCATGTAGAAAAATATGCATACACGGAATTTCAGCAATGCATTTTCTTCCAAACACAAAAGGGCCCACTTGAGAAAATTATTTAGCAAGAAGTACAGGCAACATGATGTAATAAGGGTCTGTGAAGGTAGAGCTAGACCTCTGGTGAGAACCCTATTGACTTTTCATCTCCTGGAGCAAGGAAGGTCACCTGCATGGGGCATGTGCAGCCAGCCGTAGGACAAGGCAGGAAGATGCCTACGAGTAGTCACAGAAGAAAATTTGGATTGAAACTAAAGTTTCCTTTTCTTATTATATCTTTGAGTTTAAATAAAATTTCTAATTCCTAGCATCATTGAGCAATTTCTAATTCCTAGCATCACTGAGCAATTATTCAGGCATTATGTGAATGGTGTTGACTACCAGGGACCCACTTTCTATGGAAAAAAAAAAAGAAATATCTTTAACAGTCTTCTGCTTCACTGTTAATCTAACAACACACGAGCCTCTTGCTTATTTTCCCAAAGCATGGGAAGGACTGTAAATCAATATGGACATTTGGCACAAAGCATCTTCAAAGAGGTATTTATTTTCTCTTTCCTCAAGAGCCTGAAAGTAGCTTTGCATCTGCTCCAAAAGGAGGCTTCTTCTGAGAAGTCTTGCTAAATGTAATTTGCATCCTTATCTAATAAGAGCATCCCAGAGATTTGCTGGGGACTTGCAGATCCCGTTTCTAGACCACCAGACCCCTCCAAGCTGTTTTAGTCACGATTTCATCATTTACTCAGAGCCCTTCATTTAGGCAGCGTTATTCCCACAAACACAGAGAAAATGATGAGGTACATAATATAAATCTAAGGATTGCTGGGTGATGTTCCAGGGGAAATAGGCATGAAAGTCCCTTGCCACAGATAAGCATTTGATTTCTCTTTGCTCCAATTATTTCAAAATTGGAATCTTCCAGCCTGATCTTGACCATCTAAGGTCACGGAAGCCCCACAGACATGTGGCTCTGAAAAGAGATTCATCCTTGCATTATCTTTTCCAGGTCTGACCCAGCACCCATTTTGACCACCTGTCCTTCTCCTTGAGTCATTCAATGAGCAGGTCAACAACTCCTCATGGTTCGAAGGAGGTTTTTCCTTCAGCATTTAACCTCCCAACCAGAATCCAGATGCATCAGGAGGAACCACACATCTCATTGGCCCTTCAGGGGTTTCTCGGTGATGTTCAGTTATAGCTTTACAGGCGCCAGGGAAAGAGACCTTTTTGTAGAGCTCCAGGAGATCAGGTGAGGAGCAGGTTCATTCAGAAAAGGGTCAAGGTGTGTTTGGTTGGGAGAGTGGAGGTTGCAGGAAAAGCAGCCCTGAAAAAGGGGTGCCTGGTTGCTATGAAGCCTTCCAATGGCTTTCTCCTCTCTACAATAGAACTACAATAGAATTCTGTCTGTCTCTTCTTTTACCCCCTCAACATTGTCATTAAATAGGGAATTAGAAAATTATGCATGTGTGTATTTGTGTGTGTGTGTGTGTGCATGTGTGTGGTGAAAGAGAAAATAAAAAGAAGATATGAAGGTGACATACATTATCATTACTTGTAGCCTCTTTTATCAACCTCCCCTGAACTTGAATGATCCCTCTTCGAGGATTTGATCATGAACCCCACATTCACATTGGGGATGTAGCCCACCACTAGCTAATTAATCCCAGTTATTCAGGAGTAAGTAAGAAAATTTCAGAATTATTGGCCACAGATTCCTGGAGAATTGTCCACAAAGAAAATTGCTAGATTGACAGCTGTAATAGATCACCAACTGGAAAAGAAGAATGATTTGTGTAAGAGCAAGAAAGTTACTTGACCTCCCCACACATCAGATTCTTCATCTTATAAGATCTAATACTGTCATGAAGATTGAATTCATTCATTTGTATAAAGTGTTCAGAACATAAGTGCTCAATCAATGCTAGCATTCATATTATAGCAACACAATATGGAAAGGACAAAAATAAAATCCTGTCTCCAGTAGCTTGCTGTCCAGAGGGGAAAAAAGGGTTTTAAAAAATGAAACAAATAGGATAATTCCTATTGCATTGGGAAGCTTGAGAGGACTTTTCCCAAGTTTCTTAGGGAAAGACTTCCCAGAGAAGACACATTTGGACTATCAAGAAGCATTTTCCACATAGACAACATTGTAAAATCTCTATTATTATACTTTTTTCAGGCTAAAGAAATAGACTGTGCAATGATACATATGTGCAAGAGAAGAATGAATTTGGGGAATTCAAATGCTCCAGATCCTGTAGGCTAAGGTTGCTCACTATAAGTCAAACAAAATAAATTAGCAATATGATTTTATTTTCATTACCAAAAATTCAAAATCTCAGGCAAGCAAAAACCAATTCACACTTCTTAACTACAGAGAGGAGTTGATATTATTGGACCTGCTGGTTAAAGGAAAAACATCAGGTGTTTCTGTTCATTAGCTATTATTTTGTTCTGGAACAACAAATTAACACTGAGTACATTCTCTGGGAATTATTAACATTAAGTAAATAACATACAAGCTCTGAAGCAAAACTCGAAGCAGTCTCAAAGATGTTTCATCCAGAAACATCCAGCCTCACTGACACACACAGAACAATGTATGACCAAATATCTGGGCATCCTGTGGCCTGATCAAGTGGACATATAAAATTTACCACCATACCTATTTAACCAATCCAATATAATGATGAGCAGTTGCATTCTACATGGGAGTTTTTTTTGGTCAAAAATTTTACTAATTGCAATACTGAAAATAATTACTATACCCTAAACAGACTGCACAAGGTTTAAAATCAGGAAAGACATCTATTTAGTTTAGAAGAACTGATTTGCATTTCCTTAACCTCCTAATTTCTTATGCAACGACATATAATTTAACAAAGGATCATCAGAAGGAATCCAAATATTTGTGACTTATAACAAGAAGCTCTGAGTATTCCGATAACAAAAGGAAGAATACCCTAACATTTGAGGACATGGCTTTGCTAAATTTCCCAGGCAGCCTGTGGTTGTTCTTTATAAAACACAATTCATTAAAACTCTGCTTCTGTGCATCTGCCCACACAGCAAAAACTAAAACAAAATTTGGTTTTTGTTTCTCCAACCTGATTTATGTAAACCCATTAATTCAGGGTTGTGGTGATTTTTCTCTTGGTCTAATCTACTAGTTTCTGCTCGGCATTCACTCATATTAATTGGTTAATTGGAGCCTTCCACTGAACTTCCTGCTGTTTGAAATCCCCAGGGAGTTTCACTTGGGGGGGGGGGGGAAATGTGAAACTTCTGCAAATATCCAAACACAAAATCCTTTTCCCAGGAAAAAAAAAGACACTCAGATTTAGTATTTTTCTTTACTTTCAAGTCTCAAAGTGTCCATCTGAAAACTCTCTTTTGCACCTTACTTAATGCCTTTAGGACATTAAATTCATTCTGGTGTCATCTCTTCCTTTTATTCTTGGAAAACTGGTGATACTTTGAGTTTAGAAGCTTAAGAGCCCCTGGTTTATTCTGAGCTGAACCAGTAGCTCTACTTTGAGTAGCTGCCTCCTAAAGTTGTCTGATCTACCTTCATCACAATAGCCTTTCCAGTCTAGACATGGTCATTGTTTATGTTCAGGCCAGTGATTCCAAACCATAATTTAGGGGTAATGAAGTGACTGCCTCATGAGAAAGGTTCCCCAAAGACATTCTGTCTCAAACATTTTTACATATAGTGTTCCCAAGGAAGATTGTACCAATATTTATAAATTTCCTACCTTTTCTTCCCTGTGACCTTTGTATGAGTTAAACTAGATTAAGTAAACTACAAAAAATCAGTCCCTAAATCTCAGTGGCTTATGGCAATATGGTTTGTTGCTTATTCATAAACAACAACTTATAACCAACACAGGTTGCAGAGAGTTCCGTTCTACTAGATTCTGAGGGCCCAGGTGGACTGATGCTCCAACATCTCTGTTTAGATAGTCCATAGTCCAAGACACTGATGGTGCTGCACTTTGGCAATTCAAAATTGACAGCCTTGAGGGAATAGGATCCCAACTTTAAGGCCATCCTGGACAACATAGTGATATTCTGTCTCAAAATAAAATTTAAAGAGGGCTGGGAATGTAACTCAGCGGCTGAGTGCTTGTCTAGCATGTATGAGACCTTGAGTTCAATCCCCAGCACTGCAAACAAAACAACTCAAAACCAAACCCATCATCCAGGTAGTGCTAATTTCACTTACAGTCCATTAGTTAGACAGTCACACGCTTATATCAAAATGAAAGAAAATGGGCAATTCAGGTACCCAAGAGAAGAATGGGATGTTTGCCTTTCCTCATCACGTCCACCAGCACTTCTCTTTTTCCTTTACCTTATACTCCTAACTTCCAACTCCCTTCTAGCTTTTCTCTCAATTTACATCCTAGACTGCTTTCTAGAATTCTTGTCATCAATTCTGCATAAGCCCTTGCCCTCCTCCAGGGAACCTCACCCAGAAAATACCCACCCACACACACACACAGATACATGTCCATGATGGGAAATGGGGATCCGATAACTAGTTGATGATCTTCATGCACATTAACTAGAAACAAAAATCAGTGAGAAGTGCAAGCATTCTCGTCACCCAGAAGTTGTTGAAATAGCTCATATGAACTGCTGTCAGGAGTCATCGGGCCCTGCCACTGTTGTACTCCTGTGTGTGTGTGCAAAGAGATCGTAAAAAACCCTCTGGTCATGCTCAGTACCACTGCACTAGTCTATATTGTAGCTCACCAGTGGCGCTGGGCTGGTCTATTCTAGTTGTGGTTACCCATGCCTCTGTGTGCATGTATGTGCGTCTGTTGAGGGAGAGAATTGTCAGGATTGTTTCTATTTAAATGCAGAAACTGCACATTCAATGGAAATTAACTGGCAGAATTATTGTGGTATTTTATTTATTTAGATGTAAATTAATTTTAATGAAACATAAAAACAAAAAAATACATGTTAATGGTGTACCATATGATAATTCAGTACATATATATAGTAATGGTTTGCCTATGAGGTGTCCCACAAAGGCTCCTGTGCTAATGCAAGAACATTCAGAGGTGACATGATTAGATTATGATAGCTGTAGTCTAATCAGTTCATCCTAGTTTGAACGAACTAACTGGGTAGCACCTCTAGGTAGGTGGGGCATGGCTAGAGAAGGTGGGTCACTAGGGGTGGACCTTAAAAGGGTGCACCCTACAAGCATGCACCTTCTCTGTAGCCCTATTCCCCTTCCATCTCTCTTACCTGATCACAGTAGAGCAGCACTCCTCTGCCCCACCCTTCTGCCAAAATGCTCTGCCTTACCTCAGGCCCAGAACAATGGAACCAGCCAACTATGGACTAAGCCTCTGAAACCATGAGCTAAAATAAAGTTTTCCTTCTCTAAGTTGTTGTCATGTATTTTGGTCACAGAGATGAAAAGCTGGTTAACACATGTACCTTGTATCATGTTTAAGTTAGATCAGACATATCATTTCCTCAAACATTATCATTTTTTCTTTACGATGAAAATATTCAAAACCCCTTCTTGTAGGTTTTTGAAATGTACAGTGTATGAGTGTTATTTACAGTCACCCTGATATGCAAAAGCTCACCAAACTTCTTACTCCTATCTTCATTGACCAACCTCTCCCTCCTTCCTCTCTGCACTCTATAAACTCTGGTAAACCATCATTCTACTTTCAACTTCTATGACATCGACTTTTTTTTTATATTCCATGTATGAGTGAAATCATGCATACTTCTCTTTCAATGCCTGGTTTATTTCACTTGACATAAGTGACCATCCAGTTCCATCTACATTATTGCAAATGACAAGATTTCATTCTTTTTTATGTCTGATTGGCATTCCATTGTATATATGTGGCACGTTTTCTTTATCCATTCATCAGTTCATGGGTGTTTAAGTTGTTTCCATTTCTTGGCTATTATGCAAAGTGGAAGAATATAACTATATTACCTGTAACTTTTAAACTATAATACTCCTACTGGCAGAGATATTAGCAGACAAGAGTGCTCAAGCATTACAGGTGAGAATAAATTTCAATAAGATATTTCTGAAGGATAATTTGGCAGTATCAATCATAAGACTTAAAACTATGTATATACTTTGTTCCAGAATTTCCATTTAAAAAAAAATTCCTTCCTGGGGTAAACACAAAGAATTTGTTATTGCAGTCCCCAGCATCACACACACACACACACACACACACACACACACAAGATTTAGTTGTAAAGTTGTTCAATACAGAATAATTTATCATAACCCTGGAATATTGTAGATTCCCAACAAGAGAGAATTAGTTGAATAAATCACTTCATGGTTCTAAACACTACTGAACGATTAAAATTACACTGGGGAAATATATCCTTGACCAAAAAGCTGTGCATAAATTATTACTACATGTTTCCATTTTGAAAAAAAACAGATGATGTGCATGTGCACAAATACCATTGCACAGGGATCAACTCTGGTTTGATTTTTACTTCCCATTTTAATTTACCCGAAATTACTTCCTAGCTGAGATAACTTGGTAAAAATGCTGTTTTGAAAATATTTGGAAATGTTACAACAGGAGGCCTGCTGATGGTGAACAGCCTTTGGAAGGATTTGGCCCATCCAGGCACCACCCTGTTCTCCACAAGACCCTCACTGGCCAGATCTTACACATATTTAGCTATAGTACTCTGTTCTTTTTTGTGATTATTCATCAAGAAAGCACCCTTGCACCTAAGAATTTATACACATAGTTTTTTGCTTTCATCAAACTCTTCCTCTGATTATTTGAACATGAATACCCATCAAAGCCTTCCTAAGTTTCTTCCTCAAAACCTTGACTTTGGAACCCTTCTCTCTTGAACATAATTCCATACTAGCTCCATGGATTCAAGCACCATGAACTATGTGTAAGAACATTCTGCAGCCCAGCTGCCCAATCCCTTATAATCTACATCACAATAAACATGATAGGTTACCATTAAACAATAAGAGTCAATTCTCAATTCTGTATACACTCCACCTCCAATCAGGGAAATGGGATTAGATACAAAAGCAAAGTCTTTTATATTTTTATATGCATATATCTCATGAAGCCTTTTAATTCACATTGGTAATTTGTAATGAGAGTTACATAGACAGAGGAACACTATTAAACAGAACCATCAATGACTTGCTTGTCCTGACATTGGGAGTCTAACAAACACTTTTAAAGATTTAGAAGTATTTTATGGGTCTTTCCAGCATTTGCCTTGAGTATTTGGCTAATATCAGCTAGATAAAACTATGCAAACAAACTTTTCTGTTTCAATGTCTTAATCCACTGAACAGCTTCACAAAAACTATTTTTTTTCTTGTTAAAATTGTACTAAGTGTACCAGAGAGCATGATTTATGTGGCAGATGTCAGTGGAGAAAATGGGGGTTATGTTATTGAATTCAAACAAATACTCACCTTTCCTTAAGATCAATCTTTGTTTTTATGACTTCTACTCTTCAGATTACTGTTTCTTTGGTTCATGGCATTGCATCACTGGATGTTGGGACAATTTGTCTTCCGTGGTGTCAGAATCAATAAGCATTATATTTTTGGTTGAGAAGCATTATGTACTAGGCATTGCCCTGGAAGAAAGAAAAATATGAATGTGCTAAGAATCCTTCAGCAGATTCTAAAACATATCTCTGTAATTCTGTGCTTTGGTGGGGCTATAGTCCTAATGAAGTCATCTGCAAATACAACCCAGAGCCTCCAGGTCCAGGAACACACTAGTCATTTCAGGACCATGTGTGTGTGACAAGTGACAAATTATCCTGCTGGATATGTTCCTGCACATCGTAATAAAACTGAGGAGCAACCCATCTGGATCAACGTTATAGTCTGAAATATAAGTTTCCAAATTGGGAGAAGTTCACATTTATTGTTTGAGGTAGCTTGTTAGGAAAAAGAATTGGCTGCAACAGAGGTCAAAGCCAAAAGAAACACTGAGATGTTGGATACACAAGTAGACGAAGAGGAACATAAAGGGGATTCATTTCATTAGCTGGTATCTCAAAGCCCCTTCTAGAGTGGTTCTTTATGTATAAATAAAATACACCTGGCCTACCCCAATTAAAAATGTACAATTTGGATGTGAGCAAGAGGTTAAACTAGTGAGGATAAGATTACAGGATGTAATATGATTTGCACTATAAACCCAGTATCGTTTGGGCTGACCAAGGTCCCCTTTAATCTAATGTTACTATTTGTTGTATATAATCTAAATAGAGACATCATCAAATTTACTATGACTTTTTTTTCAACCAGATGGCTAATCACTATTGAAATAAGATTCCTTGTTAAAATCAGAAATACATGAAATTCACTTAAAACTCCATATTGCACACTTGGGAGCAATCCAATCCTTGAGAGTAACTACCACATCAGCTGTTCTGATTGTCAATAGCAGTCACTGGGTTCAAGGCTTGTCTTATTTTATCAGCACTAGAGGGAATGAAAAGAGGAAGTACCTTGAAAAAGGAATGTACTGGGTTGATGATTAGGGACATCAATGCCCTGAACAGTGTACACATACAAGAAGACCACTAGCTCTTTCTACTGCTTCCATGAGCTTAGGGTTTGATGTGGAAGAACATTGTTGTGGGACTGGGGGAAGTCAGAGTTCATATCCTGCAACAGGATGATTGTATTTGAAAGGAAAGAAATAGGATAATGTAACTGAGATAAAACTGAATAGGAATCAAGGATGTGGCTTCTCTGCTATTTATTTGCTGTAGAACTTTAACAAATATCATGGCCTTTCTGCTTCTTGGTTTCCCTACCGACCATTAGTAGTCATTCATTACATATAGAGAGTATTAATTTGCTAGGCTCCATGATAGAGTACTGTAAACTGAGTGACTTGAACAACAGAAATTTATTTTCTCACAGTTCTGGAGGCTGGGAGTCCAAGATCAGCATTGGAAGGGTTAATTTCTTCTGAGGCATCTGTCCTCAGTTTATGGATGATTGTCCTCTCCCTGTATCTTCACACAGTTTTTTTCTGTGTCCACATCCTGGATTTTTGTGCATCCAAATTTCCTTTTCATAAAAAGGCACTAGTCAGATTGGATTAGAGTTCAGCATTACAGCTTCATTTTAACTTAATCATATATTTTAATGCCATATATCCAAATAGATTCACATACTGAGGTTTGGGGGTTAGCAATTCAACATAAGAATATTTTTATGGAGGTAGGTACACAATTCAGCTCATAACACAGAGCAAATATAAATGAGATAATGAATGTATAAGTGTGTGATAGATTACAAGGTGCTATATGATATATTGTCATTAGAAGCAAATATAATTCACTGCCTCAGACCACCACTAGGAAAAACTGGATCACAGTAACGATGAGCCTTCTCATTGTAAGGTTAAGAGGATAGATAAATGGGGGGAAATTGTTTTTAAAAGCACCATAGAACAATCCTTTTATAATATCTTGGCCACCAGGCATCCATTTTTATTTTTCATAACTGTTCCTTGATTTCCTTTGGGAATGTACCTGTCCACCCCACCATTGGGTGCTGGGGAAAGACCTGCATCCCCATCCTAGAAGCTGAAAGTCCCTTGCAGAGATGTTCTACCAAATCCTTCCTCTCACTAATCTACACATACCAGGAAGTTGAGCATTATGCATGAGTTGATGGACCATTTACATTTTCCTGAACTTTGTTTCCTATTAAAGTATGTATGGATAGAGGGGAAAAAAATCTGTTGGGTTTTGTTCAGACCATCTGAAAAACTCAGATGCTCCATTATTTTAAAATGTCCTACTTCCAAGTCTGATTTTTAAAATTTTATTACTTATTCTTTGTGCTTCCTAATATCCTTTCCTGAAATTCTCTGGCTCAAATGGGCTAGAGTGTGTGTCTATTGCTTGCCACCAAAAAGCCATAACTGACGAGGGGGTTGGAAGGGTGACAGAAGGAATTTTGTAAGAGGGAGTAAAGATGAAATAATAGCTGGTAGAAAGGTAAAAGAAAAGAGAGAAGGAAGAATGGATAGGAGAAAAGAATGGGTGGAGGGATGGAAAAGAAGGATAAATGAAAGATAGGAGGGTTGTGGGGCATAACAACTCAGATCTTCCTTGGTGAAATGAGTTTCATGACCAGAGAGGAGAATATGGTTTTCCTTGATGAAATAAGTTAAAGAGTTCCAGTTCAGTGACAAGATCTTCTGTTCATAGAAATTAGTGCTGCCATGACCTGCCCAGGTCTTTTAACACGAATGGTTTCACTTCCTTAGATAGCCTCTGGTTATGAAACCTTATATAGAGCTCAATTTGCTTTCAGTAACCTACACCCTTTCGAGCAACTCAAAACAGGTCTTTGATAGTCTTGAAAATATTTTAAGACTGACTGAGAGAGATGAGGCAGAGATGTCACAGAGAGAAGTCAACCAGGACTGTCCCTCAATGAGGTCACTTTATTTCAGATTCTGGTCCTCACTCAGATTTGTAGGTCTAGAAACTCAGCTCAGCCAGGGACCCAGAATTTAC
This sequence comes from Marmota marmota marmota, assembly GCF_001458135.2. Classification (NCBI taxonomy): domain Eukaryota; kingdom Metazoa; phylum Chordata; class Mammalia; order Rodentia; family Sciuridae; genus Marmota; species Marmota marmota. The sequence goes on from NW_026000196.1 coordinate 9,826,330, forward strand.
AAGTTTGGTTCAAACGCATTCACAAAACACGGAAACCAAGGGAAAACCTGAATAAACACAGTTACTTCACTTGTTTTGAGTTGACTTTTGAAATCACTAATTCTGGAGGTCATGTAGCAATATATTAGTCTCCTACTAGCTCTGTTGAAGATAACACCTCTGAAGTCTTGTTGCTATCTCCTCTGATTACAATGGTTACCTAGGTTACTTTCCAGGGACTTGAAGGCTGCTTTGTGGAAGCCACTGACCCTTCACTTGTGCAAATGTCTAGTGGGTGAAATTTTGACTTAGGGTGAAAGGCAAAAACTCCACCCTCAGATCATGCTAACATCGCCATTTGCTGCATATGTCCTATGAAGAGCCATGGAGTTCTATTATGCATGTGCAGGCCACTGTTTGCTTCACCTCTAATCACTTTTCCTATGCTTCTTAAACCATTCTGCTTCTTTATTCCATAAATATCCCTGAACCTTGGGCTTCTCATCTCCTGACAATTAGCCAACTAGTGAAAAACTTTTCTTTCACAAAACTCATTGTTTCCCTGACTTTGTTGTGGACAAAGGTAAGTCTAGTCCAATAATAGAGATTAGTGTTTGTAAAACAGGTTTCTGTTTCTCAGTACAAAAGTACTAAGACGGAATCTGTTGTGGATCCAAACATGGCCCCTGTATTTCTTAATTGTGTGATTTTGTGCAAGCTAATTAACCTCTCTAAGACTTGGTAACTTCTGTAGTTATCAACATCTGTAATTGGTGCAAGGGTTGCATCAGTAATTACCCATGATGTGACTGGAGCATTGCCAGTCCATGTAGGATACCCTGCCTCATCTTCTATACCAGACACTTCTCCTGAACCCCTTCTGATGCTTTTGGCCTCACCATTCTTGTTCCAACTATGGCTGCAGCAACCAGCTTAGCATGGGCTCCAGTCTCCTTCAACCTCCCCCAACACTGCCTTCCTCCTGCCTGTGCCTGTGTCTCTTCACCCTAGGCATCCTGTGGACTCTGCAAAAAACTTTCCTAGAGTCTACCTGCATGCAACACTAAAGTGTGGGAAGTTAACACCATAGGGGTGAAACTTTAACCATGGAAGATAGGTCTCAGGATAAATCCTTCCCTCTTTCTCCTGTCCACAGTCCTGAGACATATTTTAGTATTTCTCAGAAGTCTACCCCTTTATCCTTGGGTCTCTCAAGTCCTCAGAATTCAGCAAGGAGCAGCACTTGGCATCTAACACTACTCAGTGCATTATCCTAGTATTGGCTCTGTCTCTTTCTCTGCCTTACTCCTGAGACCCCTACCCCATATCCAGTAGGCACACATCAGCCTTTCCCTCACACTCTGTTACTATGGAACCCAGGCTAAAATCAACTCTGACCTCTTTTTCCTCTCCAGCCACAAAAATGGTCCCATCGTTCTGTTAATTGTCTGTATTGGGCAAATTTTGTGATGCTCAGGAGATAAAATTAATAGCAGTTTGCTGCTACATGCATACCATGGTATATGATTCAGCCTTACAAAAGGAAACTCTGACATTCCTACAGCATGGATGAACCTTGAGGACATGATGTTAAGTGAAATAACCAGACACCAAAAGATATGAATAATTCCATTTATGTGAGGTATCTAGAGAGGTCAAATTCATAGAGACAGAAAGTCCCAGGATGGTTGCTACTGCAGAAAATGGGGATCTATTTTTGTCCATGATTTTCATATTTTAAAAAAGAAGAAGGAAAAAAAAACAATCTGGAGATTGATTGTACAATAGTGTGAATATACTTCATGCTACTGAACCGTACACTTAAAAATGGTTAAAATGGGAAGTTTTATGTTATGTGGAGATTTCTTTGACAAGAATTTAAAGTAAAAGGAAATTTTTAATAGAAGTTTTCTTGGTAAGCATGGAGTCATAAATGGATTCCGAGGGATGATAAGCCACCTCACTGGGACTTCACAAAAGAGCCACCTCTGGCCATTCTTAGCTCCTCTGCCTCTATAGTGCTGGGTACCACTGTTCCCACCTACTCCATGTCTGCACTTCCCTTTCCTAAGACCAAGCAGATGCTCCTGCTGTGAACACATTCTTTAAAGATTACACACAACCAGGAAGCAGCAGCTTTATTTGTTATAACAATCAGACCCATGGCCTGACTCCATTGCCTCTCCCCAACCACCTTCTTTTTTCCTCAGCAATTTAGTTTCTACAAATGATACTAATGTCAGTTTCTGTTCTAAACTCCTTACCTGTATTAATTCATGTGACCCTCACTACATCAATATTAGGTTTGGGCTATGGGTATTCCCATTGTCTAGACAAGAAAACAAAAGGACAGAGACATAGGTAATCTGCCCACATAGCTGCTAGGTATCCATGAGCTTCCAATCCTGGTTAGCTGGGTCCAAAGCTTGGGCCTTCATTTCCACATAGTGCTGTCTTCAATCCCATTCTCCAGGCTTTTTACTCTGGCAATAATCTTACTTCCAAGCTGTGAAAACATTTCATAGTTGTTCTGTATGGTTCTACTGAAGATAATTTGTCTCTTGATTTCTCCCTTTTTTTTTTCTTCTTTGGGGTCAAAACACCTCCAGGCCTTTCCCCATAGTCCATGTGGCATGTCCTTATCTGGTCATATTTCATTATCCAGGCAATTCTACCCCTTGTTCCAAGTTCAGAGTATTATGGAATCATTCTTCCAGAATTTATAGGACATTTTCTAACAAATGCAGTCAAATATTGTTAGACTTAGCCTCTATTAATTAGGTTATAAATATCACCTAAGCTATGGGTTAGGTCTTGAGAGGCCCTTGTTAACAGGTTGAATCACTTCCTTCTTGGCCCTTCAAACAATTCGTATGTTAACATCCTAACCCCTATTTCCTCAGAATGTGAAACTATTTGCGAATAAGGTCATTGCAGATGTGATTAGTTAACTCACGCTGAGGTTATTAGGGATGGTCCGATATGACAAGTTTCCTCATAAAATGGGGATATTTGGAGAAAGGTGTTTTACCTGTGTGCTAATGGAGGTAGAGAGTAGGGTGATGCTTCTAAAAGCCAAGGAACAACATGATTGTCTGCAAATCCCAAGAAGCTGGATAGAGGGGTGGAACGGATCCTCTCTCACAGCACTCAGAAGGAACCAAAACTGGAGATGCCTGGATCTCATACGTTAGCCTCTAGAAGTGTGAGGTAATAAATTGCTGTTGTTTGAGCCACTCAGTGCATGGCACTTGGTCACGCAGTCTTAGAAAAATAATATACTCCTCAAGATCTTCCCTGCAACTCAGGATTCCTCTATCTTATAGTGTGTAAATTTTTTTTTTCGTTTTTATATCTGAGGACAGAATTTCACATATTTTTTGTATCTCTGCTTTATTTTGGCTCAGAATCTAGCCCATCAAAATCATTTAGAATCTTGGTTGTCAAATAATGCATTTGCTCCCCTTCTGATTTTCCATAATCTAAAAACTGAATATTTAACTCCTCTGGGATAGGGACTTTGTCCTCCCTCTCCAGGGATTTATAAAGAGAATGAGTCCATGGTACTTAGAATGTCATTGGCCTCACAGACAGATATACAATCTGCCAGGCTGAATGACTGGTAGTGGTTTTATTATTGATGTCACTAACATGCTTGTATGAATGGCAGATTTCCCACAGGCAAAGTGAGTAAAGTCAGTAAGATGGAAAACCTTATCTCTTTCCATTAAAATGCCTCAGTGGGACTATGATAAAAGACCCACATTTCCATTACAATTTTAGAAAAAAATATCAGAAGCCATTGAAAAATCTACAAATTAACAATTTAGTCCATGTCTTTCCCTGCCCCTTCTTCCTTTCTCTTTGGTGGTATTTGATTGATCAGTGGCTGGATTTAACTATCTCTCTCTCTCCCTCTCTCTCTCTCTCTCCCTCTCTCTCCTCTATCTATCTATCTATCTATCTATCTATCTATCTATTATCTCTCTACCTGGCTATCTAGCTAGCCAGATACCACTTCACAGAATGGCTTGGCTTAATTCAATGCAAACAAAGGTCAGAATATGTCTTGCCTTTGGTATGTTTACTGTTTCAAAATCATTGGCCTGAAATACTGTTTGGTATGACAGAGTTTTCATGTGCCCTTCACATGAAATAAATAAATCTTACTGTTTGATATAATGATGCATTAAACAAAACAGCTTGGACTTCATTTTCCTTCCAACCTGTTGCCCACAAGTTAGGCAGCCAGCAGCACCTGTTGCCCTACCACCTTACTTCTGAATGGTCAGTAACTCCCTGAGTAACCTGAGGTCAGTCACTCCATCACCTCTCCAGGTACCCAGAAAATGAGGAGCGTGGGATGACTAACTCTGAAGTTCCCTTCAGCCCTGACATTTTTGGATTTTTTGTTGGAGACAGATGGTGTCTCATCATAGATGTATGCCTTCGGGATGGAGATTCTCTTCTTAAGAAAAGCAATTCTTACCAGGAATTTCAGAGTTGACAGAGACAGAATTGGAACAGGTTTAGTAATCACATTTCAAATCTCTCTCAAAACCTCTTTTCTAATGTTTGTAAGTGAAAGGTGTCAGAAGCATCATATTCACCAGTGTGAATTTTTATTGGATATCAAGAGTAAATAATATATGGCTTGGGAGGAAATTTCTATTAAATCTATTTGAGGCCTTAGGCAGATAGAGCTATTCAAATTGTGCTTTGCTTCAATATGGATGCAGCATTAATTTGTATCTATAAATAATTCATGGCTATTATTTTTACAGGTGTCTGAAACAATATGTGCCTTTAAAAGACAAGTGAAGAATCAGGAGCTTCCCCAACCCTCCAGAGAACACCCTGGATAACAATTCTTCCACCTGTATGCAACCCAACTCGTCAATGTCATGCATTCACTTGTGATCTTCAGAGGCAGCAGCACCTCTGATGAGGAAAGAAAGCAAATGGATCATAGCAAGATGTCCAGGAGCCAATGCTGATGGAGGAGCTAGAGAGTCCTGTGAGCACAGAAACTCAAAGTTGAAATAGACCAAATTAAATTGTGGCTTGATCTCCAAACACAGCCTTCAAAAATTGGTTTTCAACAAATACCCAAACAAAAAATGGGCTAAGGAGCTGAACAGGCATCTCTCAGAAGAAGATATACAATTGACCAACAAATATATGAAAAAAGGTTCAATGTCTCTAGTAATTAGAGAAATGCAAATCAAAACTACTCTAAGATTTCATCTTACTCCAGTCAGAATGGCAGTTATCAAGAATACAAACAACAATAAGTGTTGGCAAGGATGTGGGGGGAAAGGCACATTCATACACTGTTGGTGGGACTGCAAATTGGAGCAACCGATCTGGAAAACAGTTTGGAGATTCCTTAGAAAACTTGGAATGGAACTACCATTCAACCCAGCTATCCCACTCCTCAGTCTATACCCAAAGGACATAAAATCAGCATACTATAATGATCCAGCCACATCAATGTTTGTAGCAGCTCAATTCACAATAGCTAAATTGTGGAAGCAATCTAGATGCCCTTCAATAGATGAATGGATAAAGAAACTGTGGTATATATACAAAATGGAATATTACTCAGCATTAAAAGAGAATAAAATTAGGGCATTTGCAAGTAAATGGATGGAGTTGGAGAATATCATTCTAAGCAAAGCAAGTCAATCCCAAAATACAAAAGCCAAATGTTCTCTCTGATAAGTGGATGCTGATCCATCATGGGGGGTATGGGAAAAATGGAGGAACTTTTTGATTGGGCAAAGGCAGAGAGGGAGGGGGTATAGAGGCAAAAAAGATGATGGAATGAAATGGACATCATTACCCTAGGTGCTCATGTATAACTCATGTACATATGGTGTGTCGCTACATTGTGTACAACCAATGAAATGTTGTGCTGAAATAGTGTGTATAAAGAATCAAAATGCATTCCTGATTAAAGTTAATTAATTAATTAATAATAAAAATTGGTTTTAAGGACATTTAACATGTATGGATGACCCACTCTGCCCCTGAAATACCACATATGGAATCTCACTAAAACCCTACAGCAGCCAAGGGGAAACACTAAATTTGTATTCTTTGTGTAGATCTGCTAGCCAAGAGGTATAGCAGGAGGAACACCAAATATTTACCACATTCCAAACATTGGGATACATTTCATTAGCCCTGAGAAAAATCCTTTGTTTAAGATAAGTCCACTTGGCTGGACGCAGTGGTGCACACCTGTAATCCCAGCAGCTTGGGAGGCTAAGGCAGGAGAATCACAAGTTCAAAGCCTCAGCAAAAGCAAAGCACTAAGATGGCGGCGAATAGAGTACATCACCCCCGTGTACCGCGTCACTGCGCAAGTGAATAATGAGTTAGAACGGTCAAAAGCTATCTTGTTAGGAATTCCCAGCAAAATTGGGGTGCACCGAAACCTAGAGGAACGATTTCCATCGCCTGAGGATCGGTTACTGAGGCTCAACTGTGAGTGAACTGTGCGCCCGGAGATTCAGGCTGTTTGATCCGCAGCCTGCCCCTCTGCTAGAGACTGCGGCACGCCGAGGAACGGTGCTGCAGATTCTGTGGACTCCTGCTGGGTGTGCCCTAACTGTGCTCCAGGCTGAGTTCTGGGTTTGAGATGGGGGAAGGAAGCGATCCAGTTCTGTCCTCCACACCGGACAGCCCACCGAGGAAGCCAGCGGTCACCATCTTGGAGAGCTGACGTCACCATCGCCAGTTTTCGACAGATTTCAGCTCATTCAGCCATAGAACAGGTGTGTGTCATTTAGACCATCTCCCATACAGCGGGGAAATGGCATAAAATCTCTCCCCGGCTTTCCGGGGGTGTGATTAACAGAGTGAACGTGAATAGAGGCGTGGGGAAAGGTAAAGGCACCTGACCTCCAACTCCCCCCTCCCACCAGCAGCGAAAATGAAACCTGTCTCACCAGCTCTCGGAGGAGGGGCTAGCGGAGGGAATCAAAACAATAAGGTGCCGGTTCCCAAAAGCCGCGCTCCACGTCCAGGAAACTGCAGGCCCAGAGTGTAGCTTGAACTGCCAAGAGGTATCACACTGGGAAAGGCCTGGCTGGCAGGAGAAGCCAGGGGACTAGAGACCAGGAATAAACCTAAGCTAACAGGTTTTGAGAGACACCAGAGGCGGGAGGAGGGAGCAGCCTCACACGGATTGTTTCCTAGAGCCGGAGGGCAAAATCGTGGCCCGGAAGGCACAGCACCACCTACTGGAAGCAAAGAAAATAGAAGCCTAACAGTGCCCCCCTTTTTTTGCTTTCCTTTTTTAAAAATTTTTTAAATTTTCTTAAATTTTTTAATTTTAATTTTTTTAAATTATATTATTATTTTTTTAATTGTAATTTTTATTTTACTGCATTTTTTATTTTTTATCATTTCGTTTTCTTTTCTATTCTTTTCTCTTTCTTTCCTCTCTCCCCCTCTCTTTCTTGGTTTGCTACCTTACCTTTTGCCCATCTTTCCTCTTAAGCATGACCACCCAGATTACGTACAACTTACTAAATGCAAATAGATGAATACTA
>NW_026000196.1:9837042-9841123 GCF_001458135.2 Marmota marmota marmota
AGACAGGGATGCCCTCTCTCACCACTTCTATTCAATTTAGTTCTTGAAATACTAGCCAGAGCAATTAGACAGACAAAAGAAATTAAAGGCATAAAAATAGGAAAAGAAGAACTTAAATTATCACTATTTGCGGATGATATGATACTATATCTAACAGACCCAAATGGGTCTACAAAGAAACTACTAGAGGTAATAAATGAATTCAGCAAAGTGGCAGGATATAAAATCAACATGCATAAATCAAAGGCATTCCTGTATATCAGTGACAAATCTTTTGAAATGGAAATGAGGACAACCACCCCATTCACAATATCCTCAAAAAAATAAAATACTTGGGAATCAACCTAACAAAAGAGGTGAAAGATTTATATAATGAAAACTACAGAACCCTAAAGAGAGAAATAGAAGAAGACCTTAGAAGATGGAAAAATATACCCTGTTCATGGATAGGCAGAACTAACATCATCAAAATGGCGATATTACCAAAAGTTCTCTATAGGTTCAATGCAATGCCAATCAAAATCCCAATGGCATTTCTTGTAGAAATAGATGAAGCAATCATGAAATTCATATGGAAAAACAAAACACCCAGAATAGCAAAAACAATTCTAAGCAGGAAGTGTGAATCAGGTGGTGGTTGAGAGCCACAGCCAAAGGGGCCCCAGCAAACTTCCAGCTGCCAGCACCAGCTGCCAGCTGATGATTGGCTCACAGCGGCCCCAGCGAAATTCTAGCTGCCAACTGATTGGCTCCTCTTCGGTCATGCTCATTGGGTTGTTTCCCTGCCCTTTCAGACCACAAAGCTGCTCACTGGGGACTTTTTTTGGCTCTGCCCACACGACCCAGCCAATCGGCCTCAAGAGCAGGAGGAGTTGGGGAGGTTGACAGGCTTGTGGGAAGTCGGTGGTGGCAATTGGGCTCTGAGGGTTTTTCCTGAGGAGCTGTGTGGTGTGGTGTGTGTGTTCTAAAAGTAAAGTTCATTTCTTTTGACAAGTGGCTCCTGAATTGTGCCCAGCCAGACTGCGGCAGGTGGTATAGCGATACCAGATTTCAAACTATACTACAGAGCAATAGTAACAAAAACAGCATGGTACTGGTACCAAAACAGGCGGGTGGACCAATGGTACAGAATAGAGGACACAGAGACCAATCCACAAAACTACAACTATCTTATATTTGATAAAGGGGCTAAAAGCATGCAATGGAGGAAGGATAGCATCTTCAACAAATGGTGCTGGGAAAACTGGAAATCCATATGCAACCAAATGAAACTGAATCCCTTTCTCTCGCCATGCACAAAAGTTAACTCAAAATGAATCAAGGAGCTTGATATCAAATCAGAGACTCTGTGCCTGATAGAAGAAAAAGTTGGCTCTGATCTACATATTGTGGGGTCGGGCTCCAAATTCCTTAATAGGACACCCATAGCACAAGAGTTAATAACTAGAATCAACAAATGGGACTTACTCAAACTAAAAAGTTTTTTCTCAGCAAGAGAAACAATAAGAGAGGTAAATAGGGAGCCTACATCCTGGGAACAAATTTTTGCTCTTCACACTTCAGATAGAGCTCTAATAACCAGAGTATACAAAGAACTCAAAAAGTTAAACAATAAGATAACAAATAACCCAATCAATAAATGGGCCAAAGACCTGAACAGACACTTCTCAGAGGAGGACATACAATCAATCAACAAGTACATGAAAAAATGCTCACCATCTCTAGCAGTCAGAGAAATGCAAATCAAAACCACCCTAAGATACCATCTCACTCCAGTAAGATTAGCAGGGGATTAGATTAGATTAGTGGGGAAAGGGGTACTCTTGTACACTGCTGGTGGGACTGCAAATTGGTGCGGCCAATTTAGAAAGCAGTATGGAGATTCCTGGGAAAGCTGGGAATGGAACCACCATTTAACCCAGCTATTGCCCTTCTCAGACTATTCCCTGAAGACCTTAAAAGAGCGTACTACAGGGATACTGCTACATCGATGTTCATAGCAGCACAATTCACAATCGCTAGACTGTGGAACCAACCCAGATGCCCTTCAATAGATGAATGGATAAAAAAATGTGGCATTTATACACAATGGAGTATTACTCTGCACTAAAAAATGACAAAATCATGGAATTTGCAGGGAAATGGATGGCATTAGAGCAGATTATGCTAAGTGAAGCTAGCCAATCCCTAAAAAACAAATGCCAAATGTCTTCTTTGATATAATGAGAGCAACTAAGAACAGAGCAGGGAGGAAGAGCAAGAGGAAAAGATTAACATTAAACAGAGACATGAGGTGGGAGGGAAAGGGAGAGAAATGGGAAATTGCATGGAAATGGAAGGAGACCGCCATTGTTATACAAAATTACATATAAGAGGTTGTGAGGGGAAAGGGAAAAAACAAAACAAAACAAAACAAAAAACAAGGGAGAGAATTAAATTACAGCAGATGGGACAGATGGGATATAGAGAGAAGATGGGAGGGGATGGGAGGGGGGATAGTAGAGGATAGGAAAGGTAGCAGAATACAACAGTTACTAATATGGCATTATGTAAAACAGTGGATGTGTAACCGATGTGATGCTGCAATCTGTATACGGGGTAAAAATGGGAGTTCATAACCCACTTGAATCTAAAGTATGAAATATGATATGTCAAGAGCTATGTAATGTTTTAAACAACCAATAAAAAAAAGCAAAGCACTAAGCAACTCAGTGAGATCCTGTCTCTAAATAAAATACAAAATAAGGCTGGGGATGTGGTTCACATCCCCCCAGTGGTCAAGTGTCCCTGAGTTCAATCTCTGGTACCCGTCTTCCAGAAAAAGATGAGTCCACTTGAGAGATAAGAAAACTCAGGCTAGCAAAAGTTATATTTCCCATCCCCAAAAGAAATGGCAGAGTTGAACTTGACTAGGTTGACACCTGAGTCTAAACTCTCTTTCTATTCTGTTCTACTGTATCATGAAATGTAATTGGGATTTAATATGAAAGCAAATATTAACAACAGTGACAAAATTATTAGCAGCCATAAAAACATATTAAGTTTTATCAAAATTCCTATATACTTATAGGACATTGGGACAAATATCCAACTGTCCTAAGTTCAGAAATATTTTAATACACCAAACTGTTCTTCAATCCTTCTTCCTGAATCATTCAACATAGATCAGTGCAGGATGAGCTTGAGATCAATGGATTTGCTTCAATTACCAAAAAGCCTTTCAGAATTGCACACAAAAGAGTGTGTGTCTGTGTGTGTATGTGTGTGTCTGTAGCATTTCATTTTCAGGAAGTTTTCAAATCTGCAGAAAGGGTTAGGAATGAATGGCATAGATTCATAGAACTCTTTTTATCAGCCGCCAGGTTACTGATGCTTTATTGGGCCAGTGAAAGAATGCATGTTATGAGCCACGAGGAGGTGGTTGCTTAAAATTAAATAATGTGAAGATGGCCGCTGCGCACGGGGGTTGCTGAAGTGCTGATCGTGGTGCTCAGAGCAGCGGCTTTAATCGAGATTTCGCACAGAGTGTAAGAGCTCCTTTCACCGTTAATCTGTAGCGGACCACTTTGCCAAGCAGTAGGAAGAACAAAGAGATCGAAAAAGAGACGCTTGGCTCCCGGACGCTTTGCCGCCCAGAGCCGCGGGTGCTTTGCTTCCTCTTTCGCTTCGCTCCGGGCAGAAAAGGTGAATGTGTATTCAGCAGTGGATTGTAAGTACCCTAGGCAAAGAAAGCTCAGTGCGCCCCGCCTTTTTTTTTTTTTTTGAATATTTTTTATACAGGGAGAGTTTGTGGATTGGGATCATTGGCTGGGCTGCGGTTTCTGTGCCGAAAATCCACTCCGCAGGAGCCGCCATTTGCTTTCTGCTGGCTGTCTTGATGGCTATGACTACATTGTCCAGCAGCCGCACCTAGAGGTTGGAGCTGGGCTGCGTGCCGAGCCCTGTCCTCCAAAGGCTGGACCGCAGCCTTGAGCGCCTGGGTCGCCTGTTCGCCGCTGCACCCTTGGGCAGAGCCTGCTCTGGGGTCTTTCTGCATGCCCCTGCGAGGGGACCTGTGCTTCAGAGGAGGGAGCCGGAGATC
>NW_026000196.1:9845595-9872374 GCF_001458135.2 Marmota marmota marmota
AATGTCTTCTCTGATATAAGGGAGGTGACTCAAAACAGTGTAGGAAGGAAGAGCACGAGAAGAAGATTACCACGAAACAAGGGAAAGAGGAAGGAGGGAAAAGGAGGGAGAAGGGGAATTGCACGAAAGATGGAAGAAGATCCTCATGGGTTCACAAAATACATATATGATGGTGTGAGGGGGAAGGGAAGAAAAAAAAGAGAGAGAGAGATAAGTGTTACAGTAGAATGGGTAGAGAATAGTGATGGGAGGGGAGGGGAGGAGAGGGGAGGGGAGGGGGGATAGGGAGGGTAGCAGAATACAACTGACACTAGGATTGTTGTATGTATACACATGGATGTATAACCAATGTGATCCTACACTCTGTACACGTGGAAAAACGAGAATTCATACACTATTTGAATCAAATGTATGATATGTCAAGATCATTGTATTGTCTTGAGCAACTAATAAAAAAAAATAAAGTAGGAGTGCAAATTGGTACCACTTTGAAGAGCACTATGTGGTATGTAATAATCTGGAAACATATATCTTCTATAAGTCAGCACTCTACCTTTCCTTAGAGAAACTCTTTCCCATGTGTACAAGCAACCAAGTAGAATATTATATTGTTGTGCACTAGCAGAAGTGCAAAGAATCCTAAAGAAGGAAGGAAAGAAGAAGGGAGGGAAGAAAGAAAAAAGGATGAGAAAAACTACAAACTTCTCAGTGGAAGAATGGATTACCAACAACGTATAATAACCACAAAAGAAAAGTAAATAGTAGCTGAAATTAATGAAATAGAGCTACATGAGTCAATACGGAAAATCCAAATTTCAATACAAATTCTTAAACAAATTTTTAAAAATAAAAATGCAAAAGCAAATCACGACATGTTGCATATAATATGATACCCTTGATCTAAAGCATAAAATCATGAAAACTAAGTTACATGCATGCACATGTGCGTACACACACACACACACACACACACACGATAAAAATATAAAATGTAAAAATACACAAGAGAATTATATCTCAAACATCAAAGTGGTGGTTATTTTGGAGGGTTGGATAAGCAGTAGCGTGAAAACAGTTTCAAAAGGCACTTATCTGTAATGTTTTATTTCTTGATAAAAGTCTGAAGCACATATGGAAAATTAGAAATAGTACAGTTTACAAGCAGAATGCTGAGTTCATACTTTTAGTATATTACTATGATGATTTCCATGCATATCTCTGTGCCTAAAATATTTTATAATAATATTGAAGTACAAAAAAAATGCAATGCTCTATCTTTGCTGAAAGTGTTCAGTTTGGGGCTACGTGTTTTCGGAGTAATTTTTCCACCAGCTGGAGGCTTGGTTAAGTGATGCTCTTTATAGCTAAAAGGCTGTCAGACACTAGTGCCATCCTAGCCCATTGTTATCCAACCTGGCTTTTTAATTTTTTCTCACCTGCTCTATCTTACCTGGGATGACAGAATCAATGTCAGAGAAGATTGCAATGACATTAAAATCCCCTTTGGAATCATTGTTCTGTTTGCAGGCCATATTCCTTTCCACAGTGAGATCCTGTGTGTGATTCTTACACTACTTGTGAATGAGACAGTCTTTATGGGATTGATAACAGCATTATTGTCATGGAGAAAAATCTCAAATCTTCATTTCAGAGTGACCACCAGATGTTAAATAAAAGTATTTCATGACTTAAGCATGTAATAAATTTTGTGGATTATTTTTTTCTGTTCAACCCAAAGCTGAGTTTCATGCATTAAAAAAGAAGCAGGAAAGATATCTAGAGGCACATTAGTCTTTCCAGTGTATGCATATGTCAGGGTGCCCTTGATTCCCCCAGGCAACCTGTAATTTGGAGAAATTCTTTCCTTTCATAGACTTGCAAACATGTTGGGTATTGGTCTATCCTAGTTGGAAACTTTGTCTGCTACTTCCTAGTTGTCTGACACCTAGTAAAATTTCTTAACTATTTTGTATTCTTTAAAATATTTCTTAGAAGTAAAATAGGGAACTAAATAAGATAAATTGTGTAATACTACCCTGGTGACTACTGCTCAATTAATGTTAGTTCCTATATTAGTTATCTGTTGCTGCACAACTATCACCCACAAAGTTAGCTGCTTGTAGCAGTACATTTGGGTTATTTCATGGAATCTAAGGGTCAGAAATCTGGGTGTAAGGCATCTGAGTCCTCTGACTGAAATCAAGTTGTTAGCCAAGGCTACAGTTACCTAAAACCTGACTGGGGAAGTATTTGCTTCCAAACTCACTCACACGGTTGTTGGCAGAATTCGGTTCCTGTGGGCTGTTGGAATGAGGTCCCAGTGCCCCACTGGCTGTTGGCTGGAGGGAATTCTGTATTCCTTGCCACTTCAGTCTCTCCAGCCTGGAAGTGGGCTTCATTAAAGTGAGCAAACAAGAAATCAAAACATACAGAGAGAGAGAGAGAGAGAGAGAGAGAGAGAGAAGGAAGGGGACAGGAGGGAAAGAGGGAGGGGGGAGACAGGGGAGGAGGAGGGAGATAGATGAGAGCAAAGAGCTAGGAAAATGGAAGTCATAGTCTTTAGAAGGTTGGATCTTTCGTAATCCAGTGTTAGGAGTGATGTCCCCTCACAATGCCATATTGTATTCATTAAAAGCAAGTTCCTGGATGCAGCCCACATGCAGCTTGAGCACCAGAAGGCAGAGCTCACTGGAGGCTGTTTTTCAAGCTAACTACTAGAATTCCTTTCCATTCCCACTCTGGGTCATCCCAAGGATACACTCACCCGTTGTCCAAGTTAGGTTGTATCAGTGATTTGTAGTACATATAATATTTTAATCATTTCCAAGACTTTCCATTCAGATGTTTACATAGAAAGTATCAAGTGTTCCCAAATACATATGCCTCTATAGTTTCTTTCCTTTGAGAATTTCTGATACATTGAGATAAGTAACATAATAATTTTTCTACTGTCTTCCTTCTCAGCTGTGATCCAGCTGATAAGGCACAGGGATTTAAGACTTAAGATTACTCACATGCCCAGTCCTCTCTATCCCATGCAGCATGTCTTTGGACCTGAAAGATACACTCTGATGCACCCCACAGAGACAGAAGAAGCCACAATCTAGAAACCTCTCAGGGCCTCTTAGAAGCAGCGTGTCATCTCCCTTGTCCAATCAGAACACCAGACAGGCTTCTAGCTTAGTCTCTTTGCCTGTGTTCCAACATGGTGACATCAGCCCAGGCTCTGCACAACTCTGCTGAGACAGTGACTAATGCCACACCTGTTCCAATTTCTAGTACATTACAGAATAAATTCATGATTAAACATGGCATGCTAGAATTCAGTTATTGAATGTCCCCAAAGATCCATGTGTTGAAGGATTGGTCCCCAGCCTGTGGCACAACTAGAAGGTGGTAAGATGAGCCTTTAAGAGGTGGGGTCTAGTTGGAGAAAGTTACATCATCAGGAAGGTGCCCAGGATATTGGGACTCTGGCCCTTCCTCCTCTTTCTGGCCCTTTCCTCCTCTTTCTTTGCTTCTTGGCTGTTGTGAGATGAGCAGCTTCCTCTATCGGATGCTCCAACCATGGTTACTGCCTTACCACAGATTCAAAGCAATAAGACCAACTTATCAGAAACTGAAACCCCAACACTGTGAGCCAAATGAAATTTTCCTCTTTATTAATTATCTCAGGTATTTGTTATAGTAATGAAAAGCTAACACAGGGAACTATTAACACAATTTTGTGTCAAAACTCAAAAAAAAACAAAGCCTTCTTCTCCTTGTCTTTATTGAGCAGTTTTTTTCCTTTTCAAAAATCTCTGGGCCTTCAGAGACTTTACTGAGCAAATGTTAATTTGCTTAGATAGTTGTCACTTTGTGGCTTCTTGGTCACCTTGGCCCACCCGTCCTCTATTTCCCCACCCCACCTGCTCTTGTTTCTGCCTTGCAGCACCTGGGAGAACCTGTAGGTAGTACCACTGGTCATCTCCTTGATCGCCTAGTGATGTGTGTCTCTCTGCTTTTCTGCATGATCTACCTTGTACCTATGATGCCCTTTACTTCTGACCATTTCTTCTTCCCATATTAGAACTCAGCCTGGTGTCAGCTCCAGAAAGTTGGTCAATTAGTTCCTAAGCCCCAGAGTGACTTGTAAGTGAAAGAATACTATCCCAGGTCTTACCATATTCTATTAAAATGTCCTATAGGTTGAGAACATCCTTAATCTAAAATTCTGAAATCTGAAATGTACCAACATTAAAAACTTGAGTGCTAACATGATTCTTTAAATTTTTCAGCTTTCATTACCATAGGTACATATATGATTATGTGAATGGTATGACTCCATCGTGTACAACCAGACAAATGAAAAGTTGTGTTCCATTTTTGTACAATGAATTGAAAAGCATTCTGTTGTCATGTATAACTAATTACAACAAATAATTTTTTTTTTAAATTTCAGCTTTCAGAGCTTTTGGATTTTGATTTTATGATTAGGGTTGCTCAATTGATAGTCTCTATGAATATTCCAAAATCCACCTCCCAACACACACACACACACACACACACAAAACAAAGAAACTTCCAAAATCTGAAACATTTCTGGTCCCAGGCATTTTGGACCAGGAACAGTCAACCCGTATTTGTAAGCTTGCCCCCACCATAGGGGCTTTCCTCCAAGATAGACTCAATGCTTGGCTAATGGTAATTAAACATTCTTTTATATCAACAAGCCTAAAAAAAGGTATTATTTTTATCCCCACTTTGCAAATAAGGAAACTAAGTCTGGGAAAGATTAGGTAGCTTGCACAAGGTAATGAGATTAGAAAAGAGGAGAGGATATTTAAATCTCATCTGTCAGACCCCAAAGTTCATGTACTTAGAGCCATTAGGCTGCAATGCCCTGCCCTGTTCATCTTCCTCCCCAGTCCTCCATCCTCTGCTCTCACAGAGAGGATGCTTAATCAATATTCCTATATTATGACTAAATTGGATCTAGTTGTTTATAAATAAGAAAATTATATTCCTACTGCCTTCATTGGAACCATGGGATAGGATCAGGTTTTTTTTATACATATGGGTTTTAAATATATTTATCTCATTTTTTCCTAAGTGACAGGATAATCATCTTTCTCATTAATACATACAGGCCCATTACTAACTGCAGTTGGAACAGTTACATACTACAAATGTAATTTGTTGTTCAGATACAACTATCTTGTGCTAACATGCTTCTGGATTCAGTTCTAAGATGCACATAGATCAGGCTGAAGTGCATTATTAAAAATTAGGGAGGAAAATGTTAAGTATATTGGCCACATGAGCAGTAATTTGTAAGGTGGCTCTCAACTGTTGCTGAGTCAAGGCTGTTCATGGATGGTGCCTCACTGTCCCCTTAAATACCACTCTCTTGCTCTCTGGGGAAAGGAATGATGTATGTTTCTAATTATAACCAACCAGACTCTTCCACACTCTGGTTCCCTGCAGGTTACACTATTTGCCAATATCTATTTAACTGCAGCAGTAACAGGAAAAACTCCCAAGTCTAATCAGCTAGAAATTGTTTGGTTCTCCCTCACTTTAGTGGAATCGTATTTTTGCACTTGAGGTCATCTTTATATTTCAAAGGGGACTAATGCTGAGAGAAAATTGGTATTAAAAATAGAGCCAAGTTCCAGACGCTCACTTTCTAGAGCTCATGGAAGATTCTGGCCTTTTATTATTAATGCTTAGTGCTGACACCATCCTCCTACCTCGAGAGCACGCCAAGGATTCTCAGAGCACCCGGCTGGATCTCGGTGGCTGCCAGGGTTGGCATCTGTTGGAAGGTTTCATTTTCCTCCTGCTCAACCTGTGAAGGCCCTGCGGCAGGACAACTCAAGGTGGGATACTGGGCCATCCCCCAGGCCTGCATGAAACCCTGACCATCTCTTCTACTGCCTCCTCCCTCATCCCTACACCTAAGCCCCTGAGTAACACCTCACCCAAAGTTTGCAATTTAGAGATGGAGGTTACCAATCAGCTAACTGAAAATATGCTACCAAGAAAAGAACTCCTTCAGGTCAAACTCCAACTTATATTGATAGTTCTCCTACTTGTGAATTGAAAAGAAAAAAAAAAAAAAAAGGTCTGTCCAGGGACAGGAAACCCATTTAATTGTTACCATAACCTTTTGGGTAGATACAAAAGTCTACATTCTCTCAATGGAAAAGACTGTGAGACTCAAGGAGGCCAAGCAACTCATCCAAGGTCACAAACACAGAATGAAAACTTGAATCTTGGTTGGGTGATCCTCAAAGTACTGTGATTTTCCCTATGATCCCACATGGAAGACTAGGTATCAAGTGTTGGCCCAGGCTAAGAGTCACTCCTCTAGAGAAGAGTGCATGCCAAAGTTGCAGACTCTCACCTTCCAGACCTCATGGAAGATTCTGACCTTTTATTATTAGTGTTCCATGCTGACAGTATCTCCTTGCCTCAGCAGCAAACTAATGATCCTCATACCCAACCCCCAGCTTGATCTTGGCAGCTGCCAGGGTGGGAATCTGTTTCAAATTGCCGACAACAGGGTTGACATTTGTCCAGGACCATTGCAGAGGTTAGGGGATGTGCCCAAGCAAAGGCAAGGGACTACCAGGGGAAAAGAAATGGCCAGCAGATGCACCAGATTCACCTGGACAGTTTCAAGGAATCAGAAAAGCTTTTCCAATGAGGTCCAAGAGAGGCCATGGAGGCTGATGTTCAGGGTTAGAACCCCATCTATTTGGAAACTGGAGGGCAGGTTGGAAAGCTGGGGAGATGATCAAGTAATCAGTCATTGGATCAGAATTTCAGGATTGAGAGGGAACTACACCAAACCTGGCTGGAAGCTGGAAAATCTAAGTGTATATCCGAGGGCCCCATGCTCAGATCTGGGAAGAGGCTAATTCTTCAGGAGGGTCCCTGTGGTTTCAGGTCTCAAGGGGGAAGGATCAGCAAAACTATGAAGGCCTGAGGTCACTGACCCTGTCAAGTACTGGAGCAAAGCTTGAATAAGATCACACGTTACAGAAACGGATAGAAATTTGCTCCACAGTCAGTCAGCACATCACTAAAGATGAACACCTACCATTCTTCCATTCTTTTAAGAATTGGTACCACCATATACTGTGTAGAGACCTATGTTCTGCTGTGGGAAGACAAAGACAAAGACAAGGGGTTGTGTTAGGCATCATGGGAAAAAAGATCAGGAACTCCCTTATGGTATTTATGATCAAGTAGAAAAAATAGGGCATAAGTGGGAATTGTTACAATATGAGATCACATAGGATAAGAACCACAGTGGAGGAGTGAAGAAGAACTTGTATAATAGGAGTGAGGGAAAAGAACGTCTAGTACAAGGAAAAAGGAGGATACCTGAGCTGACCTGGTGAGATTGCCAGGAACATGTGAACTTTGACACAAGGATGATGAGGAGATGTGCAGACAGAAGTCAGAGGCCACAGTTCTGAGCTTCTGGTCTCCATGACCCTCCTCTACATGATATGTGTCCCCTCTGTTCTCTCAGGCTGGCTCATTTCAACCATAGAGGAAAGTCCTTGCCATCCTTCCTGCTCAAAATGTCATGCCCCACTCTCTGCATCTCAGATAAAACAGGCTCTCTCCTACTGAAGATTGCAGATAAGCAACCCACTCCACCATGAAGCAGCCCAAAATCAAATCCCTCTGACTAGACTTCCTTTTTTAACCCCCTATTGTTGAACATGCAGGGATGTACAGCTAGAGTCAGCAGGTCTCTCTTTACCAAAGTGCACCTTGCATTATCAAACAGTAATACTCCTGAATGAGAGTAGAAAGCCAATCTACCTTCCAATCATATTTGAAAAATACTAGAGAAGCTTGCTATCATCCTGTAGGAAATACTTGTTAAACAAAATGATAATCTGGGTCACAAACAATCTCACCCTATATATCTACTTTATAGTTGTCAATAATGAAGAGGATTTTTCTTCTTTGCATATCCATGGGTTCTTGTATATCTATTGTCATGGGAATTTGTCTTGAAATTTTCTTTCTTTTCAAATTACATGAGGACCTTGAGAGCAAAGGAGTCATTTTTAAAACTCATTTTCCCAGAGGGTATAAAACAGCAACACTCTGTAAGGCCTAGATGCTAGTCTGATTGGCCCTGACAACCTCCAGGATGGAGCAATGTCTTCCTCTTTGTGGATATTGTTGTCTAAATGCAGAAAGGATGCTTATGTAAGTTGCCCTTCTGTGGGTTCAGGTCTATTCTGCAGGGCCTCATGGTCTACTCATCCTAGCTACCAGAATTCTAAGGCTCCCAGAGTTGCATCCTTTGGCTAAAACTCTCTCTCCCCAGCTGGATAAAGCAACCCAGTATGAGAGAAAGAGAAATGACCCCCAAATTAGATAAGCTGAGTTCAAATAGAACCTTTGGTGACTACTAGCTGTGTGGGCAAAGTACTGAGCTTAACCTCTTTTAAGGTCTGTTTATTTTCTTAATGAGATCAACAGTACCAATTCCAAAGAGTCGCAACTATGAAATGAGTCTGTATTACAGCAGGCACTCAGTAAATGATAGCTATATATAACATTCCTTCTTTGAATTCCCAAATTTTAATAAAAATTGTTTTTAAGAAAACTGAACCCATTTTTTGTAAACTATTTTGAGTGTACAAAATTATATTTGGTTTGATAAATGGCTGACTTCAGCTTAGACACATTTTCATAAAATATATTTGTGTGCATATACTTATCATACATATGTCCAGACACATATACCTGAGTGTACTTATAGTTCTCCCTCTCTGTCTTTCTCTCACATATACACACACACACACACACACACGTGCACACATACACCACCTCAAATTAATTCCAGGTGTGATGAGTATTTGGTTCCAGCATTAATTTCCAGTCCCTCCTCTGTGAGGAATTAACATTGCTAAACTGAATTAACATCACTGTGTCTTGTTATTGTAAACACACCTGCTGGTAAGTTTCCCCAGGGACCCTTAGTTACTAGTCCCTAAATGGTGCTGGCTGGATTGGACCAGTACCCCCAGTTCACCAGTTGCTATGAGAAAAAAAAAAACAGAGCACAGTCCTTTGACAGAAATAATGAGCCCCTTTAGGATTTGTTTCAGTCCCTCAAACAAGAGCTGGAATGCCATGCACAGCTCTGTGCCTCTATGGAGGTAAGAGCATCTGTCACGCCTCAGGGATAACACCCACACCCAACTCTTCTGACGTATTTGATGGTTAACTAGATCATATCGCTAATTGAGTTTCATTGTAATTATTCAAGCACCTCCTGTGCAGAACTAGGTTTCTGTGCACGTAGAGTATTATTATTTATTTCTATTTTATCAGTGTCTCCATTGTGTAGCTTCTGGCACACACCTGATTATATAGATTGATGGACAAATGAATCAATGGATGGATTGGTTGATGGGTGAATGAATGAGTAGGTGCATAGGTGGACAGGTAGGTGGGTGGATGGATGAATGGATGGATGGATGGATGGATGGATAGATAGATAGATAGATATATAAGTGGAAGAGTGAATGAATTGATAATGGGTGGATGAATGGATAGACAGATAATACATGGGTGGGTGGATATGTGAGTGGAACATTTACTGTTTGGGATCTGCAGTTAGAGGAGAATTGTTTTAAATAAGTGTTTACCCTAGATTGAATCAGACATGACTTTCCAATCTTTATGTATGAATATGCCACCAGTGAAACTCTACATCATGTACAACCACAAGAATGGGATCCTAATTAGAATAAGTTATTTTCCATGTATGTGATTTAAAATTATTTTTTAAAAGATGGTCAAGTGTTATATCCTCCATCCCCAGATTGTGTCCTTTATTTATGTTGAGTCTTTTGACAGTTAGTAGCAGATGATCAATATTTTCTAGTACCACATCCTTATATACACTAGCTTCTTCCTCAAGGTTATGCTTCATCTGTCTTCTGCCCCTGCCTCCATACCACTATCCCTCCCCAACATCCCCAATTTTCTGTGTCTCTCTTGGCCTTATTTTGGACTGTTGGAGCTCAAAATGATCTGTGACATAGGAGTCCCCAGAAGGCACCAGAAGATTTGCCAATGAGCACCTTACCTAATCAATATGTAAATATGCAATGGGTCTAGCTACTTTAAAACTCTCCTTGACATGGTAAGACAGTATGGCACAGGTGCAGTTCATGGACTTTGACTCTCAGTTCTCCTCTCCCCATCTTCCTGCTCCCTGACAGTGTTTATATGTCACTCCTTTCTTTGTCCCCCTGCTCCTCTTCTCCCTTGTCCTGAAGTCCTGTTGGACACCTCATCTCAGCCTCTAGGAGGTAGCCATATGCTGCCTGGCAATTTCACTGGCCCAGGTGAGTTTCATCCTCAAGAAGTCATAATCTCTGATTTAGTTTATCCTGTGGCCCAATCCTTCCAGATACAAGTGACTGCTTCACGTCCTGTACCTTTTATTAGCTTTTTCCTGGAGCTCACTGGTTTACAACAGTCATTTAAAAAGTAAGCCAGGAACCTCCAGCCTCTGAAATCAATGCTTATTGTTATTAGCTTTAACCACCCACCAGGCCAGAAGGGATTTTCAGAAAACGTCTTCAGTTGTGCCTGCCAAGGGGGTCATGGGGGTTATGGGAAGACCCTACTGTCCTTGTTGTCTCAGCAGCTACTGGACCTGACCAGACAGGACATTGGGGCTTGGGACAGAATCCAGTGCTTGTGGAATTTCCCTGTGCTCCCTGCCATCTTTCAGCTGTCTTATCCTGAGGTGGGTCCTGATGCCAAAAATGGAGTTGGCATTTTTAGTGCTCATTCTCTCCCTCATTTCTGTTGATTTACAGAAAGAGAAGGCAGGGATGTCAACTTCCTAACCATGGTCTTTTCCATGGGTTTGAGTGTGTCTGCCCCTCTTCCCCCCAACCCACATATTAGTACATATCCCCAGTTCAACAGTATTAGGAGGTGGGGCTTTGGGAGGCTCTGTCCTCATGAAAGGGATTAGTGCCCTCTTTATGAAAGAGGCCCAACAAAGCTCATTTGTCCCTTCCACCATGTGAGGACACAGTGACAAGACACCAACAAGACATCAGACACCATATATTCCAGCACCTTGAGCTTGGACTGTTCAGCCTCCACAAGTATGGGAAATAAATGTGTATTGTGTTTGGGGGAACCCAGTCTACAGTATTTTGTCATAGCATCTTGAATGGACTAAGACAATATCTAAACCAAACAGTTTAACCCTCATGGCCATTTCTCAAAAGCTGGTAGGAGCTTTCTGTTCATGCTATCAGTGCTCAGCTTATCTGTTTGATTGTCTTTGGCAAATGTTCTCTTTCTTCAGTTGCCCTCCAGCTGTACTGCTGTCTGCATAGTTACAGCTCATAGAAGGGTCTGGCCCGCCAGAGGCCTGGTTCCTGAGAAGACTTCATGCCTTTCTCTCTGGGTGGATTGTTCTGCACAACCTGGAAGGATCGAGTCCCCAAGATCTTTATCACTCACTTCATTCAAAAAGAGACAGTGTCCACAGGGATTATAACTGTGGGCTGGGGAGCCAGCCTGCCTAAGAGCGAAGCCCAGATCTGTCCCTGCACCTGTGAGGCTTGGCACAGGCCACTGGCTTCTTTCATCTCTAGCTGTCATGTGAGCTGTAGGGGCTGCAGTGAGTCCTGTGGGTAAGGGCCTCTGGCGCAGCAGGATCCCTCAAGGTCAGCATTGGGGCCAGCTGCCGACTCCTGCTGCTCTTCCCAGATGCCCTTCATTATCCAGGGACAGAAGGCATTTTCCATTCCCAAATATGGATTCCCTGAAGGATTTTCCCAACTCCACAAAAATTCAAGATCCCTTGGCCCTTCCATGCTTGATAATTTTATACCTCATTTCCCCCACCCTTGGGAAGGCACAGAAGGGCAGAGGCACAGTGGCACCTGGAAGGGTCCTCTCACTCCACTTCCCAGTCCTGGTGTTGAGCAGAGGGTTCTCATCTGTGTGGGAGTGAGTGCTCAGGGGGACGATGAAGCTATCACATCTCAACCTTTCAGAGTTACAGGGATGATTTTGGAGACAGGCATCATCAAGGCATTTATGCCAAAACCAGCAGCATCAAATAGAGCACTAAGAAGGCGATTAAGGCAATTCTAGATACCCTGAAACATTTTTAAGGACAGGAAGAGGTTTCTGAGACTCTTGAAAGACATCACATGGAAGGAAAGGCACTGGACAAGTCAGAAGGTATATGTTCCTGGACAATCCTTGTCCTTGAGAATTTCAGTCATGGCCAAGGAGACTAAACACTGGGGGCTGTGGTTTGCTCAACTCTAAATCAAGAGATCATAGGTACTTTTTCACAAGTTTGGTATGATGATTTCATGGATTTTTTATACAAGGCATTTGAAAACGATGTTGTGCTTACAATAATATTTGAAATTATAATAACAGTGGTAGTAAAAAACAAGGAGTCTAAAAATGAGATTTGTTTAGTATTTCTCAAAATCATCTGAAGAAAGAGAACCTTTTATAGATCAATGTTTTTGAAGTTTTTTATGTCACATGACCCTCAAGAAATATCCTTTTCATTGTGGTTCAGAGTCTATATTCATAAGCCTATCTGTATACCTAGAAAAGCAAAGTTTTCCTATAATAATGCTTTCTTTCAAAATAAAATGGACTCTGCTACTTCTATTATTCTTTAATCTACTTAACATAAATTACTGGTCATAACTCCTTAAATTGATTTGAAAACCACTAATGGCCACACATACAGCTTGAAAAACATTAGTCTAAATAAGAGGTCAGCAAACCCCTGTAATGGGCCAAATAGTGAATCTTGTAAGCTTTGCTAATCATAGGATCTGGTCTGTAAAAGGCAGCCATCGATAAAGCATAAATGAATGGGCAAGACTGATTTTATTTACAAAATTAGGTGGCCAGACACCTGGCCATAGCTGCCCCTGGTCTAAATGAGCTCAAGTTCTTTGAGTAAAAATATACTAAAGGACTACAAGACCATGGTATAAATATATTTTAAAACAATCCAGTTCTCAAAGTTCTCTTCAGAGATTTCTGACTACTTCAGTGCTGCCTCCTGCATCAGTCTATCCATACTGAGGGAGGAAAAAAAAAACCCTCCAATAGCAATAATCAGCCAGTCCTGGGTACCATGATAAGTACTTTTCCCCATGCAAAGTAACAACTGGCATCTGGTTTATAAGTCAATTTCTTGTGGATTTAATCATTATGAATCAAACTCTAAAGCCTGGCCAGATCTGGATAAAAAGAGAAAACATGTTCCCAGTCCTACAAAACTAAAGACTGTCCCCAAAACATTACATCTCACTAAGTATTGCCTTCTCTGTCCCAATTCCTTTCCCCCACCCCTAGCCTGTGAAAATCAGCCTGCTCAGCAAAGTATAAACTATGTGATGTAATATGCAGCTCATTTTCAGTAGGGTCTTTAGCCTTCTGGGACTATAGGAGAGGAAACTGAAATAATCACTCTGTAGAAGGTAAACACTTTTACCTGAAATTATCTAATGTGCAATGTTAGTGATATTTTAGTTTGAGTATTCCAAAAATGATCTTGTCTTGGTTTGAGCATAAACATTTTACATTACAATGTTTAATAGAGAAAAGGAACAAGACAGTGATGCCTGCTATCTGCAGGCCTGTTCAGTATTGTATTAGATACTGCGAACACTGCAATACACCACTCGATAAAATACGTACACGCATATAAACATAGAATAAATATGTGTGGATTAGATAGGAAGAAAAAGAAACGAAACTGTCATTAATCATAGATGACATGTTTGTATACACAGAAAAGATCTATAAACTATTAAAATTAGTAAATGAATTTAGCAAAGTTGTTGGGTAGAAGGTCAATATCAAAAATGTGTTGAGGGGGCTGAGCATTTGCCCTGCATGTGTGAGGCACTGGGTTCCATCCTCAGCACCACATAAAAATAAATAAACAAAATAAAGGTATATCGTCCATGCAACTAAAAAACTTTTTTAAAAAATGAGTTGCATTCCTACATATCAGCAACAAACAATTAAAAATGAATTAAACAAATGGTACCATGTAAATCAATACCCAAAATATTCTCAAATACCTAAAAAATACACCAGTATGCAAGGCTTCTACAAAAAGACATAACAATATGGGAAGAATGTAAATAAGACCTGAATTAAGTGGAGGGACATACCCTGTTTATGGATTGGAGGATTTGATCCACGTTTGTTGATTTTTCCAAGTTGATCTAAGTTCCAGAAGATTTCTTTGGATATGTGTGTGGAAATTGTCAATCTGAATTTTAAAATTTATATGGAAATGCAAAGGTCCAAGAACAGTCAAGATAAATTTGAAACACTTCTAACACCAAGATTCGAGAAATTAAAAGATATTGTAATTAGTGTAAGAATAGTTAAGTACACCAATGAAACAGAAAGACCCATACACAGAGACACGATTTATCTCAGAAATAATACAGAACATAGGGAGAAAAGGATGTTTTAATGATAAGCAATGCTTGATCAACTGGCATTTGTGTGCAAAAACAAAACAAAATCAAACAAAATGATCCTATTCAACTCACATATGAAGCTCAATATTAAAATGATTATAGAAGATATAAAAGAATATCTTCAGAACCATTACTCTAGCAAATATTTCTTAGGCAAATATAAGCATTACCATTTATGAAGAATTAGATACATTCTACGCTACTGAGAGAATGCAATTATAAACCACAGATTTGGAGAATATATTTTTAAATTTTCACACATTTTGCCAACAAAAGATTCATATCCAAAATATAGAGAATATATGAATAAGGAAGAGCTAGATAATTCAATATAAAATCAAAAGATTTAAACAGGCACTTTAAAAGACATAACAATCTGCAGGAAAATGCAAATTGAAGTCATGGTAAGATATCACTTTTACACACTCAGAAAAATAGATAAAATTAAAAGGAATGACCATACCAAGTGTTGGTCAATTATGGAGAAATTGAAATCATTATACACTCCTAATCAGAGTATAAATTGATGTAAGACATTCTGGAAAACTCTTTGGCAGTGTCTGTAAAGGTGAACATCCTCAAACTCCATGACCCACTGCTCCATTCTGAGAACTACGTACATCCAACAGAAATGTATTCATAGTTCACCAAGCCTATAATAGCTTTTTTAAAAATAGTTTTTAGTTGTATATGAACATAATATCTTCATTTATTTATTTATTTTATGTGGTGCTAAGGATTGAACCCATTGCCTCACACATGCTAGGCAAGTACTCTACCACTGAGCCACAAAAAAGCCACACCTTTATTTTTAATAGCCCCAAATTAGAAACAATTCAAATGCCCATTGGTACTGAATGAATAAATACACTGGGAAGAAGGAACTCAATCACCTTATTATAGAGCAATTTATAGCAATACAATGACTGAGTTCCCTCTACTTGCAAAACTACAAATAAATTTCATGAAAATGTTATTGCATGAAATTACACAATTTCATTTACTTAAAGTTCAATGACAAACAAAGCTAATCTATGGCATCAGACATTATGAAAGGAGTATCTTCGGTAGAGAACTGCAGGAGTTACCTATGACACAGGATTTAGGAGTGGTAAAACTAGGTTAATCCTGACTACACTGGAATGGTTGGTTTCCCTAATTGGCTTGGCCTCCAGAGGTGCTTTCTTTGGATTGTTGATGTCCTCTTCCTACATCTGGGTGGCAGTTACATGGTGGTCACTTTGGGGCAGGCCATTCTTGATAAACCACTTAAGATCTGTCATTTTTCATTTTTTTCATATATGTTTCACTAATATATTTATTAAGTAATTTAGCCTTTATTGATAAGTATAGACCAATGTAGAGGTGCTTATCCCAAAATTGTTTATTGATTAATATGAGCTTTTCTTGATGATTGGAAAGACAACTTGACATGTGATAATACTTATTCATTACTGTGGATTTGACAGGTGCACCCAGGTAGGCACTGTTCCAAGGACTGAGGATACAAATGTGAACAATGTTCCTATTTTCAGAGAGCTTTCATTCTAGTGGAAGAAACAAGCAATAAACAAAGATGTATATTATATAACCTACTGTTAGGGAATGATAAGTGTAACAAGAAAAAGAAGTCTGGGTAGATAGTGATGGGGACTGACATTTAGAAAAGACAATCAGTGAAGGGCCCTTTCTATGGGTGTGACATTTCAGTAAGACCAGAATCAAATAAGTCAATAAGCAATACAACTATCTTGGTAAAGAAGAAAGGAGACTTCTAAACAGAGGAAGCAATGATTTCAAAGTTCTTGAGATGGGAACATAAAATCAGTCCTCATGAGCATTTATTAAAAGTGTATGTTTCCCATCACCCACCAGTCACTCCATTAGAGCAATAGGTTTTGGCTTATTCACTAGTATTTTTCTAGGACCTATTTTCATGCATAGTGCATAGACTTCTCAGTAAATATTTGTAGGATGAATAAATTATCATATTACATACATACATGCACACACATGCACACATGCACACATGAATGCACACACACACACCTACATACACACACACACACACACACACACTGGGCCCTTTGTACCCATGGATTCCACATCTGCAGATGTGATTAACCTTAGATAAAAAATATTCAGAGGGACAATTACTTCTGCACTGAACATGTGCAGACTTTTCTTCCTGTCTTTATTCCCTGAAAAACATACTATAAGAACTACCAATATATCATTCACATTCCTTAGTCATTAGAAGAAATTTAGGGGTGATTTAAAGCATGTGGTAGCTATATGTAAACACTCCCTCATTTTATATGAGGGATTTGAGCATCCCTGGATTTTGGTATTCATGCAGGTCCTGGAGAAAACCTCCCCCTGGATATGGAGGAGCAACTGTAATTTGTATTTGGGAATCTCATCTGCCCCTGGGATTGACTTGTTCATCTATGCATTAGTCCCACACTGCTCTAATTACTGCTTTAAGAGTTTGTCTTAACCTTTGACCTCTTAACACTCATCATTCATACAGTAGACAATGTACTGGAGATATCACTGTTAAGTAAAAATAGATGGTGTCATTGTCCTCATGAAGACAAAATCCTAGTAGGATGGTGAGGCAGCAAAGCTTACTTTCAGAGGAGGAATTGGCAGTGTAGTCTAGCTTTGGAAAGTAGATGCCTCAAAGTGAGAAACAGGCAGAGTAGCTTGTGAGCACAGATAAGCAGATCTGCAGGACAAACCCTGGCAAGTCCTCAGAATGCAGTTTGGGGTTTTCATTTGAGTGAGCTTTTTGGGAGTCACTGCAGGTTCTAAAAAGGGCATGCTATTTCCAGTTCTGAAACCAAGTGGTGAGGGCTAGCAGCTGTGACACTGAGCCAGAATGAAGGGCTGCTGAGATTGTGTGGCCATTATGGGGCACGAGGTGACCCCTTCATCTGATCCTCCTGCACAGCAGCAGCAAACAGCTTGTTCTTCTGTGCCCTTGAGTTGAACCGGTGCCAGCCAGAGGCCCAAGATTTAAGAGTAGATTTAAAATTTTAAACAGCCATCTGACCCAGTTCTGAGATGATAACCCAAGTGTACCCCCACTGGCTGGGGCTTGCTTTTCACACTGCTCCAAACGTGGATAAAATTGCTGGCTGCCCCAGATTTTGGTGGGTGAGAAGGCAACAGGTGAAAATGTCACTGTTCTTAGCCAAGAGAGGCTACCACAGCAGATTTAGAAATCTCCTTAACCCTGTTGGCAGGCAAGCAGATAGCCACGTATTTTAGTCTTTGCACCTTGGTTGCGAATATTCACAATATTTTGTGTTTGTGTTGCTTTCTTGCTCCACAAGCCTCCAACTTAGTGGCTAAAACTGGGCCTGGGCTTTCTCTTGTAGCCATGTTTTTTTTTAATTTTAATTTTAATTTTTTATATTTTTTAAAGAGAGAGAGAGAGATTTTTTTAATATTTATTTTCTAGTTTTCAGCGGACACAACATCTTTGTTTGTATGTGGTGCTGAGGATCGAACCTGGGCCGCACACATGCCAGGCGAGCGCGCTACCGCTTGAGCCACATCCCCAGCCCTCGTAGCCATGTTTTGATGAAAAACTTGAATGTGACTAGATTTCCACAGCCTGGTTATGCTCTGTATGATCTTTATAGACTATTTAAATGAATTGACTTGTTTCATAATGGAAATAGTCATCCCTCAGTATCCATAGGGATTAGTTCCATGACCCATCCTTGGATACCAAAAAGCATGATGCTCAGTCACTTATATAAAATGGTATAGTATTTACACATGACTTATGCACATCTTTCCAAATACTTTAAATGAGCTCTAGATGACTTATGATATCCAGTAAAATGCAAAAGCTTTGTAAATAGCTGTTATACTGTGTTGTTTATTTGTACTATTTTAATTGTTGCATCATTACTTTCTATGGGTTTTTACTCTCCTAATATTTTCAATATTTACAGATTTGCTGAATATGCAGATACAGAAATTGTAGCTATGAAGGCTAACTGTACCCAATTTTATGTATTTTATTTTTAAAAATTGAACTTCCCTAAAGCAACATCTAGCTGCCCCAGAACCCCAGGCCCTTGGTTTTTGCAGTCAAATGTGGATGGTCTGCCAGTGGAAGGACCAGCATGTGAAGCATCTTAGTAGAAATCTTGGGGTGGGGGGAGTAGAGCCAGGGTGGTTTCTGGGTTCTCAGCATGCCGAGTGCATATGTGGTCTCCTAAGCAGAGCTTCATTGTCGCCTTCATACATTTGTGCTCAGACTCTCTTCTTGGGATTTCTCCCAGGGCCTTGGGATGTAAAAGCATCCCTGGCACCTTCCCAGAGTCTCTTTTTTCTCCTGGGAAAAATAAAACCATCGTGGATAAGTGCTTCATGGCTGCAGCCAAGCAGCAGCCATCAGACAACACTCCCAGGCCAGTCGTGATCCCACCTCCTCTGTTCGAGCTGCTAGCTTGACTTCCTCCTGTGAGACACCAGATTGTGACCTTCCAGAGGGCGAGGACCCTGCAGCGGTGGGTGGAATGGATCAAAGATGAACTAGGGAACCATGGGAGGTGGCCAGAATCCAGCAGAAGCAGTGTGGTATGGTGAAAAGCTTCTGAGCTTAGAGACGGCTGACTTCATTTAAATGCAGACCTGCACTCCCAGCTGTTTGACCTGTGCAGAATACAGGACACCTCTTTGCCTCCATTTCCTCCTCTGGATGGGAAAAACTGCCATTCCTCCTACACTTGTGGAGTTGTAAAAATTGCACATGACAGCATACATAAAGTTCATTGAGTGCACACACCTTGGCCTCCAGCCAAGGAAGGAGAAAATCCATCCCTGGGAAGTGACTGAACCTTAAACCAGGAGCCGCCATGGCACCTGGCCTGTTCTTTTTTCTCTGAGGGTTATCAGGACCTCTGTTTTTATTAGGTTGGATAGGTTTAAGTTAGTAATTAAGAAAAATCCCTCTTGCATATCTTAATGGAAAAGGGTTCAACACTCACATAATCTGAACTTCTCGTCTACTACCCTATTTCTCAAACAGCCTCTGCTCTTCCCACTGACTGACACATTGCCTCCTAGCCAGAGCTCATCCTTTTGGTAATAGTCTGTTTGCTGCCTTCAAAACTTCAAAAGAATCCTATTGATTGAAATATACAAGAAAGGAGCATAGGTTATAAGCATAAAACTCAATGAATTTTATCTTCCACTCCTTATTAATCTTCTAGCTTTTATTCCTACTCTTAGAAGGCAGGAATAATCAACTATCTGTAGAGTCTACATAGGCTTCTGTTTTTCATATTCTGGGATGAGGAGGAGAGAGTAGTTAACAGAAGTGGTTGAGAGATGTGTGAAGATGGAAACGATAAGAAAGTGAGGACCCAGGTAAAAAGAAAGAGACAAGAATCAAACAGACACAAGTTTGTTTGTGTCCATGGAGTCTCCCAAGTTGCAGAGTTTTAAATGCAGCAGAAGATAAAGATTTGTGATGAGACAGGAAATTAATTTGCAAAATAAAGGAAACAAGGAAGTTCTCTAGGTCTTCATCTTGTCCAAGTGATGCATGGAATAATGGGATTATTATCTGAGATGGTCATCATTACCCTCATTCTGAGAATTTAATAAAAGGTACAATGTCACCCAAGGTTATGAATCACACCTAGAGCCCACTAAAAGTTAGCTTGTCCCTGGAATCCAATCAGAAATGCAAAGCAATTAGACCAATGGCAATGGGATTCAACCCCAGATGCTTCTTTTCGGAGGAGAGGCAGACATATTAGAGGAGAACTAGAGAAGATTATTAGCCATATGCTAGAGGTTCCGGGATATCCTTGTTGTGAGTTCAAAGACAGACGTAGGTATTCTCAGTATATCCTTGAGAATAGGGGAAAACAGTAATTTCTAACATATTGGGAGGTTAACGGCTCTTGCCCATCACCTAAGCCCTTTTATTCAGACCACAGGAGATATCTTGGATCCCTGGGTACCCAGTTTTATGTAAATCCCTATGTTACATGTACAGATAGACAACAGACATGAGAAAATCATCATATTCCCAGACATGAGAGGAGAATCTTTGGGAAGCCAGATTGCTCTGTCCTGCCCTACCTGGGTGATAAGAAGATCTCAACACTATCATAACCCTATTATTTCAATTTTTTTTAGATCTTAAGGGGTTAATAAATTGCACCCTGTTATTGTTTGGATATTAAGTTTCCCTCAAAAGCTTATGTGTTGGAATCATTATATTCAATGCAACAGTGTTCAGAGGTGAAATGACTAGACTATGAGAGCAGTAACCTTGACAGTGGATTAATCCATTTGATGGATGAATAATTTGAATGAACTACTGAGTGGTAACTATAGACAGGTGGTGTGTAGCTGGAAAGTGGGTCAAATGGGTCACTTTGGGGCCTGTCCTTGGGGATTCTATTTTGTCCCTCAGTCCTCTCGCTCCCTTTCTCTGCTCCATTGCTGCCATGAGCTGAGCAGCCTTCCTCTACCATTCCATACTGCCATGATGTTCTGCCGAACCTCAGGCCTAGAGCAATGGAGTTGGCCAACCATGGACTGAATCTCTGAAACTGTGAATCCAAATGAATTATTCCTTCTCTAAGTTGTTCTTATCAGGTATTTTAGTTACAACAACAAAAAGCTGACTAATACATAGGCCATCTTACCACCCAAATTTAGAACCAACTAAAGCAAAAGGCAGTCCAATAAATCTTAAAATATTTGTTTAATCATTAATGAAGGCTCAGTTGATAGGCATAGCTTAGATGAGCAATGAAATGGGTTTCCTATAACTATAGCCCAAAATGAATCAGAAATACCCATTGTAGGCAACACTAGAAAGTATCAGGTCTCTCCTGATGAGACTTGATTGCCAAAGTGACCATTTGGCAAAGGACAAACCAAAACATGGGTTTCCTTCAGGAAACACCTCCTGAGAGAAGGAAGAGAGAAAGGGAGAAAGAGCCTCCCTCAAATGCACTGCCTAAAAGTCACTCTTCCCCCAGGGATAAATAGGCAGAGGCAAGAGAGAGACCAGGAGCACTTTTCTAATGGAGGTTCCTCCATATGAGTGGGTATGTCCAAAGTGGGATACCATGTTCCCCAGCAATGGATTTTTATTTCTTTCTTCTCATTTATTCCACATTGCTCTTTCAAAGGGAAGGGGTCATCTCTTATTTTTTTAGAGGGTGGTACTTGGAATTGTAGGCCGAATGGAGGAATTTGCTCTCCCGTACATGTTAACATCTAAGGAATCTCCACATGTTCCGGGCAATGGCAAATGGGCTGATAAATGATGAGGACACCACACCCAGGGCTCCTCAGGGCTTTCAGTCACAGGCTCTAGGTCCTTCACAACATAACTCTTTCAGAGGAATGTCTTTTCCATGGGGAGCACCAAAGCATCTGAAATGTGGGTACCTGGGGAGCAATGATGACACAGAAGAATGAAGAGTGTCATCAGGAGCAAGGAGGATGTAAGAGAGCAAATATGTTTCCAAGTCCACATATAAATTGAGAGTATAAATGGAACATTCATTCTTCATTCATTCAACAAATGTTTACCAAGTGCCTGGGAGAGCCAGCTCCTACTCTGGGGATTCAGCAAGTTCACGGAACTCTGTGTCTGACATCATGGACCTTTTGTTTTGGTCAGGATGGCAGAAAATATAGGGCAACAAATAAAGCAACAGTAATATGCTCTAACTACAGTGAGTGAAATGTGCTGTGAGGCCCAGTTAGGCAATGGAGAGTGCTGTGGGTGTCCAGTGACATTGTCTAGGTAGGGGCATTTAGATGAGTGACCACACAACAACTGGAGATAGGCTATGGGCCATGAACTCTTGCCTCACACCCATGAGGGAATCTCAGTTCCAAATGACCTGGAACCCACTGCCAGCCTCAGATTGAATATGTTGAGGGACAGGCATTTTTCTAGACTTGCGGATGCGGTTGCACTTCTGGACAGCTCTAAAAAGGTAATACTTTTTTTTTTTTCTTGAACTAAATTTAACAAATCAAGGTCTATGTGCCAATTCCCATTTTGGTTTCTGGAACCACCCAGAATAAGGCCTGTCCCTTTTCCATGTGCTAATAATAACAGCTGCTTATTGAGGGCCTACTCTCCATGTGTGGAGCTACATTTACAAATATGGAAAAGTCTCCTAACCTAGGCATCCGTTTCCTTGTTTATAAAGCAGAAGTAACAGTGCTCCTCACTGGGTTGTAATGAGGGTTAAGTTAGATGATGCTCATGTGCCCAGGACAGAATTAGACACCAGTAGACTTGACTTCATGTGATACCCAGGAGCCCTGGGCACTCTCTTCAGTGCTGTTTTTTTTTTTTTTTTTGTCAGATGCTTACTCATTTGTTTATCCAACACTTACTGGGACCTGGTAAGTATCAAACAGTATTTAGGAAGCAGAGGATGCAAAGATGAATATAATATAGTATATACTTTGGGGAATGGCAAGGTCTAATGGGAGGGACAGCAGTGAAAATAAACAATTACAGTGAGCATGAGAAGTTATATAATGAAGTGCTACAGAATCTCAGAATATGCAGATACCAACTTTGTCCAGGAAAAAAAAGGGGGGGAGTAGGAACATTTCATAAAGGAATTGATGTTTGTTCCAACTCCTGATGAAAGCTAGGATTTTCTAGACCAATAATGGGGAAAAAGCATACTAGAAAAAAACAGTAACATAACTCAGGAGCATCCCCTGAAAAAAATGTCATGTCATGCCACTCTGAAGAGAGTCTTCTCTCTATTTCTCTCTCTCGTTGCTGTTCCCTGAATTTAATAAGATGACAACAGAAATCCTGGATGTTTTAATAATGTTACTGCCAAAGTTTAAACAGAAAAATTATTTAAATAAAGTTCCTGGTGGGTGCATTTTAAAAATTTTTTTCTCACCTAATTTGAGTACTACTGTAAATTGGAATGAAATTTAAAATATTTGAAAAATTTTTGAAATGCAATTATTTAACATCCTTGAAATTTAATGCACAAAAATATAATAATACCATGTTAACATAATGGTTGTTTTGTGAGATTGAAAGCCAAAATATTACAACAGAAAAAGAACATTATTCAATGTGAAGAAAGACCAAGTTCAACAGCTGGAAAAACTTCCCCATCATGTGGGACACTCTCAGAACAGCTTTGTTAACTTAAATGAAACATAGAAGTCTTATCAATTGCCTGTATTTCCTATAATTTTCTATAAAAATCACTATTACACTATTGTTTCTTATTTTTTCTATGTAATAAAAATAAAACATTCTTTTAACCTATTTAAGAAAAATTTCCTAGAGAAAGGATAAGAAAATTGATGATGGTCATAAGGTGATAATAAACAATATCAGAATACAAAAGTAGATATCAAGCAGAACCTCTAGAATTTCCTTTCAGCTTAGCAAAGAACAATATTTCACCCAGATCTTCTGATAAAAGAGAATTAGCTTACATTCCTCTGAGTATCCCAAGGGTCTGGCTGAGCATCCACTAAAGGTTTTACCTGTGACTTCCTATAGACAATCAGTTCTCAAAGACAGGGACCGTGACTGACATTTTCACAGTTTATCCCTGAGCCTAGAGAGTGCCTCTCACTCATATAGAAGGAACCTAAACAACACAGTGGAATTTTACTCAGCCATAAAGAAGAATGAAAATGATGGCATTTTCTAGCAAATTAATAGAACTGGAGAACATCGTGTTAAGTGAAATAGGCCAGACTCAGAAAGTCAAGGGTTCAATGTTTTCTCTCATATGTAGAAGAATGAAAGTATCTCTTACCCTGCACAAAAGTTAAATTAAAATGAACCAAAGACTTATCAGGTATATAAAAAAACATGTATTTTGTAGGGAAAAACAACAACAACAGGGTCAGCCTTCCATCATAGAGGTGCAGGCACTAACTTCCTCTACAAGACTCTCAAAAGACAAGAAATAAAATCAAGAATCAGTAAGTGGGATACCATCAAATTAAAAACTTCTGCACAGGAAAGGAAACAAAAGCATGAAGAGCCTACAGTATGGGAGAAAATCTTTGCCACTTGCTCTTCAGAGAGGGGACTAATATCCAGAATATATAAAGAACTCAAAAAACTGAATGCTAAAAAAAAATCAAATAACCCAATAAATAAATGGGGAAAAGAACTAAACAAACATTTCTGAATAGAAGAAACAAAAATGTCCAACAAATATATGAAAAAAAATGTTCAGCATCCCTAGCAATCAGGGAAATTCAAATCAAAAGCTACATTAAGACTTCATCTCACTCCAGTCAGAATGGCAATTATCAAGGACACAAATAATAATACATGCTGATGAGGATGTGGGCGAAAGGGCACACTGATACATTGTTGGTAGAGCTGCAAATTTGTGCAACTGCTCTAGAAAGTGATATGGAGATTCCTCAATAGGAATAGAACCACCATATGACCCAGCTATCCCACTCCACTGTATTTATCCAAAAGAACTAAAATGAACACACTATAGCGCTACAGCTATTTCAATGCTTATAGCAGCACAACTCACAATGGCCAAATTATGGAATCAACTCAGTTGCCCATCAACTGGTGAATGGATTGAGAAAATATGGTATATATACAAAATAGAGTTTTAATCAGTCATAAAGAAGGATGAAATTATGTCCTTTGCAGGAAAATAGATGGAAATAGAGAATCATACTAAGTAAAATAAGCCAGACTCAGAAAACCAATGTTTCTCTCATATGTGAAAGCTAGAGCAAAATAAATGAAAGAAGGCATGGGGGGAATCAGAGATCATAAATATATAGGGAAAATCAATGTAATAGAAGAAGGAGAGTGAGAGAGAGGGAAGGAGGCTGGGAGAGGGGAGAAATATGGAATGGAGTTAACAAAGTCATGTTATATGCATATATAAATATACCACAGGGAATTTCACTTTGTGTATGTGTAGAAAGAACAATCAAAAAATAAATAAATAAACTAGTGGGATATTTTGTCCAAACATACCTAACTACTATGCATAACTATACTGCTCTAATAAAAAAAATAAAAATAAAATGCAGAACCTGATAAACAATAATGACTCAGGCTGAGATCTGACTTACGGTTTGTGGTGCGGTCTGTGTAAAGGTTATTAACAGAAGACTTAAGGATCTGTGGAGTGGGAGATTTGAGATAGCAGAAGCTGTTGTATCAATCCTAAATGTTTGTCTCATTTTCCTCTCACGAATCTCTATGACAAAAAGAACTATATCCAAATGTAAAAATAAGGACACTGATGTTAAGAGAGGTTAAGAGATTTGTCTCTGATAGACCCAGGATTCCAACCAAATCTGATGCTTTGACCTACCTCAGGAGTGAGCACTTTTTTTTTTCTGTCAAGTGCCAGGCAGTAAATATTCTAGGCTTTGCAAGATTTACAGTTAACTCTCCAACTTTGCCAAAGGAATGTGAAAACAGCCACAGAGAATAAGTAAACAAATGAGCATGACCATGTGCGGATGCAACATTAAGAATGGGTCCTTAAATACGAATTCCATATATTTTTCTTGTGTCACAAAATATTTTCATTTTTTAGTTTTCTTCTAACCATTTAAAAATCTAAAACAGTTCTTAGCTACAAGCTCTACAAAACCAGTGGACTGGACTGGACTTATGGGATGTGGTTTGCCAATTCCTGACAGCAGGGGCACAATGGGTGCCTGGGAAATGGGTTTAAAGAAAAATAGGGTCCTGGGGAAAAAAAATATGTGTCACTTTAAGTGTAGCCAAAAAATGAAGTGACCCTGATGTGCCAGGAAGAGTTCACCATCCCATTCAACCTGGTAGCCTTTCAGTACCATAGTCGGTTATAAAGCCAATTGGGGTGTCAGAAATAACTAGACAAGCCTTTAATTTAAACTTCAGGAAAGTGTGGTTCAGCCCTATCTTCCCCTGGTCAATCCAAAGTTTCCCAGCAAGCCTCTGCTCTCTCATACTTTCAGAATGTAGAAAACATAACAAGAAGGGATGTGACCCAAAACCAAAGGCTAAATGTTTTCTCTGATATGTGGATGCTGATCCATAATGGGGGGGGGGGGGGGGAGCAGGGAATGGAGGAATTTTGGATTGGGCAGAGGGAAGTGAGGGGGAGGGATGGGGTATGGGGGTGGGAAAGATGGTGGAATGAGATGGGATATTGATTATGCCTATGCACATGTAATATTGCACAAATGGT
>NW_026000196.1:9872385-9903781 GCF_001458135.2 Marmota marmota marmota
GAGGAAGAGGAGGAGGAAGAGGAAGAGGAGGAGGAGGAGGAAGAGGAGGAGGAGAAGGGGGAGGGATGTGGCAATCATATACCCGAAAACAGCATAACCCAGACTCCACTGTCACCCATTTCTCCTCTATACCTCTATTACTTAATATTAACTGAGGAAAACTACTAAAAATTTAAACTAACAGAGGCATAGGCAACAAAAAATAAGTGCATTGGACTTTGGGCTTCAACATATAATGAGCTCGGATGTTGCCATTCCAATCTAACAAGTAGGCAGGGAATGGACTTGAAAACCAACAACTCTTTTTAGATTTATAAGTGAGATTATAGGGTAAATGGCTGCCTCCCCCCACACAGACTGGCATGCTCCAAGAAAGAAAAACAACTGTTAAACTGGACTTCATTAAAATTAAAATATTATGCTCTGTAAAAAGATGCTGCCAAGGGAACGAAAAACAAGTCACAGGCTGGTAAAAATATTTGACAAACAATGACCAAAATCAAAAACATTGACAATACCAAATACTGGCAAATGTGAGGCAATGAGGACTCTCCTTCATTGCTGATGGGAACACAAGTGGTACCGTCACTTTGGAAGACAGCTTGGCATTTTCTTAAAAAACTAATTATGTTCCTCACATACAGCCTAGCAATCATGCTACCTGGTATTTACCCCAAAGGTGTTTATAGCAGCTTAACTCACAATAGACAAAGTTAGGAAGCAACCAAACATCTTTAAGTAGGTAAATGGAAAAATAAACTGTGGTGCATCCAGATGATGGATTATATTATTCTGTACTAAAAAGAAATGAACTATCAAATCACGAAAAGATACAGAGGAAATTTAAACACATATTACTAAGTGAAAGAAACCAATAAAAAAGGCTGCATACTGCATAAATCCAACTATATTACATCCTAGAAAAGGTAAAATTAATGAAGACAGTGAAGACACCAGTGATTTCTTGGAGTTATGGGAGTGGGAAGGATAAACAGGCAGACAACAGAGGATTTTAGGGCAGTTGAAAACACACTGATACTAAAATGGTGGATACTTTGACACTATACATTTGCCCAAATCCACATTTGTATAACACCAAGAGTGGCCCCCCAATGTCAGCTAAGAACTTTGAGTGATAATACATGTCTCACTCCAGTGAGGGATGTTGGGAAGTTATGGGGGGGCAGGGACAGGACATATATGGGGTATTTGTGTACCTTCTTCTCAATTTCGCTCTGAGCCCCAAACTGCTCTAAAAATTGAGTTTATATCTCTCTCTCTCTCTGATAGGATATCATTGTGTATACTCTGGATGCTTGACTTTGAGTTTAAGAAATTGAAAACAGAATGCAAGCATTTGGAGAAATTCATTTTACTAATGAGTTTAATGAATCAACCTTCTGAAAAGGGTTTGAGAATATTGTGATTCAGTGTCATGGTCATCTTTTTCTTTCTCTCTGCCTCCTCAGAAGTCTTCTCCAAATGCATTAACTTTCAAAGCTCTTTTGATTCTGAGTTATGTTGTTAGGAGGTCAGACTGGGCAGCCTCTAGGCTGCCTAGATGATTCTGTTTATATTTATTTGATTTAGTTTAATACTTTCTGCAGATATGGAAAAGCATCCCCAAAATGGCCTCTAGCAATGTGTTCATCATTCAGTTTAAACAAAAGACACAGTTGCTAGCAAGCACCATCAGGGCTGTAGAGCAGCCAGGCACTGGTCTTATCTGTGACCAATGTAGCATATGTTGAAAATACTAGTGAGCACAAAAACACAGGCGCTTTAACCACATTACCTTCAATCCATTTGCTTTTCTCAAGGCATTGCCCAAATCCCTTCAGAACAAGAACAAAGGCCTTTTTTTGTTTGTTTGTTTACAAAACCCTACACTGTGGCAGTCATTTGCTCATTCAGTGTTAGACTTTTTTTTTTTTACAATTTAATTGGTTCTAATTAGTTCTACATGACAGTAGAATGCCTTTTGACACATTGTACACAATGACACAGCCACATTACTAAAATATGGAACCAACCTAGTTAAATGGATAAAGAAAATGTGGTACATAAACACAATGGAATATTACTCAGCCTTAAAGAAGAATGAAATTATGGCATTTGGAGGTAAGTGGAAGGAGAGAATATCATGTTACGTGAAATAAGTCAAACCCAAAATATTAAAGAGCTAATGTTTTCTCTGATAAGTGGATGCTGTTCCATAATGGGGAAGGGGAGAATGAAGGGACTTTGGATTGTGCAGAGAGGAGTGAAAGGAGGGGAGGGGAGGGTGTGGGGATGGGAAGAACAGTGGAATAGGGCAGCCATTATTACCCTATATACCTGTATGATTATACTACCAGTGTGGTTCTGCACCATGTTCAGCCAGAGAAAGGAGAAGTTGTAAACAATGTAACATGTGTGTACAATGTTAACCTTTTCCAGGTCTACATTTTATATATGCCAGGTGGCTTAAATAGACCTAGCACTACTCATGGAAGATGATACCTGAATCTTTTTTTGAAGCCAATAAATATTTACTTATACTTAAATACAGGTACAAATGAAGAGATAACTAAGGCATTAGGTGAAAATTGCTTTATGTTTTCATTTGATGTTCAAACTGACAGTTACCTGCATCATTAACACTGCTCTCTGTGTTTAATTAGGTTTTTGTTGTGATTGTTGTTGTGGTGATACTGGAGATCAAATCCTGGGCACTCTACCACTGAGCTACTCCTTGGCCCTTTTTATTTTTTATTTTGAGGCAGGGTCTCACTATGTTGCTGAGGCTGGCCTTGAACTTGCCATCCTCCTGCCTCAACCTCCTGAGTCACTGTGATCACAAGGATGCACCACCATGCCCAGATGTGTTTAACTGGGTTTTGAAGGACATGAGGAGTCTATCTGTGAGGCAGATCTGGGGAAGGGCAAGGAGAGGATGCTGTCCACAATCATAGAAGTAGAAACAGGCATGATATATAAGAGGTATATATAATAAGCAACCCAAGTTTGCCACAGAATGAAAGGCAAGGGCATATGGGAAAGAAATGAAATGGGAGGACCGTGAATCAGGAATATGTAGCTTATATAAATAATAAAAAAGACAAGACATAAATCTCAGCGGTAGCAGGCTTATGGAATTTTTTTTGTGATTATTAAATAAAAGTCAAGAGCTACATGATGAGAACCACCAAAACTTCCACTGCTTGCACTGTCTTGTTCTTATTATGAAAAGGAAATAACTTTAATGAGCAATGAAAAGACCACATCTGAGCAATTTTCCTGGCTTTTGCTGTTGGTATGAGCTCCACATCACTAAGTCTGTCGGAAAGTGGCAATTATACTGGAAATCTAAGGCTCTATCATCATCATCAGAATCACTTCCTCCACATGTTGCTAATTCAGAACAGACACACATGGACTTCTTTATTGACCTGGGGAGAATTAACATTATCTCAGGCTTTGTCCAGGTCAAGGGAGATTTCCATTTCCATAGCACATATTCCGTAAATTACTGCAAAGATCTAAAACAGGCGTTCAGACTTCAAAGAGGTCAAGTCAAGGGGCTTTAGGATGTAAGATAATTAGAGTAGAGCCATATTCACTGATCAAAAGGCTCAATTGTTATTGTCTGTCTTGTCAGGATGCTCCTTGGGAGCAGAGCAACAAGTTCTAGGGGGTCTCTGCCACATGGCCCATCAATGTCACCAGGCTAAGACAACTGGATCATCTTCACCTCATTTCTGTGTCCACTGAAGACATTGTCTAAGATGAAAGCAGTCATAGTTTTCCTTGTGATTCCGAGTGGCTCATGGATAGAAAAAGATGTTGCTGTTGCCTCCAATAAAAGACAACAGCTATTTTGAAACTGCGGTTGGATTGTGCTTGGCAAAAAATGGCCCAAAGCTATAGAGGTCCTGAAATCTAATATTATCTTTGAAATTAGCACACAGCTTATTGCTTTGAGTGTTGTCACTGAAGGTCCCCAATGTCTTGGTAGGTCTATTCAGTAGAAGCATTAAAATAACCACAGATTTTTTAGTCTTTGTTCCTCTTCCAGTGAGATATTTCCTTTGCTAGTATTCAGGCCTTTGGGGGCAAGTAAATTATGAAATAAGACTATATGTTCTCAGTGCTAAGAATACCCAAGGGTCCTGTGGGTTTAGAAGTGGGCAATGATTAAATAAATGCACCCTTGGATGAGGTCCCATCACAAATGGGCCCCACGGTTTAATGGGCTATTAAGGCCTAAGAGAATCTTTGATTGGCTAATGAATACCATTTTGTCTCTGCACTGGTTTCTTCTGACATCCACTTGTGTCTTTGTCCTCCCTACAAGTCCTGCTACATTACCATTCCTAACAATCTCCCTCCCTCTTCCTACATTATACCTCATTTTCTGATTTGCCCAAATACAGCAGATGTGAAAAACCTGAGACTCAATCATGAGACAATATTACATATGCCTGGCGATACTGATAATAATATTGCTTCACTAGAGACTGGGTGTTCAAATGAGGATGACATCTAGGATTTGATTTCTAAGAGTAGAAATTAAAGAGAAATATTTTCTCAAGGAGGTCAAGAAGAGAAAAAAGAAGATGTGCCTAAGATTAATTCCTTAGAGAAATAATGTGACATGGTAAAAATTGTAAATTACTGTGTCAGACAGTCCTGGATACAAATTTGAAATCAACCACTTACAAATTGTGTAGCCTTGAGAAAAGCATTTCATATCTATGACCTTCAATTTTCTTGTCTGTAAACTGAATGTAATAAAAGATTATTATAAAATCATAAATGATGCTTATTATGTCTAGACATGGGAAGTATATGATAAATATGCATTATTTTATCATCATTGTTACCACTGGGGCTGAGAAAATACCCAGATGAAGACACCAAGCTTAATTAGCAAGCCCAAAAGCTAGGAATACATTTAAAATTAGTAGACAAAATCCAGAATTTGAATGGGAGTGAACTTAATCCTGAGGAGTGTGACATTAAAGCTGGGCTACAGTCTGCACTGACCTCAATTCATATGATGTGTAAGTGTGCCAGGCTTGTTTACAGTGATAGGATAGGTCAACATGTCTACTAGTGGGGAAGATTTGAAAGTCATCTGACTTCTCAAACCTAGTATGCAATTTGTCTGATGAGGGCTCCTGAATTCCATCCATCTACGGAGACACCATCTTTCTTCTTTCTCCCCTCCTCTTGGGTAGGGCTTCTGGGGAGAATGGGCCGTGAAATCCAGTCTTCTTTGCAGCAGATCCAAAGTCAGTTCTTCAGAAGGAG
The DNA here is from genome assembly GCF_001458135.2 of Marmota marmota marmota. Taxonomy (NCBI): domain Eukaryota; kingdom Metazoa; phylum Chordata; class Mammalia; order Rodentia; family Sciuridae; genus Marmota; species Marmota marmota. Next base: position 9,877,681 of record NW_026000196.1, read on the forward strand.
GATCCATATCACTTTATTCATTCAGGCATAAATATCAATGAATAGAAAATCTCAGGCTAAACTGAGGGAGAAATCTTTGATGGAGAGATAAAAGAATCAGACTAAAAAATGAATGGAGGTGACTGGGAGCTGGTGATATAGTTCAGTTGGTAGAGTGCTTGCCGCTCATGCACAAGGCCCTGAGTTCAATTCCCAGCGCCCCCCCCCCACACACACACACACACACACACGTGACTGGCTTCTTACGTGTGGCACTTCTGGCTGAATCTTAGACTTAAGAAGGTAAAGATCCTCATTATCAGAATGAGATTGAACTTGAGCAAATTATGTTATATACATTTATAATATGTCAAGATAAATCCCCAGATCTTGTAAACCACAATGCACTAATAAAACATAAAAATAGCCAGGCATGGTGGTGCACACCTGAAATCCCCAGCAGCTCAGGAGGCTGAGGGGATTCAAAGTCAGTCTCAGCAATTTAGGGAGGCCCAAAGCAACTCAGCAAGACCCTATCTCTAAATAAAATATAAAAAGGACTGAGGATATGGCTCAGTGTTTAAGCATCCCTGGGTTCAATCCCTAGTACAAAAACAAGCAAACGAACAAACAAAACAAAACAAAAACACACATAAAAATGGAATTTAAGCAACTAGCAACCTCAGTCAAGAAACTAAAACCTTCTCTTGCTCATTTCTTTCTCTATAAAAGCATGAAAAAGCATTAGTCTAAACTCAACTGAAAAATCATATTGGCTGTAAAGCAAAAGAAAGCCATTGTGTTTTTTGAGGGAAATATGTGATGATTGAAGATTAATATAAGCAGTCAGACATTTATTTTCTGTTACATGCCTTGCACACTGTTAAGTATTTTTACATTAATTACCTCACTTAATCTTCATGACAACCCTATGAGGGCAGTGTACATTACCAACTCCATTTGACATGGGACAAATTTAAAGCTAGAAAATTTAAGTGATGTACCCAAGTTAACATAGCTAAAAAGTGACAATAGTGGAAGTCCAATCCTAGAACCTTCACACATTTACCCCACAGATTTTGGCTAAGGACCTAGAATGCCCACAACACTGAGGTAAGCACCTAGTCACTAGACATGGTCTTTAACCTCCATCTACAAGGAAGGCGAAAGGGAATTAGTCATACAAACCTACAGGTGTTAGAAAAGCAACAAACAGGGTAGAAAAAAGAGTTACACAGCTCTGGAAACTATATGGGGATTTAGCCCAGATAGGAAGGTTGGAAAAGGCTCCCCTAGAGTTCCTTGAGCTGAAATATGAAAGTGAAAGTGGAAGGAAAGATCACTGTGAGCAGAGAGAACAATATAAACAGAATGAGCAAAAGTTCCCTAGCAGGAGGGATGGAGAGTCTTAGAAAGGGCAAGAGAAAGCCAATGCAAATGGACAAGAGGGAGCAAAGAAGGAGACAGGACAAAGCCATGAGAGCCCCCTGGACCAGAGAGAGGCTCCACCAATGGAACTCACTGTAAAGTTCTGAGTGTGAATATTGAGCTACTAGATCAGATACAAATTGTCTTCCTTACTTTGTCATCAGGAAATGAGATAGATTAAACACCCACCTATCCTGGCACAGTGACGCATGCCTATAATCCCAGCAGCTCAGGAGGCTGAGGCAGGAAGATCACGAGTTCAAAGTCAGCCTCAGCAAAAGCCACGCACTAAGGTTGGGGTTGTAGCTCAGTGGTAGAGCAGTTGCCTCGCATGTGTGAGGCACAAGGTTCGATCCTCAGCAAAAAAAAAAAAAAAAAAAAAAAAAAAAAAGATATTTAAAGAAAAAAAAAAAAAGCAAGGCCCAAAGCAACTCAGTGAGACCCTGTCTCTAACTAAAATGCAAAATAGGCCTGGGGACGTGGCTCGATGGTCAAATACCCCTGAGTTCAATCCCTGGTACCCCCCCTAAACAAACAAACAAACAAAACTGGAGGAAAAAAAAAACGAAAAAATGCTTGTATTTCTTGAGAGTATTGACCTAACCATAGATTATTAGTGATGGGGTAAGTGGTATACAATGAAAAAAAGTTTTGTGAAAATTTACAAAGCTCCCAGCTTAGCTTCTAAAATATTTTTGCCCGTGGAAATCTTGCACCAGTTTGGAAATCTTGCACCAGTTCTGATTCTTAAAATACAGTTGAAGGAGAAACAGATGAGTTTTCTTTGCTTTATCTATAAACCAACAGATTTAAGGTGCCTACTCATTGAATGTGGTGGTTAGTAAGACTAAACACATATAAATCAAACACGCCAATGTCTAACTGCTGATGCCCGGCATTTAAGTTATTGCAGATGTTTTACATGAGGTGTGGGAAAATTCCTTGCTCTGATAAAGGATCTCAGGTTCTTTTTTATACATGTGTTCTCCAAGGAGGAATGAATAAATAATAAAATAAGGCAAATCAAAGATAGGCTTCTTGTCTTTTATTTAAATAAATATATATGATCATCAGCTCTGAGAGAGAACTGTGGCATAAGAGAGAAATCTTGAGGATTTAATGTTTTCAACAATTTCTAAGAAAATCAGAAATATTGTGCTTACTTATGGGGACTGAACATAGTTTCTGGCTTTATGAATATTGGTAAGTTTTTTAACTTGAAAAAGTGTCTTCATAGATTTAAAAAAAAAAAAGTCTCAAAATTCATGCTCTGTACTTCAGAAAACCCAAGACGTTTTTCTCAAAGATTTTAAGCGAAGCAGAAATGAAACGGAATCCAGGAACATTCTAGAAAATGAATCTTATATTCTTTGGACCTTGTACAGCAGAAGGTACTCAGATAAGGCCATCTTTCTGACCCCAATATATTTCATTCACAGATTTGATAGTCACATATCACTCCTGACAAAAATAGCAATATAGTTTTGTGGCCTCCATCTGTAAATCTCCCTCTTCAGCATGCTGACCCCTCTGAATCTGTCCCCCACCAATCTCTCCACTCTCTTCTCTCATCTCTCCCCCATAGTTTATGTAGAGATTTTAAAATATGTCCACAAGTTCTCCCAAATTCTACCCTCTAAAAGGTGGAGGCTACTTTTCTTCCTTTTGAGTGTGGCCTGAACTGCTTGCCTCACTTCTAACAATTAGAATATGGTGGAAGTTATGGGATGTGGCTCTCTTTCTTGGATCACCTGCTCTGAGGGAAGCTGGCTGTCAAGTTCTGATGAGATTCAGGCAGCCCTATGGAGAAGCCCACGTGATGAGGAAGGATAGGTTCTCATTAACAGCCATATGGGCGCCATCTTGGAATAAGTCCTCTAGCCTCAGTTAAGCCATGAGGTAACTGCAGCCCCAGCCAACCTTTGAGAGGACCTATGCCAGACCACTCAACTCAACTACTTCCAAAATTCTGGCCCCTAGAAACTAAAATTTAAAAAAGGTATATTGTTTTAAGCCACTAAGTTATGAGATAAGCTTTTAGGCAATAGTAGAGAACTGATAAACTGTATAATAATAGTAAAAAAAAAATCCCTAACATTTCAAACATTTATTTACAATTACTAACATTTACCAGAATAGAATCTCTTTGTAGAAAGGAATCATGTCTGTTTTTCTTGTCCTTGAAACCTCAGTGCCTGGCATGAAGTCAGTGTTTAATATACATGCATTGGTTAAATAAATGAATAATAATTAAATAAATGAATAAGACCCTAGTACATGACAGATGTTATGCAATTCATGTTAAACACATTTTCTCATTTAATTATCACAGCCATTCCATAAAGCATATTTATTATGCTTATTTTAGAGATCTATAATCTGAGGCTTAGCAAGATTATATAAATAGACCCCTGAATCTCTGTGACTCCAGACCCATGGACTGACCTAACCATTGTGACATATATTTATGTACTTGCTATATTATCAGACAGAGATTATATCCTTCCCACACCTCTCCTCAGAACTTTGACAATGGAGCCCAAATGTGCCAAATCTCCTGTGAGAGTATGAGCTCAGCTGGTGATATGATTTGGATAGGGCTTGAATGTGTCTCCCAAAAGCTCATGGGCTATATATAAACTTGGTCCTCAGTGTGGCAATGTGAGAGAGGTAGAAACTTTAACAGGTAAGTCCCAGTGAGCAGTAGTTAGATCACTAGGATATAGCCATAGGATTAATGCTGGTCTTGACTTTATAAAATTATAAAGCAAACCCACCCCACATTTTTTGGACTCTTTATACTTGGATCTTTCCCTTTCTATTCCTCTACCATGTTGTATTATAGCCAAGGGGACCCTCACCTGAGGCCAAACAGACAGAATTTCTTGATCTTAGACTTTCAATTTCCAAAACTGAGTTAAATAAATGCTTTTCTTTCTGAAATACGTAACTTTATTTGTTTTGTTAAAGCAACAGAAAATGGGTTAATAAAGCCAGTTAAGACGGGAAGACTGACTTCAGAGAGGAAAGGATGGGCAGGGCCTACACAAGGTAAATAGGAGGAAATCTCATCCTTCTCAGTAGATCTTTCCTTACCAGGTGCTTCGCACAAGTCTTATCTCCACCACTGGCAGCAAAGTTCAGGCTTCTTGAGAGCCACAGGAAAAAATTGCCCAGATATGGGCAGGTTTCCCAAGACTCTACCTGGACTTTCCAAATCTAACACATTCTAGAGATAAACTTCCTGGGCTCTGAGCCCATGAATCACATTCCTGTCCCCTCACTAATCCCTGATAGGAAAATATAGAGTTGCTAAAAACAGGGTTAAAAGAAATTAACTTACCAAATCCAGTTAATGGTCAATAGGCAGTGAACACTAACCAGATATGTGCACACTTTGATTTGCACTTTCTTTGTAGTAACCTGCTCTATCTTTTTAGGACAGAAACGGCTGCAGTGCTAATATAATTTATTAAGAGCTTGAAAGTTTCTTTTTGTGCTGTGTTGGAGCTTTTAGCCTCTTTTTACTAAATGTTTTATTTTATTTCATTTTACTAAATTAAACTTGGCAATAACATTTCTGATCTTTGTCCCTGTAACTTTACCTAGTCTTAACTTTAAGATGGCAAATGTTTTCTTGGGAATCAAGTTTTAAATAGAGTTCTAGAAGCTTGTACAATGCATGAAAGAATCTCAAGATAACGTATTTTGATATATTAACCCCCCCCCAAAAAAAAGCTTGCTTTTCTGGTGAAAAGAAAGGGAAATAAGGAACACTTTTTTTTTTTAATATTGAAAGGGTTTTTAGAATACTACTTAATGACTAGTATGGTTTGAATATGATATAACATTCCTGTGTTAATGCAGGAATATTTAGAGGTGAAATGATCAGATTATAAGGGCTATAAATTAATTATTCTATCCTAATGTGAACAGATTGACTGGGTGGAACGTGGCTGGAGGAGGTGGTCCCTGGGGCATGTCCTGGGAGGGTTCATCGACCCTGAAATGCCTTCCCTCTCTGTTTCCAGGCTCTGTGTCCTCAACAGCTTTCCCCCACCACACCCTTCTCCCTTGATATTCTGCCTCAACTTGAGCCCAGAAGAAAGGACTCAGCCAATTGTGGACTACACCTCTGAAACCATGAGCCAAAATAAACTTTTTATCCTCTAAGATGTTCTTGTCAGGTATTTTGTTTACAGCAATGCAAAGCTGACTAACACAATGACATTAAAAAAAAAAGTTCATTATACACTATCAAGTTGAAAATGCAGATTATCAAACTGCATGGATACTCTGATGCTCATATATTAAATATATGGAGAGAAATATTTATGTCTATATACAGAAAAAAACTAGAATAAACATTAGCTATTAATAATAGTTGACCCTTCTCCCCTTTCTACATCCCTCCCTCCCACCCGCCCTTCTAATGTCTCTAGAGTACTGTTGTGTATCAGATACTGTCCTAGGCATAGGGTGTCCGGAGATAAGACTAGGTTCTGCCCTCAAGTGGCTCACAGTCCAGTGAGAAAGGCAGCAAAGTACACAAACAATTGGAAAATGCTAGATAAATATAAGAGGACACACACACACAGGTTCTAAGTACTTGCCTTTGTAATCAATGAACAGACCTGGGTTTTGTACTTTACTAGCTCTGTGTCCTGAAGCAAATTTTCTCACTTCTCTAAGTGTTAATATGTTGTGTAAAAATGGGGATAACAATATCTACCTCACAGGACAGTTGCAAAGCATAAATGAAGTCGTGTAAATGTGAAACACTCAGTGTAGGACTCACATAGTCCTTGAAAAATGGCCACCATTAGATGTATCACAGAGGGCATGGTGGGAGCGCAAGGTGGCTGAGAGGCTTGTGAAGATCAAACTCCCTGGGCTGATATTCATGTGGCTAACTCTGAATTGGTCATAATAAATCACTAACATAGAGTTTGTGTTCTCCACAAACTCAGTTACTACACCAAACTTACCATTGTGGTTCTACAAAAGTTTCCAGAACCTACAACATCCTCTAAAGAGGCCGTTCATATTTTTTCCCCCAAGCTTTTGACTTCACCCACATCTGTGGGTGGACCAGGCCCCTGCCACCTGGCAAATCTAAAACCAGCTCACAGGTGGAGTCTCCCACAGACGTGTCTCCTTACATTTCTTTCTTTTTCTATCCATTTTACTGGAAAATATAATTCCAACCATAATTAAATTTGTCCCTAAGTCTTGCTTTCTCGGGAGGTAGCATGGGGTCAGGGAGAAAGCACCACCCTTGGAGGCGGGTTCCCAACCACTCAGAGCCTGGGAAACTTGAGCTTGGGCAAATAACTCATGCCAGCCTCTGCCCTGATATAGGAGTGACAGTAACTATCTCATGGGTCTGTCTTGGGAATGAAAGGAAGATCAGAGACACCAAAAGAATAAGGACACCAAATGAGTAACCAAAATGTGGGTTTTCTTTCTTGTTGACAAATCCAATGTGTGGACAGTATTTACACACAGATTCCTGCTACTTAATGCCAACCTGTCCTCATCCTCTCATCAGGTGAATTCTAATGCAGAGTACATAAGCCTTTCAGATGCTTTTACAGTAGAAGCCCAGCTGAACCAATCACATTTTGAGGGAGGACGTACATCTATCACTCATTTCTAGCATAACCAAAAAATATTAACAAGAGAAGAAATGAAAAGTTGGTCAAGTTAACTGAATTCCATTAATTACCATCCACCAAAAGTCTGAATGAAAAGTTCAGTTCAGCCAAGTAGGGCTAATCTCATTAAAAATCAAATTAAAATTTTGTAATTGAAGGATTAAGATAGAGCAAAATTACATATACCTTTTATCCATCCATGTTTGTTAAAAAAAAATTACTCATTTTCAAATGTCAGTTATATTGTAGCACTTTCCTGGGGGGAAAAAGAAGAATATAGGGAAGAAGTAAGGTAACATCTTTTGTTTCCAGATGAAAGAATTTAATGAACAAAATAAGCACGTCTTTGATTTATTCACTCTTTATGGGGTTTCTTTCTCTATCAGTGGCAGATTATCCTCCCAGGCTTTCTCTATTCCATCACCTCCTATACACAACTCAACTCCTCCTCATGGATCTGTTCTCCACTAAACCCATTTTCTCAGAAGACACCAATAGCTTCTGAATTGCCACAGCAATGGACTTTTCTTTTCTCCGCCAGCTCTTAATCAACTTGATTTTTTAGTGGTTTCTCTTTACCCAAAGTCCTTTGATGTCTCTTCTGGTTCCTTTGTGAACTCATTTTATAACCCCCACCCTCTTCTCCTATCAAAAGGCCTTTCTCAGTTCCTCCTCCCCCTTCTTACCTCTTTTCCTTCTCTTCTTTTACCCTGTGTGCTTCTCTGCTCCCATGACTCAGGGATCTCTATCTCTTCTTCCATCTGTTCTCCCAATTCCAAATCCACACCTTGAACATCTCCACCAAAATGCCAGGAGGCAACTCAAAGACACATGTGAAAAATACATTTGTCTCTTCCTCAAATGCTCACCAGACACCCTGGCCACCACCTTGACTCTTCTTCCTTCATCTTCGCAGCCAATTAGCAAGTTCTACCACCCTACTTCCTAATGATTTCAGAAATGCACCCTTTTTCCTCATCACACCACCCCAATTCAGGCTTTTATCCTTGCTTCTTTGGACAAAAAAGGTCAGCTCCTAAATGGATTGTGTCCTTGAGTCACTTCCTTTTAACTCACCATCTTCATTTTTGGCAAAATTACTTATTGAAAATGCAATTCTGCCCATGTTATTCTCCTGCTTAGACTCTTCTGACATTTTCCTGTGGCCTGTGGGATAAAATTCACTTTCTTTAATATAGTATTACATAAAAAGCCTTTCGATTCTTGCTCCTGCCTACCCTTACAGCCTTGCCCCATATCCATTCCCACAGTAGCCTTATGTTCCCAAAATGTGAAACCACTTTTCTTCAAGTTGGTCACGCTCCTCTGACCCTCCATTCCTCTGCATGCTTCTGTTAACTCCGATGGAAATCTCTTTTACTTCCTGAAAACTACTGGGTTCATTCCTCATCTCTGTTGCCCTAGAAACTGCTGGCTGTATATCTGCCTTCATCTCTATTTTTGAATTACTTTATAAGAAGAGCATATTTCCTCTTGACTCCCTGAGGTTTTAGCACAATGCCAGGTGTGTCACAGGAGCAAACATCAGACTTTGTTGAATATGCCAAGATTTTGATTTACCTATGCAAGTATTTCCCAAGCCTCATGTTTTTTTCACTCTAGCTCCATCTGTGGTGTTGATGTGGTTTGTCCCCATCAGAACTCACCTGAAATTAGATTTCCAGTGTAATGGTATTGAGAGGTAGTAGGATCTTTACTGGGTAATTTGGTTGTGAGGACTCAACACTCATGAGGGTTAACATACTTCCCATGAGGGCAGGTTGTCATAAAGCATAGCCACATCTGTCTCTCATGCACATGTGCTTCTGTTTGCATACACACATAGCCACTTTTCTTCTATGAAGGCCTCACCAGAATTGCAGCAGAAGCTGGCACCATGCTCTTGGAACCTGCAAACCATAAACTAAGTAAATCTCTTTTTCTTTATAAATTATTCAGTCTGCGGTATTCTATTATAGAAAAAAATGTACTAAAACACTCCTCTAATTAAAAAAAAAAAGTTGAATCTTGGATGTAGGCTATGGCAAAACTTTTTAACTCTTCTCTGTGTTCTGTCTCCACATCTGCAGTTGATGAATAGCCATTGACCCAGTCTCCCAAGTGATGCCCTGCCAGCCTAGGAGCCTTCCATCTTTTCTTTCTAAAAACTTCACGTTTAAGGTGCTTGACACATTGGGGGACTTCTAGGACCTTTCCCCACAATAGGGCAACATGGAACCAAATGAATTGGTGTCCAGGCTGCACATCAGTTCCTGCTTCTAAGCTGTCAACATTTTCCATGATCTCTCCACAAAGTCTGAATTTCTTGGCACAGAAGCAAGACTTTTCATAAGGCGATGCCATTTTTAGCCCTATTTACAAGTAATACTAACAATATCCTGACCTAGGAAACCATAGAACTTAGTCTGTATATGAATCACTTGGGGATCTTGCTCCAAATTTAGAGTCTGATTTAGTGGGATTGGAGTGAGGGTCTGGGATTCTGCATTTCTGACAATGGCCAGGGCTGTGGATGTCATTACTTCACAAGCCACAACTTTGAGTAGTGAAGTCACTTGACTCAGAACCACCTCAGCCCCTCTGTTCCCATTCTTATTTTCACCCGGAGTGCCTACTGGTCTCAAATAATTGATCAATATCTTAAAGCCAAGCTGAAACGAACCTCCTCACTAAAATTTTCTCTTGCCTCCTGAAGTAAATATGAACTGTTCCCGCTTGGAATTCTTTGATGTTTGATTTGAGAACTCCATCACCCCAAAAGCCCAACAAACAGAGTTTTCAAACACATTTCCATTTTAGGAAAAGTTTTATTGTTTTCCTCTAAGTTGACCCAATCACATCTCAAAATGATCTGCACATTCATTATTAATTCTGAACAGTAATTGAAGTATTACAAGAAGCTTCCATTCATTCTGGATAACCAGAAAAAAATGTGAACAACCTAGATTGTGCAAAATTGCAAGATAATGATTTATGTTCATAGTAATAACCCAGAGGCATAAGAAGCCTAAAATAGCTTCTGAATCATCAAAGAGCGATTGAAATTATATTCAGCATATTTTAGTGTTAAGTGAATTTGATGATGTTCTAATTCTCTGAAAACTAACATATGGGGTGAGTCTGTGCATATTTGCGTGTGCGCGTGCGTGTGTGATGTGTTCTGACTCCCTGAAAACATATAAGAAATATATAATTGTCATTTTCAGTTCCATGTAGCATCCTCAGTGCCAACTCTATGCCTGCCATTCCTCTACCGCATGTACACACACCTACACAACCCCACATGATACATACCACATCATTTTTCAGAAAAAAAGAGAAAAAAACAAGTAGAAAAGCCAGGATTCTACTATGCTTCCCAGATTCTCAAAATAAACTCCTTGCAGTCTTCTTTTATTTTTTCCCCTAAAATTAAAGGTCTTACAATTATCTGGACTGAACTGAAGTACTGGTTTCTCCATTTTTATGTATTCCTATAATAAATTCATTTTTATTTTCATTGCAAAGAGATTTTCAATGACTTGCAAACATTCACACACTCAGATTTAAAAAATTAAATATGCAGAAGAGAAAAAGCAAGGGTCAAATATAATGAACCTTGGGAAGAGTTGTCATGTGGACATGTTTAATAAGGTGCTGCTTAATTTTTGGCCTAGAGTGAGGATGTCTATACATTTTGGTTTGACTTCCTGCTTCTGCTACCTCTTTCCATTCTTCTTTCCAAAACTCACCAGGTAGATGAGCAGGTTCTTTTTTGTTCATCCACTTTGGCACTTGCTTTTTTCTTATTTATCTATTTATTATTTTTTGGTACTGGGGATTGAAGTTGGGGATGCTTAACCACTGAACCACATCCCCAGTTCAGTATGTGTGTATGTGTGTGTGTGTGTGTGTGTTTCATATTAAGACAGGGTGTCACTAAGTTGCTTAGAGCCTTGCTAAGTTGATCAGGCTGGCTTTGAACTTGCAATCCTCCTGCCTCAGACTCCTGAGCCACTGGCATTACAGGCATGCACCACTGCACCAGGCCTGACACTTGCTCATATACATATCTTCCTTTTGCCAGAGTGACATCCACCTCCCTGTCTTCCCTGAGGTTATATGTTGCTTCTTTTATAAAAGAGAAGAAATCACATATCTGTTTGATATATTTTTATGTGTTTTAGTTGTAGATGGACACAATACCCTTATTTTATTCTTATGTGGTGCTGAGAATCAAACCCAGTGCCTTCCATATGCAAGGCAAGTATTCTACCACTGAGCTACAACCCCAGCCCCTGTTTGATATTTTTAAAAAGTTGAACACATTCTTTTGCTACTAACATTTTGCTCTAAGAACATTTTGCAGCAGGTGTTGGGGAATACTGAGGATTGAACCCATGGAACCACATTCCCAGACCTTTTTATATTTTATTTTGAGGAAGAATCTCCCTAAGTTCCCCAGGCTTGCCTCAAACCTGCAATCCTCCTACCTCAGCCTCCTAAAATGCTGGGATTAGAGGGGTAAGCCATCATTCTCACCTCTAATGACATTTCTTTTAGTCCAGGAATCCAGTTCCCCTCAAGGAAGTGGGATCTAGGTCTCATTCCGAACCTGTGTCTTGCAGCTCACAGAGTCTGTCCAAATGAGCCTCGTTATTGGCTGAAATCTCACTTCCTATCAATGGGAGTCCCTCTCATTCTCCAAAGAAGCTCAGCTTTCTCAACCCTGGCTCCATCTTCAGTGCAATCTAGCCTTGCAGCCAGGAAAGTTTCCCGTGAGTGGGAAGGAGCTGTGGTGGGTCCTCTGTCTCCAAATGGACAGAGGATGGTTTCCCTAGTCCCCCAAAACCACAGGCAGTGAGGACTAGCTCTCCAGCTGACACCTTCAGCATGTTCTGTCTGTAGTCTTCAGAGCCTGCTACAAAGAAGAAACAGAAGCTAGCTGAGCTGGGCTGCTTCTAGTTCCTCTTCAGGAAGGTCTTTCCCAGGATATTTAATAGCCTGAATGCACATGGAGCATGTGCAGTGTTGGTCTGATTAAAAATTCAGAGAGCAAGGCTTGGGTCAAAACCCAAGATAGAGAAAGAGGGAATGGGCAGGCACAGGTGCAGGACTGAAGACTGTCAGCAGAAGAAGGACTACAGGGCCACAGACCCTTATCTTCTTGCATTCTTGTCTTTGAAAGATGTCCCCTTTTTAGAAAAGAAAACCCAAATCCATGGTGTAAGCTTAGATCATCAATGGAGGCCCTGGGTTGAATTTTGAGAACCCATGTGGTGGAGGGGAAGAATGGAAGCCTTTTCCAGGAGGAAGATGGATCCTGAGTGAGTCCTCTGAGCATTCAGAGCCACTGGAGGGTGGGTCGTCCACAGGCAGGGGCCATTGTTGCTGGAGGCACAGAGTCTTGATCGGTAGAAGAAGCAGTGATTGTAACTTAGTACTCACCACATGAGGGAAGAACTAAGAACTTTTTCACAATTACCAGGAAACAGAATGGAAGCCAGCCAGCCCTGAGCTGTGGCCAAGTGAAGGTCATTCACTGTGGCCATCAGTCTATCAGCCTCTGAGTATTCAGTGCGAGTGACTCTCTGGGGCCCCCTACATGGCTCATCCGTTACCTGCGGACATCCACTGGTATGATCCTTGAAAGTTGTTAGTGGCCTAATAGAGGCTTGACCTTTTGTGGGTTAGTAATGGGTTTTATCCTGACCAAGGTGGGAGTGAGGAGTATGAGATGGAAATTTTCTTAAGCCAGTACAGCAGCAGACACTCTGTCTCCTATTACAAAAACTCTCCCTTGAGTCTTCTTACTTTGCATTTTGCCTTCAGCTCCTAGGAATCTCTCTGTTTCTGATTGCCCAGAAATTGTCTTCTGCTCAGCTCAAAGCCTCAGGGTTTATACTGGTCTATTTCTTATAAATCCACTCTGCTTCTTACACACCATTTGCCTTGACCTTGGCTATTTGCTTCTGCTTTCATTCAAAGCCTTGGACTTCCTCTTCTCCATGACAAATACCTGATTCTCCCAATCATGTTCTATTTTCCTCAGGCACAATTTCTTACCCTTTACCCACAATCAAATGCATTTACATCATTGCATGGAAATATTTGAAGCAATCATGAAAGTGCAGTCTTTGTGTAGTGAGGTGTTAGTAAAGATGAAGACAGAGTCACATCGGAGTTTCACACATGACCAAGTTCACCGCACCACATACACCGATTACCAGGAGAGATTGGGTGATGACAATGATGATAAATACACCACACTTGGGTGCTTCATTATTAGTTTTTCACACAATTGAATCACAATCAATTAGGATTGAAAGGACCCCTGGAGATTACAAGATACACCCCCCCCCCATTTTACAGAGAGGTAAATTACCCACAGAAAGATTAGAGTCTTTACCCAAAGTCAAAGGGCCAATCAAGAAGGCTGAAACCTGGGTTCTCATGTCCATGTCTAATGCCTTTTCTACTACATTAAAAAGCTCATCCAACACAATAACTAAATAAAATTGAAGCTAAAAAAAAATTAGTCAAGGCTTCAGTGGATGAAGCTCAGGGAGAATTTGTTTCACTCATTCATTCCACTCCTATTTTTATCAAATGCCCAGCATATTCAGACACCTTACTGGACGAAGGAGGTAATGTGAACAAGCAGATGCTGATGCAGCCCAAGAACCTGACATTAAGCAAATATCCATGCAAATAAATTATACTGTATCACATCGATTTTAAGATTCAAACATGTTTTTAAACATCTCAGCATATCTCATATCAGAAACTGCTGTACCAACATGTCTATGATCAGGTTAGTCTGGAAGGGAGTCAAATTATTCCAGAGAGTGTTTGCTTGATTGGCTTCTGTTAACCAGGGCTCCTCCCAACATGAAACTCCCTTTAAATTACACTCTCCACCTGAGGTTTTCTGGACTATACTTGTGGTGGAATATCAGAACACAAACCTGCACCATGAACTCCTCCTCATTCAAGTTAATGAGAGAGATTTCTTTCACCTTCTACCAGGGACCAAGGTCAAAACAGTCATCTCTTATCTGTCCTTACATGGTGGGCCAGCACTGTGGGGGTAGTCTTTTGATAATTTTCCTCCTTAGCCTCATTTTGTGGAATCTTCTTAGAGGTACGTGCAACAGCATTATATTTTACAATCAGTGACACCTTAGGCTCTAATAATTATAAACTATAATTATTATAATTGTGATAAGAATTGTGGAAAAATGCAGAATGGCACAAGGAAGCATAACAGGGTGACTTAATTTAGATCAGAGTCCTCCATGACAAGTGATATGTAAACTAAGTCCTGGGAACTGGGATGAACACCCAGGGCTGAGCATTCCAAACAAGTGCAAGAGCCTGTGCGAGGCCCACTTAAGTAAAGAAACTAGCATTGCTTTTAAATTCCTTTAATGTGACTATCTCCCTAAGGATCAATATCTAAAGGAAAATCTTTTCAATGGATCACTTTCCCTTGAAACCTGAACTAGAAATATGATGGATTCGTGTTTATAAACTATATTTAAAGTCATATTTTTTTAAAAAGAGTAGGGTTATGCCCTCTGATTATAATTACCAACCATGGTTTCTTCAATCTGAGGTTGATTCTGTTCTCTGTTGGTGTGCTAAATGCACAGAGAGAACTGTCATGTGGATCTGTGACTAGGCAAATCACCCCCATCACATATACCTTTTTCATGGGGAGATATGAAAACTGTTCCCTCTCACTGCTTTTCTAGAATGAGCTCAGCTCCAGGGACTAAGCATGACAAACAGGGGACAGCCTGTGGCATTGGAGAATAAAGTATGACTTGGGACAGGTGCATGCACAGAGGTTTCCCAGCTGGTGTGTGGAAGGCACCATTCCCTGCAGGAGATCCTCTTTAAATTGGTGTACAAGTCAATACCCAGCCAGTAATCCTCCAAAAGTGCTTCCTGGGACTTCAAAAACATGATACTAAATAAAGCACAATTCATGTCTTTCACACATGTGGCTAGACAGCAAACAATACCTAGGGATTTCCCTACTTGTACTGGGCTATCTTAAAACTCAGAGATTGAAAATCCCAATTTGTTATAAGATCAAACAATAAATGTACTTGTCTTTTAGAGTTCTTCTATAAAAGCATTTCTTGATAAAAAGTAAATGACAAGGAGCTATAAACTTTACTGGATTGTAAAAATGCCCAGTTATAGGATAGTTTGTGCAGATGAAATGTCCCATTCTTTCCATCTAAGCTTGCTGATCCTAAATGACTAACACACGTGAATTCCTAGGAGCATGTTCAGGTTGACTCCATTCTCTACCTGGGTTCTGAGACACTTGGACCTCAATGCCAGTGTGTATTTGCTATGCCGGAATGCAGAGTTGGTGGAGGTTCTTTGGCAGGTCTGGGAAAGGAGCACATTCAGGAAGGAAGTCAAGATAGTCACAGAACGTTGGGCTGGGGCTGTAGCTCAGCGGCAGAGCGCTTGCCTTGCATGCGTGGGGCACTGGGTTCGATCTTCAGCACTACATACAAATAAACAAATAAAATAAAGTCATGCTGTCCATCTACAACTACAAAAGACTTTTTTTAAAAAAGAGAGAGAGTCACAGATTGCTACTTCTTTGTCACTTGAGTGCCATCCTCAAACAAAAATAGAAGAGATGGTCACGGGGAACGAGATTTGGGTAGACATCTGCCTTCCCTGCAGTCATCTTCTACATTGAGTGGAAGAGGTAGGGAACTTTTCACCAGATGGCCTTTAATTTTACTTTATCTGGAATACAGGTAGGAAAATGAATCTCCCTACCCTCTCTTCCCCACTTTATAATAATATGATTATTTCATTTAAAGAAGAGCCTTTGGCTTTGGTAAAGAGCTGTGGATGGCAGCTTAACAGATCAGCCATTCATTCACTCAAACAATAATTAACAAGCACCCACTAGCTCGATGTTCTGTGCTGTCATATGGGTGAAACATATCCTGTTCATTGAAGTTACCATGTCACACATCTTCATCTTCTCCCTTTTTTCTTCTCCTCTACCCTTCTGCTCTTTCTACTCTTTCTTATGTTAAGATTTATACTATGGTTTAAATGTGTTACCTCCAAAATTTCAGGTTTTGCCCATGTGATAGTATTAACAGGTGGGACATTTAAAGAGGTAATTAAGTCATAAAGCTTCCTTCTTTATGAATGATGTTAAGTTCCCTATGAAAGGGCCTTTATGCTGCATTCATTTCACCTGCTCTTCTGCCATCTGAAATCACAGAATTCCTGCCTCTAAAGGATGCAGAGAGATGGAGGTAGAGAGTAGCATTCACTAAACAAGTGCCAGTGCCTTGATCTTGGTCTTCCCAGCCTCCAGAACTGTGAGATAAATTAATAAATTAGTGTTCTTTAAACATTAGCCAATCTGCCGTATTTTGTTACAGCAGCAAAAATGGACTAAGACAGAAATTTTGGAAATTTTTTTTGGGGAGCGTCCATTTGACTGAGTCAAGGGCTATTCAGATGGTGAAGCATAATTTAGTCTGAATGCTTCTGTAGGCATGGATCCCATTCCTCTTCTGCCAAAAGGGAAACCCAGATAGATTTGCTTTTCATTAGTGATTGGACTTCCCCAATCCCTAGGTGTGTCCGTGAAGGTGTTTCCAGAGGAGATTGGTATGTGAGCAGGTGAACTGAGAGGGAAAGATCTGCGCTCAGTGTGAATAGGCACCAACCCACCAGCGGGGGCCCCTGACAGAACAAAATGACAGAGGAAGGGGAAATCTGCCTATTCACTTCTGAAGCCAGAATGCCCTTATCCTCCTGCTCTTGGATGTCAGACATTCAAGTTCTCCAGCCTTGGGACTGCAGGACTGGCACGGGCAGCCCCCGAGGGGCCTTTGACCTCACTCAGAATTATCCCACTGGCTTCCCTGGTTTCCAGGCCTTTGAACTTGGACTGGGATTGAGACTGGCTTTCGTGGTTCTCCAGCATGAGAGACAGTCTGATAAGACTTCCCAGCCTCTTTTATCAAGTGGGCCAATTCTGATAATAAATCCCTTTTCATATCTCTCTCTCTCTCTCTCTCTCTCTCTCTATATATATATATATATATATATATATATATATACATAGAGAGAGAGAGAGAGAGAGAGAGAGNATATATATACATATATATATATATATATATATATATATACACATATATATATATATATATATATATATATATATATATAGTATTTGTTCTGTTTTTCTGAAGAACTCTGAATAAAACAATGGTATTGACAAATTTTTAGATCAAACAATTGTATTTGGTTTGGGGAAAAAAGAAAAAAAAAGAGGCCTAAAAATCATTAAATCCCAACTTCAACTGTCAACTTCAGGCTTTGTAGAACAAAGTGCTGAATTACCTCCAAGATCAAAATCTAGGTAAGTGTTTAGTTATTGCCGTTCTAAGGCACTTTCAGAGAAAAGATGGTGAAACTGGATGACACCAATAACGTTCCCTCAAATTTGATTAACTTAAATCTTTGCCTTTCACCTGGGAAAATCTGTAGGCTTATGTGGAGAAACAAACCCTTTATTTCAATGTTAAACTTTGAAGTTTGAAAACAAAGCTGAAGCATTTGGTACACAAGGGTTGTTCCAACCTAGAGTACTCCTTGGAATTTCAAAGGAAGATGAAAACAGGTGAGAATTCACGGCTGCATTCACAGGCTCTGGGGATCTCAGCACAGGGACAACACAGAACCTAACAACAAGTGTACTTTCCAGATAATTGATTGGCTTTAATGTGAAAAAGTTTGAGGCATAAGACGCTTGGAGGGGAAATCATCTGATCTTGCCTGCTGATGTTCCCCAGTCAGACAGAAATGATAATTTCTTTCTGTCATTGTTCCTTCACTAGCTGCCTGGAAATGGTGGCTAGCAAGAGGACTTTGTAGTGAAACTTCTAGAGGTGGAGGGTAGTAATACTCAACATGTCCTGTTCTGCAGCACATTAGAATCACCCAGAGTGCTTAAAAAATCCTTATGCTCAAGTTACTCTGGGGTCCTCCTTGGGTGGGAACAGCTCATTAAACTGGAATCTGGGTGTGGGTGAGTGAGAACAGGGATTGGCGTTTTATGAAGGCCCCTAGACATCTCCAATGCAGAACACATTTGGGGACAGAGGTGTGAATAATGCTTCTCAGTTAGGGGCACCTGTGAGTCTATGTGCCTAGTAACCTCCCAGGTGGTACCCTTGCTGCAGACCCTCAGGGAACATTTGAAGTGTAGAGTTTCTCTCCCATCCCACATTTCTGCCTTAGCCAATGGAAGAAACTGAGGGGAAATAAAAGTGGGCCTGGGACAGTCAATGCAGGGTAGGTGGGCAGAGGGGCTAGAGTATGTGTTTATGGGGCAGGGGAGATCATCACATCATCACAGCCTGGAAAAAAGGACAAGAAAATCTGTGTGTTACCCAGAGGATGACATTGCGTGTTATTCAAAGCAGGACCTCTCAATCTCCCATCTTAGCCTTTTTCTTCCTCCTCTACCCCAAGGCCATGCATAAAGGAAGATTCCATTTGTCCTGGATCTCCAACCAGAATGTTCAGAATTTGGATTCTTAAGCCTGCTGGATTGTAATTACACTGCTGGATGAAAGAGGAACATCATATATGTTCAAGGTCCACCCATTTTTAAGGCAAATGAACCAGTCAGCTCTTCCTAGTGGACTTTGGCTTCATCTTTTAACACAACCTCTTGTCTATCTGGCACACAGATGACTTTGTAGAACCCATATGAGCCCCCTCTATCACACTCTGTCAGCCCATCAGTATTTAAAATGTTGACATTTCTTCATAGTCTTAAAAAACATTAAGTACTTCCTTAACATATTAATCTGATTTTTTTTTTTGGCACCCTCTTAAATTCTGCACCTGAGGCGGCTGCCTCACTTGCTGTTACCCTAGCCTCTGCCCTTTCTGTTTACTCCTCAACCCACCACAACCTGGTATCTGCTCTTAAAACTACAATGGAAATTAACCTTGAAAAACTCATTTAAAAATCTGCTATATGTCAATTGTTTTAAAGGACAAAATTTCAGCCCATTTCCTTGACATTTCTTTAAGCATTCTAAACACAACACACAAAACATACACAAATATGATGATCACAAAGACTATTCCTATGTCATATTTCCACCCATTCCTAAAATGTCACCATCTTGGTTTTTATCCCCTTCATTTATTATTCTAATATTACTCTTATACCTCCTAAGAGTACAACAGCATTTATCTAAAAACCTTCCTGAGGTTACATTCTCTTAATCCAGACCAATAAAAGAAGACGAATACACTCCGCTAGCCAGGGGTAAAGGATATAGTTACCCACTGATTCTTGGTGAGGACATCAGCCCAGGGTATTTCTTCCAAGACCATCAAGGCACAAACGGTGGGCATCAAACTGAGACTTTCTAAGATGATCTTGACTTTTTATATCAGTTTTAAAAATTAAATTCACTCTATTCCCATTGATTTTAGTTTTTAATAGCCTGGAATTTTCCCAGCAATTGTTGGAGTCCTCTTAGCTAGCATGACATGGCCTCTTAGCTAGTATGACATGTCTCAGTGACAACTGGGCCCTGTCTATTGGAATTGTTTAAAATGCATGGCTGCTTTACTAATGTCCATTATAATTACTGGGGCCTTCTAGGGGTCTCATCTCCCAGGAGGGGCTGAACTCAGGTAGAGGAATGAGTGCTCCTTTAAGATATTTGGCAGGTTCATTGCCTTCAAACACAGTTTTGTGTGTGTCCCCTGGTACTTATGATCCCCTCCTATTCTTGGTAGTGTTTCTGAACGTTTTCCTAAGATGATTTGGCTAATTCACCATTCCCTGCTATTTCTCTTTTCCACTTATGCAGACAGACATTAGCTTCAATTCTGTATTCTAAAATCAAGCAGAGTTAATAGGAGAAATAAAATACCAATATATATTAGTCTCCTCTCATTAAAATTAATAAAAAATTAAACATTCCTCTATAGCTAAACGTCTATGTTCGTCCTAATTATCTTTACTGTACTTTATATTAACTGCTTTTCTGAATATCATTACAAAATGATGGCCTTTTATAAACTCATCACATTTCAATTAAACACAATTATTGTGCTTTTTTTGAGGCTCAAATTATAACTTGGCTAGTGGGAGACCTGGAAGGTGGCACTTTTGTCCTTTCAACACTGTCTCTGGCATCTTTGAAGGTATTTCTGCTTCCTGCAACACTGGTGTATCCCAGGCCCATTCTCTGTGTGTGAACCACGGGGTGTTGGTTCCTTCTCCTGAAGGTGAGTGTTTGAGACCCAAAGGTGAGTACCTAGTACTATTAACATAACTTACTATACATGGCTTTGCTTATAACGTAAGGTTTTATTGCCCTCTAAGACCTTCTCACATATCAATGCAACAAGCTTGACGGGTATCTGTTTTTTTGTCATTCTAGCCCTGTTACAAATTTGCTCTTGCACTTGTCTTCACATCATGCTGATGCTCTCAGACTCTCCAGGCTTGGTCTCTGTTCTACTACCCCATTGTGGCCTTTCCACATGATTTCCAAGTTCACTGTCTTCTTGGCCCTCTAGGAAATAAATGTATGTGAGTTTCTTGCCTGTGAGGGATGATTGTTCTGGATGGTAGAAGGTTGGTCTTCCTCTCTTCCAAAAAGAGCTTGACTTCATTCATGGAAAAGATGCTTCTCTTTAGGATTCAGTTTTGGAAGACCTCTTTCTTTCACTTAGCTGTTATTTTCTCTACCACCAGTGATGTCTGTCTATAATTTTCAGCCACTGGTTTCTAACACACTCGAATATAGGAATACAGAAGTGAAAAGATAGGTCCTCTGGAATCCCTTCAGTTAGATCACTAGGAAGAAAGGATCACCTTTTTGTCTGTATCAGCTTGGTTGTGGTTAGTATATTTCCTTCTAGGAATCCTTATTTCATATACTCTTTAAAAGGAATTTTTTTTTTGAGAGTATCAGCTAGACACTGGTACATACCTGTAATCCCAGCTACTTGGGAGGCTGAGGCAAGAGGAAGTCATCCTGAGCAACTCAGCAAAACCCTGTCTTACAATAAAATTAAAAAAAGAAAAAAAAATGGCTGGGTATGTAGGTCAGTGCCAGAGCCTTTGGCTAGTATGGACGAGGTCATGGGTTCAATCCCCAGTGTCACAAAACAGACAAGAGAATCCCTCTTGACTGCTAATTCCAGGCTTTCTGATCTCTTCTTTGAAAGGACCTGGAACTCCACAAGGTTTACAGTGGTGACCGCTAGTTTAGCTTCCATCCACAGGTTGAGGGATCAGCATAGTGGGGGTTATGTCAAAGAGACTCCGCCACCTTAACACTCAGGAAGAGGAACAGGGAAATGGGAGGACACTTGTGCACATAGATAAGAGCTAGAAAGTAGAGAGCACAGTGGATGCTTATCTGATTTCTTACCCAAGGTAAACTGAGCTGGATGGATTTGGGTTTTGACAGCAGCTCAGTTTTCACATTATCACAGCTTTGAGCTGGGGCAGAGAAGGAGAAATGTACATTTGTTAGCGACTTTCCATTGACCTTGACATTTGGGTCTAGGAATGACAAAGTGTGTGTGCGTGTATTTTAATTAAAATGTCTAAAAATTATAATCTAATACATACTTTTAAATAGTGTCTCAGATATGTGTGAATGTAAGTCTTCCACTTAGAAATCAGCCTTTCTGATAGGCACTTGATATTGAACAACTAACTCTTCAAGGTGCTGAGCCAGGTATTATTATTGTCCCCATCTTAAACATAGGTAAACTGAGTCTTTGAGAAGTTCAGTAAATTACCTGTGGTTAAAAACTAGTAGATGGTCAGTTGGAATTCAAACCAAGGCACTCAGATGGACTCCAGAACCCCTGGTCCTAAGTGTGTGTGGTGTGTGTGTGTGTGTGTGTCAAAAATTGGATTATACTTTGCATAAAATTTGATACTCCTTTCTGTCATTATTTTATTAAGAACATTTCTTTCATCTTATGTTTTAGAAACTATTATTTAAAAATGGCTGACGTCTTGAAAATGTTTTTTAGTGTTCTGTTAATAAATATATACATTCTTTCCAGTGTTTCAGTATTTAAAAGTTGTTCATTAAGCATTAAACAATAAAGAATTATATTCCATTATACTTATATTTTTGTTTGTATCTCTGATTATTTTCTTGAGTTAGATTTCTTAGAACAGAATGCAATTTGAAGACCTGTGAACAACGCCAAATAAGTTTGCACAGAACTTGTACCAATTCATACTTCTGTCAAAAATACATTAGGGAAGATTTTCATCTAACTTTCACCAGCACAGAATATTTTCTTTAAAAAGTGTTTTGCCGTGTCAGTGGGTAAATAAGAGGCCTCTTATAATTGCTTTAACTAAGATTTGATTAGTTGTGTGAAAATTTTTGCATGTTTACTGGATTTGGTATTCCTTTCAATATTCTGTGTGGATCATCTGCCCACATCTCTTTTGAAGTACAGGAGTCTTACTTATTGAGTTGTAAGAACATTTTCTGTGCTCTTTTAATGATGTTATCCTGTGGCTTGTTGCTACAGATACTTTTCTCAATTTGTAATTTCATTGTTGTGAATGATGTTGCTTGATGTACAGGAGTTTAATTGTGTTATATGGTAAAAATCCATCTAGCTTTTCCGTTGTAATTACTTACATTGCTTTTTATGCTTAGAGTATCTCTCCCTCACCAGAGATCTGTTTATTATTAACTTATATTTTTGTCTATGTGGTTCCTTTAATCCATCTGTTTTTATTGTTTTTGTTTGGGGCTGCTGCATGGTGAGGTTATAATTTGAGTTAATCAATTTTTCCAACCATTTGATGAACAACCTCTTCCTTTCCCATTTTTTTTTTGTTGTGCTTCCTTTATTAAGCTGGGATATAGACTAGAGTCTATTTCAGGGCTGATTGCTCTATTCTATCACTCTACCTGCCAATTTTTGAGCTAGTACCATTCAGCTTTGTTTGCTGTTGCTTATAATATATTTTAATATCGACGGGGGCATGCTTCCTGACTCAGTTCTGAATCTCTTTCTCCTTTTTATCACATGCTCGTAATCTACTCACTTGTTCCTCAACACTATGAAGTTCAGGATCACTGCATCTATGAGAAAGATAATACTGGTTTATTTTTTGGTAGGTGCACTTGTCACTGCAGTGTTTACCAGTCATTGCAAAAATCACATTGGTATTTGTTTTCCTTTGTTGTGCTATTTTTCTCACTTTCAGATCAGTGTTATGTTGACTTCACAAAAGGATTTCTATGGTTTTGACATTTGTTTTTATACCTAGAAAAATCACATAACAAGATATTTTTGGTTTTTCTGAAATAATGAAAGTTATCATTGGTGAAATGTTCAAATAACAAAACATCTTTAGAGGTAATTACAACACTGTATACGTATCCAAGATTTCTTCTAAGCTCATGACACTTTTTCTTAGGGTCAGGTAAAACTTTCCAAAAATATTCATTTAATTCAGCTTGTCAAAGTTCTTCGCACAATGTTTCTTTAGTAGTTTCCTATTGGTTAAGACTCTCCTATTTATTCATATATTTCTCCTTTTAAATTTTACTTGTTCTATTTTTACTTTTATGTATTCTCCAGAGTTGTGTCAAAAGTTCTTGAGTTTATGTATCAACTTTACTCTTTCTGTTTTTAAAAAAATATTTATTTTTTTAGTTGTAGTTCAACACAGTACATTTATTTTTTTAATGTGGTGCTGAGAATCAAACCCAGGGCCTTGAACATGCTAGGCAAGCACTCCACTGCTGAGCCACAGCCCTTACTCTTTCTATTTTTAAGAATTCATTTTTCTATCAGTATCATTAAGACATCTTTTCTTCAGTCTTCCTTGGTTTTGATTTAAACACATTTTAGCTATACATATCATAAATCCTTTAAATTTTATCTATTTGGTCTATTTCTCTTGTCAAAAAACAGTTTTTCCTGCATTTTGATTGGTACATTATAGTTGCACATAAAGGTGGGATTTTTTATTGTATGTTTGTACACATGCACACAATATAGCCACCAAATTTGGTCATTCCCCAATATTTCCTCTTTTCTCCCCTCCTCCCTTCTTCTGTTCTCTTTCCTTTACTGATATCCCTTCAATTTTCATAAGATATGCTCCCCCACACCTTTCCTTACTTTTTTCCTCTCTAATTTCTACATAGAAAACATATGATCTGTGAATTTGTCTTAATTCACTTAACATAATAGTCCCTAGTTCCATCCATTTTCCTGCAAATGACATGGTTTCATTTTTCTTTATGGCTGAATAAAACTCCATTGTGCCTACATACCACATTTTCTTTACTAGTTCATCTTGATGGACACCTAGGATGGTTCCATAGTTTGACTATTGTGAATTGTACTGCTATAAACATGAGTATGTATGTATCACTGTAGTATGATGACTTTGCTTCTTTAGCATACACACTGAGGAGTGAATTGGCTGGGTTCTATGGTGGTTCCATGTCTAGTCTTTTGAGGAAACTTCATACATATTTCCATAGAGTGTAGAAGTGTTCCTTTTCCTCCGCATACTCTCCAGCATTTATTACTGTTTGTATTATGATGGCTACCATTCTGGCTTGAGTGAGATGATATTTCAAGATAGTTCTGATTTGCATTTACCTAATTGCTAATTATGTCACACATTTTTTCATGTATTTGTTGACCATTTACATTTTTCTTTTGAGAAGTGCCCTGTTCAGTTCATTTGCCCATTTATTAATTGGGTTATTTGGATTTTAGTGTTAAGTTTTGAGTTCTTTATATGTTCTGGTTATTATATTAATTCTTGGTCAGAAGAGTAGCTGGTAAAGATTTTCTCCCATTCTATAGGTCTCTCTTCATGTTCTTAGTTGTTTCCTTTGCTGTGGAGAAGCTTTTTAATATGATGCCATCCTATTTATTAACTCTTACAATTGAAGGTAGGTGGACCTGCAACCAACAGGCAGAACAGGCCCAGAAACCCGCGGAGGGGCAGAGCCGCACCCGCGCCTGCAAGGTAGGCGGACCTGCGACCCACCAGCAGAACAGGCCCAGAGGCCCGCCGGCGTGGTAGGCACATTGCCCCAATTGGAGGAGGGGCAGAGCCGCTGCCCGCGCCTGCAAGGGAGACTTTGCAACTATACGAGAGCAATATAAATATATAGGGGGAAAATTCAATAACACAACAGTTTCACCAAGCAGAAAGAAACGTGAACAGTATGAAAAGACAAGGAAAGAAAGGACCACAAGCAATGCAGGTCAACTCAACGTTAGAAGAGGTAATATCTGCAGCAGATGGAATGTCAGATAAAGAATTCAGGATATACATGCTTCAGATGATCTGGAGTCTCAAGGAAGACATTAGACAGCAAAATCAGACAATGAAAGATCACTTCGACAATGAATTACGCAAACAAATCCAAGAAGCAAAAGATCAACTATACAGGGAGATAGAGGTTATACAAAACAAACAAACAGAAATCCTAGAAATGCAGGAAGCAATAAACCAACTTAAAAACTCAATTGAGACTACTACCAGCAGAGTAGAACACTTAGAAGACAGAACATCAGACAATGAAGACAAAGTATTTCAACTTGAAAAGAACATAGACAGCTCAGCAAGACTGTTAAGAAACCATGAGCAGAACATCCAAGAAATATGGGATAACATTAAGAGACCAAACTTAAGAGTCATTGGGATACAGGAAGGTATAGAGGTCCAAACCAAAGAAATGAGCAATCTATTCAATGAAATAATACCAGAAAACTTCCCAGACTTGAAGAATGAGACAGAATCCCAAATCCTAGAAGCCTACAGGACGCCGAATGTGCAAAATCATAAGAGATCCACACCTAGACACATTAGAATGAAGATGCCTAACATACAGAATAAGGAGAGAATTATAAAAGCTACAAGAGAAAGGAAGCAGATTACATTTAGGGGTAAACCAATCAGGATAACAGCT
>NW_026000196.1:9911972-9918118 GCF_001458135.2 Marmota marmota marmota
ACAAGGGGGAGAAATGAATGACAGTAGATGGGGTAGAGAGAGAAGATGGGAGGGGAGGGGATGGGGGATAGTAGAGGATAGGAAAGGCAGCAGAATACAACAGACACTAGCATAGCAATATGTAAAACAGTGGATGTGTAACCGATGTGATGCTGCAATCTGTATACGGGGTAAAAATGGGAGTTCATAACCCACTTGAATCAAAGTGTGAAATATGATATGTCAAGAACTATGTAATGTTTTGAACAACAAACAATAAAAATTAAAGGAAAAAAAAAACTCTTACAGTTATTTCCTGAGTTTCAGGTCCTGTTGAGAAAAATCATTGCCTGTGCCTAGTTGTTTGAGTTGCATAGTTTCTGGTCTAGCTTCTAGATCTTTGATCCATTTTGAGTTGATTTTTGTGCAGTTGATTTAATTTCCTTCTTCTATATATGGATAACAAGTTTCCCCAGCACAATTTGTTAAATGCCTGCTTTTCTCCATTATGTGTTTTTGGCACCTTTGTCAAAAATCAGATGTTTGTATTTGAGTGGGTTTGTCACTGTGTTTTCTATTCTGTACCATTGGTCTATGTGTCTGTTTTGATGCCAGTACCATGCAGTTTTTGTTATTATAGCTCTGCAGCATAGCATTGCCTTTTTAGCTTACAATTACTTTGGCTATTCTGGATCTTTATTCTTCCAAATGAATTTTAGGACTTTTTTAAATCTAATTTGGTGAAGAATATCTTGGAATTTTGATGGGGATTGCATTGAATTTATTTATTGCTTTTGGTGATATAATCATTTCAATAATATTAATTCTGCATTCATCTAACAACCCTCTTCAATTCCAATCATTCTTAAAACTAGTCACTTAATGTTGTCCCAGAGTTCTTGTATAATTCTGATCATGAGTACTTATTTTTTACATATAGTCTGAATGTTCAAGACCAGCTACTTTGTCTTCCAGCTTAGAGATTCTGTCTTCAGCATGGAAAGGCCAGTATTTTATAAAAGTCTCACATAATACCATTCTGTCTCTGTCCATTTCATCTTGTACATTTACATATTTGATGCTCAAAATATATATGTTGAAGACTGCACATTTTTATGGGCACTTTGACCCATTTAGTATTTTTTTTTCTGTTCTTGTACTTAGTCTTGAGTGAATTTAACGTTAATACCTTCATTTTCCCTTTGTATTTGGCTCATCTTCATTCTTTTTAGTCCTATAGGCATATTTTTGTTTTAGATACATTTCTTGGCAAATTATGGTTGAATTTTCTTAGCCCAATCCTGAAGTCTCAGTGTGTTCATATAGGGGACAAAATTATTAAATTTTGAAATAATTGTTCATATTCTCCTGCTGGATAATTATTTGTGGTACATGGGTTATAGCCAGGCAGGGCTTGGGGAAACTGAGTCTAAGCACTGTCATGAGAATGAGCTCTAGATGTGAAAACAGGGAAAAATTCATACTTGATCATGAGCTAAGAAAGGAACATTCTAAATACCACATTTGTGTAACTGATAGAAAATCTAGAACAAGACCTAAAGGTTCAGATTGAAATAAAGAATGGACTCAGAGCTAGGAAGCTTCGTCAAGGGAAGGGAACGTAGGAAGACATAGCATCCTTTACTCTCAGGGAAAATGAAAGAAGCACTGGTGGCAACAGCAATTTTACAACTCAGTTATCAACTCTCACTTGGATCAGGCTTGGGCTGACTGCTTTAGATAACGAATTCCTAATTCCTCTGTGAAGAGCATGTATTTCCATTTTACAGACAGGAAAACTGAGGTGCTACACAGATCAGCAAATTTTTCAGACCCAAATTGACCAGTGCAACAAACTAATTTCTCTGACTCAAAAGTCCACAGTTATTATCCATTGTTCCAGAGTTTTCTCCTCCATAATAGCTTTTTTTGTCCTATGTTATCCATTTTTCTCCTTTGAATTCTTCCAGTTCAGTTTTTGAAGATCATGTTTAAATGTACAGATTCTCTAATTATCAAATTGATAAAGAATACAACTTTAACTCACTCTTCTATAAGATGAGGAATTGGTTTCCCTCTTTTCCTCACATACCTCTCTTTCCCTCATTTAGAATTATGCACCAATTTGTAATCCATATAATTTTTAGTTATTTCAAGAGAAAAGCAATCCCACTCATACTAATACTTTATTTACAACATTTAACACACTTAATTTGGTATGTTTTGATAGGATTGTCACAGTTCATTTACACTGGTTTTTGCTTTCTTGAGTTTTTGTCTTTTACAAAATCTTTCACTGGAATGTGTCTTTACATTTTTCCAAAAAGAAGTGCATGGGTGTAGCTTTTTCTGAACTCTTGATTAGAATGCTTTTTTTTTCTTTTTTGTTTTGTTTTCTTTACAAATTAACATTTCAGCTTGAGTCATAAGTCTTTCTCCTACTCCCAGTTAAACTTTGGCTTTTTATGGCAACTCGTCTTGTGATATACTCTCAACTGAGCCTGTGTTCACTTTTATAGTTAGTAACATTTATGTTTTGTTTAGATATTTTTAGAGTTTTGAAGTATCCTTTATGTCCATTTGCTATATTATGTCTGGGTATCATTCTTCATTAATTTTGTCTAGAACATAGTTGTAGTATTTTAAGTTGTGCATTGTTTTTCTTCAGCTCAAATTATTCTTTCAGTATTTTTTTCTTACCAAACATTATTTATTCTGGCTATATGTTGCTTGGATGTTCTTCTTACCTATATGGTATTTATTTATTTATTTAATTTTTGTAGTGCTGGAATTGAACCCAGGGCCTTATATATGCTAGGCTAGGCAAGCATTCTATCACTGAACTACACCCTCAACCCCTAGTCTTTATTTTTGATCTATCAAATCACCAGCATTTTCTCTTATCATTTTGACATTTATTTTCTATTCTCTACATTGATATCAAACTCGTCTTGCTTGTTTTATGTGTCATTCATTTGAATCTTTGCAATTTCAATTCTGGTCTTAACTACATGAAAATTGGATTTAAATTCTACAACTTTATTTTTTGGTAATCTGAATCCAATTCTTATCTGTCAGCTTCCTTTTCAATCTCATAATTTCCAGCATCACCTCTTTCATCTAATGCTTTATTTCCTACTTCAGAAAATACATACTCCTTAGTATTAAGAACCCAAAAAACAGGATTAAAGTTTTCTTTTTTTATGCCATCACCTTTTAAAAAATAAGCACGATTTTTTCTATGCCTAATTGTTCTACTCAGATCCTTGATTTTTATGGAATATTTTTCACAGATGCAATGCACCCTTAGCTCACCCCCTAGACACACATATACTCCTTCTTAAACAATGAGGTATCAGTCCAAGATATTTATATTCTGGATCTGCAAGAATCCTCCTAAGTATTAAACTGGAGGGCAAATTTTGGTTCCTAGTTTCCAGGTTGATTCCTGGTGCCTAGTTAGTAAGGTATACTGTTAGACTACTAGACTAGGGCATGAATTTCTACTCCTTCCCTAATTAGTCCTTTGTAAATGTGGGTGGGGAGATTCATTACTAAATTATGGAGCATTCGATAATCTCTTTATGGCCTAAAATCATGCATGAGAAACTCTAATTCCAAGAATGTAGTGCTGTCAGTGTATTTGGCAGAATGTATTTTCCAAATGTGAGCACAGCAGTATAGATTCCATCTATAGGTTCTTCTAACAAGGTGACAGTGACCCTCCATCAAGGGGTGAGGTTTGTATTCTCTCTGGTTTAGTCCAGGTAGAGCTTTGTTGCTGTTCTATCAATAGAATGCAGAGTCAACAACCCTGGGTGACTCCTGAAGCTAGACCATAAAAGTCACACAGCTTCCTCTCTGAGGCTTGTGCACTGGGAGCTGTGAGCAAACATGGATGAAGTCTAGCTGCCCTGAGGCCACCATGCTGGAGACATCTTGTGGAAAGCCCACAAATAGAGACACTCAAGGAGTTGCAGCTATTCTGGCTCTCAGGTGATTGAGTCTTCCTAGCCCAGGTGCCAGGCATGCAAATCTGAATGAGACTCAAATGATCTCCTTCCCCAGCCTTCCAGCTTCCCTGGATGACAGTGGAGTCCAGTTCTACACCAAATTTTGTTGGAATTGCAGATGAAATAGCAATCAAAATAAATATTGTGGACTGGGGCTGTAGCTCAGTGTCAGAGCAATTGCCTAACATATCTGAGGCATTGGGTTGATCCTTAGCACTACATAAAAATAAACAAATAAAATAAAGGCATTCTGTCCATCTATAACTACAAAAAAATTAAAAAATATATAAATATTGATTTAAATCACAAAATTTTGCCTTAGTATTTGATGCAACATTAGGTAATTTTTAAGTAGTTTCCCATTCCTACTTCTGTCTATTTTAGTTATATGCCTGAGATTCCCTCCTGCTTCTACTGAGGCCCCTTGTGCTTTGCCAGGAGTTACAATTGCACAGATAGATCCAGCAAGATGGGAATGCAGGAGGAGTGTCCTCAGGCAGCTGGGAGGGGACTGTCAGGCTTTCCAGTTGTGGAGGGAGCTCAGGACCCTTATGCAGAACCTTCCTCTCCTTCCTTCCTATGGAAGAAGAAGGCATTCTTCCTTGGTGGTCCCATCTGTCCTGTTGGTAATTTTCCTGAGAAATTGAAAAATCTGTGTTCAGGATCCTGGGTTTTTGACCCTTTTATGTCCTGGCAGCCTTTTGTTATTTTCATGGGTATCTTATTGAAATTTGGGGGAGGGAAATCCAGGTAACTGTCATGATCCAAAAGTTTAGCATCCCAACTTTTATTCTGAGATTCAGAGGTGCTGCCAAAACAATAGACATAAAACAGCAGGTGAACCCTACCCTGTCCCTCAGATCCCTCTCCCTGTCATTTATGGTCAAGGCCCTCTCCCACAGGACTCCATAGTGTGCTGCTTTTACAAATAAGAAAACAACCAGCATCTTCTCTAGAGCCAATTGTTCACCTTAGTCCTTTCTTCTAATAGAAGAAATAGAAATAGGACATACATACAAATTCTAAACCCCTGCTTCATGTTGACTTCTTTTGATACCATTTGAGGCCAACTTTTCTCAAAATCATCATATACATATGAATCACCTGGAGATCTTGTTGGATTGTTAAAATTCTAATGCAGCAAATATGGACAGAGGTCTGTGCATCTGCATTTCTAATAAGCTCCCAGGTGATGCCTGCACTGCGGTCCAGAGACCACACTTTGAGTAGCAAGGCCCAAGTGGTTCCTTTTGCTCTCACTTCCTGTCTGGCTGGGGCTGGTTTTACAGCTGCTGTAACTACTATATCCCTTTCCTCCAATGCTCAAGGGCTCTTCTTGTTTTGTCCCGACGCATAGCTGTTAGTAGCTTCAGGGAAGAAGTTTCTTCTTGTGACTTGATGTGTTTTCTCTTCAATGGTTTCTGACCATGGTGGGCCTGGCTCTTCTAGGGGACAGAATTATGGGAATGAAAGATAGTGTCCAGAAAGAAGGTAGACAGGGAGAAGCACTGCCAGTGCTCTCAACCATGAGACAAATGTCAGGGCAGAGTTTGGCACCAGTGATAGGGGCAGCAGGTGGTGGGGAGTCAGAAAGGTGGAGTATTCTTTAAAGGTTCCCTGGAAGAAGTGACACTAGCTAGATCTCAAGATACTAGCAGGTGTGAGCCAATGGAAGTAAGGTGGAGAGGGACATTCACAGCAGAGAGAACAGCCTATGCAAAATGCTGGAGAAAGATAGCAAGGTGCACTCATTACTGTCAACATGAGGAATGGCTGCAGTTTAGAGTGGGTTTGAAGTGATTGGGAGAGGGTTAAGGTGGTACCTTAGCTTGCTCAGGCTGCCCTAACAAAACACCATAGACTGGAGGATTTGAAACAACATAGATTTATTTCCTTACATTCTTGATGCTGGAAGTTCAAGATCAAGGTGTCAGCAGGATGGTTTTCTTCTCAGGCCATCCTCCAGGTGTGTCTTCACATGGTGTTTGTTCTGTATGTCTGTGTCCTAATCTCTTATGAGAATAAGTAGTCATATTGGGTTAGGACCCACCTGTATGACCTCATTTTACCTCAGTTACCTCTTTTAAGTCCTAACTCCAAATACAGTCACATTCTCAGGTGCTGCAAGTTAGGTCTTCAAATTATGAATTCTGG
>NW_026000196.1:9919230-9924710 GCF_001458135.2 Marmota marmota marmota
CCAAGGTCACCATTCTCAGGTGCTGCAAATTTAGGTCTTCCGAAATTATGAATTCTGGCGGGGGCGGGGGGGGGCACACCAGCCAATAACAGCCCATAACAGCATCATCAATGGTTGAACAGTCTCCTTGGTCAGTTTGGTCTCCCCCCACTCCATGCTGTGCCATGGGGGAGGAATATACCCAGACAGGAGACAATGACAAGAGGCTGGGGTGTGGGGAGGACCCAGACCCTGAGCAGAAACTTTGCTCCTCTCATATGCTAACCATGTCTCTAGTACCCATAAGCTTAGTTGAGGTTTTGATTCTCTTTAATGGCTTTCAACACTTTGTGGGTTTTCTTTCATACCATAGCTTTCTTGTATGGTCTGTTGGAACCCCTCATTTTCTTTGACCAGCTCCAAGGTTAATACACCATGCTCACCTGGGGTGTCTGGGCCTGGTGCCTGTTGCCTCTTGGAGGACAGGCATCTGTGGTCACTTCCTGCTGTGCCTGGAACCTACAGAGCTCTTGAAGATTCCCAACATCTGTGCATCATAGGTCTTTTGTTGGAGATGCTGTTGGGCCTTGAGCACACTTTCAGTTCTGGCTCATGCCATTTGCTCACTGAAATAGTTCCTATCCTTAAAATGCAAAGGTCATGTGTATTTTTCAGAGACTGAAAGTGAAGCTGGGCAAGTCTTCCTCTCAGGGAGTGGAGGGGAGGCATTATGTCAGAAAAGGGTTAATGAGGACATTTCTGCTGCAGAAAGTGAGTGTCCACAGTTGCTCAGAGGACAAAGAAGTGAGTACCTACAGAGAATTCCTGGAAGGAAGTTTTCTACAAACCTTGACACTTTCTGGGTCTTTCTCTTGTTCCAAACTTCTTGGCAGAGAGTCTGATAGGCACTCAAGAGGGTAAATGATCCTCTATCTTTAAAGTGAAACACTCTTTCTATCTTTAAGGAGCAAACAGGATATTTGGATAAACAAATTCTATTTATATATACACATGAAGAGAAGGAACTAATGATGAGCTCCCCAAACACACTAATATTGGTGAAAGTTTATTATTTTTATTTCTTCTCCTTTACCTCAAAACTAATATTCATTGATACAGTGTTATATTTATATAACCAGCTTTATATCTATATAAACAGTTATATCTATATAACCATTCCTGAAACCCTAGTTATCTCACAACAGTTTTCCAATTTCTACATGTTTATTCTTTCTTCTGTTTTCCATTTGGATTTCAGATAAACCATTTTTTAAAAATTGCATCCATATTGGTGTTTATCCTTTTTATTTCTTTGCTGAGCTTTAGGACATATTCAAATTAAGGGAGATAATTTAAAATGTGGAACTGTGAATATAGTAAGTCACAAACAGGGGCTTTATGGTAGAAAGGCATATGGACCAGGCTAATTGGAAAGTGGGGCGGGGAGGCAAAAACTCTAAGGAAAAAAAAATATGCTTCGATTCAGCCCAAATATTAGTTTCAAGCCAAAGAATTTGGCTCAGTATCAATTCTATCCTTGGTTGGACATAATATATGATTGGTGCATTTTCAAAACAAGGTGGGGGGGGGGGACTCATCCACAGGGTGAGAATCTAAGCATCTATTTTCCATCCCAGTGACAATCAGAAATCATTCTTTGCATTTATTTTTCAACGTTGTATTTGCCTGGGAACAAAATTGAAGCTGGCAAAAGATGGTTCATGTGAATTACTTGAACAACAGTTTCTCATTGTGTTGAATTACATTGGGGCTGCTTGCTGTGAAATCTTGCCACAGCCCAGTAACTGTGGAAGATATTGTCACTTTTTTTTCTTTTCTTTCTGCAGTGACCATGAGGTTAACCCACTTCTTTCCTACAGAAATGAACTGATGGTCCTTTCTCAAGTAGAGGAAGAGAACTCCCCACTTTCTAATTACTAAGCATTTACTTACAGCTTATTAATATTTTAGGAATCAAAAGTCAATTTATCTTCCCATGTCACCCAATCTCCTTTTGGCTGACCTAGGTCAGATTTCAAGATTACATGGTTTCTCAATGTTTGGAATACCTCTAGTCGCCAATAAAGAAAAGAATCTCCAAACCACACCTTAGCAAGCAATAGTTTCATCTAACTTTGAAAAGTTGCCTAGCTCAGAAAAGTAGTTAAAAGCTAAAATATTTGCAAGAACTTTATAAACATTCATAATACTGACCCAGTCATAAATTCACTATCCATGACCAGGCAGGCAGATAGATGGGTGAAAGAGGCCCCCTGCCTGGAAGGGATGCCTGCAACATTTCTCCAAGGCAGTATTTAAGGTCACCCTGTTGAAGTGTTGGGTGGTGTTCAAGTTGTTTGCCTTACTCTTCAAGTGATTGCAAATGTCCTTGTCAGAGGCTGGTAAAGATGGCACTTCCTCCTCCTCCTAGGTACTCCTATTGACTCATGGTTGGAAAATGCAGGTTCAGTTCCAGCCACCTGCTAGCTGTGAGCTCTGAAAAGCCACTTGCTACTGTTTCTTAGGAGTAAAACGGGTCTAAGAAGACCAGATCTCCCTGTATGTGGGGTCCTGCTGAGATAAAGGACATGAAAGCACTTTTTAAGTATTAATGACCTATACAGATACGAGGATGCTTACTCTCTTTCTGCTTCCCCTTTGCATGTCAGTCTAGAGAACTGCCAAGCAGAGGTGCTTGTTCACAAGCACACCTCATTACCCCCGGAGCCTGGATCTACACGTCAAGAAAGGACTAGTCAAGAAGGCAGGGAACAGAACATGTTACATTTCTTCTCTGTACCTCTTTGAGGCTGTAGGCCGATTTTGATGATTTTGAAGCCTTCGGGTACAGAATTATGTTCATCGCTGCTTACTGTTAATTAGAGAAGAAACTATAATCCTGATCTGGAATCCTCTGATTTCTCTTAAAATTAACTTTTAAAATCCCAAACAAATGGGTAAATTGAAAAAAAAAAAAAAAGAAAGAAAGCCTACTCCCTCTCAGACTGCAGATGAGACAATATGGTATGGGAGAGGGCTGGACTTGGGTTCAAGTCCTGTCCTGTTCTAGCTGTGTGACATTAGGCTAGTAATTACACCTCTCTGACTCTCACTTATAAAGTTGAAAAAATGAGTCCTGAACTCCCTGAAAGACAGATTGCTGGGTGATGAATGAGCTAATATATAGAAGTTATTAAGAATCTGGGCTGTGATAGCAGACACCCTGCTTTCAAAGGTTGGCTCTGCCATTTACAGGATAAGTGACATTGGTCAAATTATTTAATCTTTCTGGGCCTTAATTTCTCATCTGTAAAACAGGGCCAATGACAACATTTAGATTAGAGGATTGTTGTGAGGATTAAATTGTTAATGTGGTGAAGCACTAAGAATGCCTGGCCAGAGCAAGCACAAAATAAACATTAGCTCTTGTTATTACACAGTATGTAAATAAGACTTGAAGACTATAATGTGCTTTGAATGACATTTCAATAGCAATAGGGATCACTGTTCAGAAACAAGTCAAAAAGTCTCACTTCAGCTTGGCAACTTGCCAAGGCAAAATATAGCTAGCCCATCCAGGGTCTTCTCAGGAGTAAATGGAGTGCCCCTAAATGCTAGAATGATGGCGAGGGACACAGTAGTGAAATTGAGGATTTGACAGAAAAACTGGCTATCAGTGAAGAGAGGCTGTGGGCAGTAAGAGTAATGGAGGTAAGTATTCTAATAGTAGGGCTGGTGGGGAATAATGTAGCCCAAGATGTGAAATCTGGGGGTTGGGAAAATGGAAAAAAGACCTCTGGGGAGCTATTCAAATAGGAGGTGGTCTGCAGCGGGTGTGGGGGTGGTCATCTCAAAACCATATCAAGCCAGTGTGAGATCATGTCTGGAACCACAGAGGAGTAAAGCAATTTATATTTAAATGGCATGGCAAAACAACACCCCCTCCACTCATTCTCATTCAAGTTCTGGGGGAGAAAGTAAAAATTATGGTAGTGTTAATTGCTATTCTCTTTTGATTGTAAGCCTTGAATTGAGACATAGGATGTCTGCATGGAGACATTCCAGATAATTTGTGGGGTCTCCCAGTTGACTAGGTGGAAGTTGGGGAGTATTTCTAGTACCCATACAATTTTCTGCAAGCTTCAGGAAGCTGTGGCTGATAGCTGGTCCTATCCATAGTACCTTGTTGCTCAAAGTCCTTGGTAACACTGAGGATGGGGACTGATGATAAAGAGGGGCTGCTATGGTCAGGCATCCAGGCCAAGGCTTACGCGGCCAGAGGAGGGGTGAGGACTAAGGCAGGCCTGTGGCTAACCACTGCTTCCCTCCTACCGCCTAGTGTGGCTGCTAATTCCTGCAGATGGGTTCCACGCCCTTGGAGGGCCAGATAAGGCCCTCTGCTGGGGTCGCAGAGACCATGCACTCGCCCAGACATCATCCTAGCTAGGGACATGCTGCTCCGAAGGAATTAATGCAAAAACTTCCCTGGTTTGCTTAGCTTCTGTTCCTTTCTCCCCTTTCTGGCTGCAGCCATTTAGGCACGCTCAGTGGCCAGGGAGCAAAGGAGCAGAGGGCCGGAAGGCGGCAGAAGCCTCAAGCAGCTCTGACCTCTGGCATCTTCCCAAGCCCCAGAGCGAAACATCTGTCCCCAGAAATACCCAGGCGGAGGGGAAGAGCGCGCGCTAACCCATTCCAAGGCACCCGGTAGCCTTTCTTCCTGGAAACAGCCCCTCCTCTCTGGTCTAGCGCCCCGGAGCCTGAACACTAGTTCTAACCCCGGTGGAGGTGCCTTCGCACCCCCATCTCTGGTCC
Organism: Marmota marmota marmota; assembly: GCF_001458135.2. Classification (NCBI taxonomy): domain Eukaryota; kingdom Metazoa; phylum Chordata; class Mammalia; order Rodentia; family Sciuridae; genus Marmota; species Marmota marmota. The sequence goes on from NW_026000196.1 coordinate 9,924,022, forward strand.
CAGTGCTACTCAGCAGTACCACCCAGTCTCTGCTGCTGCGCCCAAGTGCCCCACAGCGCCATCTAGGGACTGGGTGGCACCTTCCATACTCTGGGGCAGCCCCACCCCCGGCTTTGCTTGGCTAGAACTACCCCCTCCACCACCAGTTCTCCCAGCAGCCCGACCCTCCCCGCTTTGACCACCCTTAGCGCCCAAGCCGATCCCCTTTGGCTCCCCAGGGGAGCACCGGCAACAGGAGCGGCTCAGCCGGGGCACGCAGTGGCGTCCCAGCCCCAGGCCGCAGAGCTGGGGCACAGGGACTGAGGGCAGGCGCGTCCGGCGGGCGAGGGGAAGCGGGCGATGGCAGCGGCGGGCGTCCGCGGGAGACGAGGAGGCGGCGGCGGCGGGCGGCGCGAGGAGCCCTTGTGATTGGCACAGCCCGAGCCGGAGGAGGAGGCGAGGGGAGGGCGGAGGAGGAGGAGGAGGAGGAAGGGGACGAGCGCGGCGGCGGCCGAGGCGAGGAGCCGTGCCTTCCACCTCTCCAGCTCCGGCAGGACGGGGGCGGCCGCCGCGGACCCGGGGCGGGGACAGCACGCAGCCTCGCGGTACGCACCCCCGCCCGGCAGCGGCCGCGACACCCGGGGTGAGCGGGAAAGCGGCGGCGGCGGCGGGGGAAGACTGCCAGGGGAAGGAAGCCCGGGAGGGCTCGT
>NW_026000196.1:9925120-10069414 GCF_001458135.2 Marmota marmota marmota
CGGGCGGGACTGTGGATGCCGGCAGCAGCTAGAGCGCCCGGAGGGGGCAGGGGGTGTCCGGGGTGGAGAGGCGGCGGGCAGGTGGGCGTGAAACCATTTCCCTACCCCCTTGAAAGCGGAGCCAGATGGTGAGTTCAGGAGCCTCTCTAGAGAAGAAGGCATCGCGGTTTTCAGGTGACCTGCACATGGCAAGAAAAGCCAGTTGGCATCCTGCGTCCTCTACTCTTCCTTACATCGCCTGGAAGAACAAATCCATTATGCATCATTTTCTCCGGGCTGTTTCTGCATCCGCCAATTCCGGGGGGGGGGGAGCGGGGGGAAGGATTTAACAGCTTAGAGTAAAAGGCGCCCAAGTGTAGTAGCCCTGATCTGAGCCGAAGCTATAGGGGGAATATTCCCACCGTATTCCAATAGCCATCTTTCAGCGTCTGGGATAAAGTTACAGTACCTGGAGAGCATCTGTGAGTTTGTATAGTTCCTGCTACCCACTCTTAAAGCTAAATTACCCACCGTGGTTTCTTCCCAACAAGGGGTTACGTTATTGTACACATTATATATCTAATTTATTTGCCTCTCTAAAGGAGATACTAATGCTCAAAGGGCCCGTGGGTCCCTAACATCTCAGAGGAAACAGCTTGTAATGACTCAGCACTGTCAAGTAGGTACTTTGTTGTTGTCTCCTGCCCCGCTCAGGTGGTCCCAACTGGAGTTCCAGAGAGTGCACTCTTAGACTTGTCCTATCCGAACAGTAGAAGATTTTTCAGAGTATATAGTGTTAAATCATTACTTGGGTATTGACCTGAAATGGAATCAAATGTCATAGACTTTGAGTGTTAGCAAGTTTGATGGAGATAGAATCGGACAAGATTTTGGCTGTTGAATAACCACATCCAGAGATAGAACCATGCTGGGTCCTGATGTTATCATTAATCCCTCATTCCTGGCCTTGGGTTAAAGTTAATGAGGGCCAGACACTGGGTGCCTTATAGCATTCATAAACAATCTCCTAAGCCCCCCTGCTGTAAAGGAGACACTAAAGTAGAACTTGGTCTCTGGTGTTGGGTAAAGTCATTTATGTGGTTATGAGGTGGGGGACGCTACAAACTCAGCTCTATTCCTGGGGCAACAATTTCAGGGCTTTTGAAAATCTAATGCATATCTGTTGACCCTTCTGAGATGAAAGATGTTTAAAGCCCTCTCTGTGTCATGCACATCTGTAACTGGTATGCTTTGAGTGAATCCTGGAGCCAACAGTGTATTTCATTTTCTGTTTTATAAAATGCAATCATTTTTGTCAGTAGTTATAATACATAGTTGCAGACGGTACCTGTGGATTTTGGAGGTAGGGGATAACAGTGTTTTAGGGGATAACAGTGTTTTGGGGGATCAGTTTATCTGAGCTTCTGTAGGGGGTTCTTGTGTGGAGGGGGGATGAGGGGTGCTGGACCTCACACATGCTTGGTTAGTACTTTCATCTATGAGCTATGCAACCAGCCCGAGGCACATGTATTATTAAGATGCAAATGCACATCAGTAAAATATATGTGGATCAGTACTGTAGCATATATGCAGAGTCCATTGTACCTAACCAGGTCTGTGTGTAAAAGGAGGTAAAATAAGTATAGCAACAGCTGCCTCCAGTTTTAACAGTTTGCCTTAAACCAACATTGCTCAATAGAGTGCCTTATTTGTATGTGGCAAAACAACACCAACAGAACTTTTCATCTCTGGAGTGATGAAAGCATGGGCATATTATTATTATTATTGCAATGCTCTAAGGGTTTTAGAAGGAAGCAATGTGGGACTTCAGCCAGATGAATGGCCTAGCTCCATTAGAAAGTTGAGAAAGCAGGGTGCTCCTGGAGTGGAGGACTTCTTGAAGCCAGGCTGGCACCAAGAGATGGGAGGTTGACTCGAATCACAGATCAGGGGGTTGACAGGCAGAGGAGGAATTCAGTCCACCTGGTGGTGGCATCCTGGCACTTCTTGCCTGATGGAAAGCCTGATTGGACGGGGTAATGTAACAGGAGTCAACAGGTGCTTTGCAGAAAGCAGACGGAGGCCTAGAAGAGGACAGGCCTAGGAAATTGAATTTATTTTGATCACTAGGACTGGGGCATAAGGTTCTCAGGACTGTGCTTTGCCTGACTGCCCTTGACTTTCTGTGGCCATCTGAACCTCATGAAAATAAATAGGGGCTTGCCAGGGTTGATTGCATCAGCTTGCTATGGGCCTTGTTCTTCTGGGCTACTTCAGAGTTCTCTCTGCATCTGTAATTTGGGAGGCAAACCAAAAAAAAAGTATGTTGTTCCTTCAGCCATAGGAGACCTCTCTCTGGATAATTGGAGAATAAGCTAGTGCAGGATGTTTGCAGGAAAAGCAGATTTTTTTTTTCTTTGTAATGGATCATGGTTTCCTGGGAAACCTAAGATGCAGTGTCTATAGGTGACCACACTGGCAGGGTCCATAGGCATGATGTATGTATATGTGGTCTTTACACTGGGAATCAGCTTTCCCTTCTGATTTTCACATATCTGGTGAAGGGCTTGCCAGAGGTCATGGCCCATTGTGCTTAATTTCAAAGAAGAGGGTGATTGCAAATGTGAGTCCAGTGACATTATTTCCTATTTGATTCTAAAAGTCCATGCAGCTATCTTATCTTTTCTTCCCAGGTGTCTTTAAAAAAAAAAAAAATAACATTGGGAAGTTTCATTTCATTTCTCCCTTTTTCCCTTTTTCTTCTGAATAGATAATTTCCCAGTGTGTCCTCAATGCCACTGATATAGGCTTCTCATCTGCAAAACTGAAGTAGGTAGTTTCCTGGGATTGAGAAACAACTTAGAAAAGCAGGACGTGTGTGTGTTTGTTTCCCTTGAAAACCCACCTAGAGGGAAACTCAGGCAGAACTGTACATGAGAAAGCCAGCAGTTGTTAGACTAGACTACAGACCCGCAACTTTTTGCCAGAGGTTAGGGCCTTCCAGGGCAGTGCAGAAGGACATTGATCTTGATCTCAGGGATGATACGGATAAGGTGCTATAAACAATGTAAACCCAGTGTAACCTGGATCAGCTGTGTATTTTGAAATCTGTTGCAGTTGCAGATGTCTTAATTAGAAATCATGCTTCACATAAGCCAACAGTTAGAAGGATGTTCTAACATAGTTAAACTGCCTGGCTGGCCATGAAATAATTTTTTCAAAGTAAGGAATAGAAGCCCATTCAATTTGATATGTCATTGTGCACAGAACAGAGAATGCAATGTGATTTTTTTTTTTTTTTGAGTACCAGGGATTGAACTCAAGGGCTCTTGGCTACTGAACCACATCCCAAGCCCTATTTTGTATTTTATTTAGAGACAGAGTCTCAGTGAATTGTTCAGTGCCTTGCTTTTGCTGAGGCTGGCTTTGAACTTGTGATCCTCCTGCCTCAGCCTCCCCAGCTGGTGAGATTACAGGCACTACTGTGCTCAGCTGCAGTGTGGTTTTCTTGTACTTGTGTTTTTGCTTTGTGTGCTCCAGTCTGACACACCTGCACCTCCTCCAGGATGTAACATCTGTATGAGTCTTGGACTGTTTGGAGGAGGTGCAGGCATATGGGAACTTCATGGAGAGAAAGTAATTTTGTGTGCAGTTTATCTGTGCTTTGTAGGGACCCACTGAGATGTTTCAAGTCATTCACGGAGGGTAGCCTTGCATGGAGAGGGTGTGTATGTTATCAAATTACTGAGGACTAGAGGAGATAAGGATGTGTACAGGAAATTAAAACTGCTGACACCTCTGGGCAGTTACGACTGAGGCTCACATACAGATGCTTTTGAATTTCTTCAGGATGAAAACTGAAAAAAAGGCCAGTCTAGTCTTCTGGGTGGGGCACCCAGGCAGCTCCTATGAACTGGGGGTGGGTATTTCCCTATTTAGAGTCATGCAAAAGTATGCCTGAGGTTGTGGTGACAAAGTAATGACATAGATGACTGAGTGTGGTAAACGGATCTCCATCTCACCACTTTGTAGTCACTTATTTTTAGGCCTGAGAACATTCAGTGGGCTTGCAATTAAGGGGTGAGGTGAAACTGCTGGATTTGTTATTCTTTTTTTTTTTATCTTCTTTCTAAAGAAGCATCGTTTTGAAGATGGGTTTTTGCATATCGAGCCCAGAGGCAGACAGCTGAGAGACATTTTTAAAGTCCTTGTCAAATTAGTATGATGACTAAGGTAACTGTATTTTACTTAATGAAATTATTTTATACACTTATGGTTACTTGAAGTGACAAATTCGCTGCCATTTGCATAATTACTATATAGCCCTGGGTAGTAAGAAGTAAAATTACTCTGATTTTTTTTTCTTTCTTACAGCTTGGTTTAGGACTGTTTAGCTAATAATCATTAAGGGAAAATATGTATTTCTGAAAATTCCCTTCAACTAACTTTGTGTACATTCCCTTGTTTCTTGAGGGTTTTCACTTGTGTGTTTAACAGTTGAAACTGAATTAGTTGTAAAGGGGGAGATCTCTTTCCTGAATGTTGTTAACTCTTCCATTTCAGCATTAGATACCTTATAGAAAGGACAAGCAAGGGGCCTGTGCACAGTGGTGCGCCCTTGCTAATGGGTTGTTCAGTATCTACTGCTCCTCGTACCTGCTGCAGGAATGGCCTTACTCAGGGTCACACTGTGTGGGTTTCCTCTTGCACAGAGCACCCGGGGAACCGCCAGACAAGGGCAGCTCCAGCAGGAATGTCTTTTGAGTAATTTTACATATCTAATAGCAAACTTGGAGGTGCTGCTTTGTCAGGGACTAGGAAGGAGTCAAAGCAGTGTCACAAGAGCCACGTGGAGGTAGGTGCATTTCATGTGCAAGTAGAGGAGAATCAAACTCCGTACTTGCTGTATGATAGTAGCCATACTTCCAGCTCCATGAACACATTAATGTCACCACCTGTGTCATTGAATAAGCATGTTCCTATGAAGTAAAGCTGTTGTACTTTCTTCGCTTCTCCCTTGCATATCCATTCATGTTCTGCACATTGCTATGTGCGTTGTATATATTTACTCCTTATTCAGGCCCAGGGTTGCATACACTGATTATGGTATGCAACACTTTTTGAAGGTGTGAAGGGGCATTTCAGTGGTAATGTTGATTGTACAATTTACACATGGATTTAGAATCCGGTCTCCCTTGAGACCAGTTGGATGTATTTTATTGCTTCTGGGAAATGCCTTTGGTCGTCTGTAGGCCAGAAAGATAGTCCCTTGCTCTTTTCATTTATTTTTGTTTTATATTTCTATTTCTGTACCTACAAAATAGATACTAAGCAGGAAGAAAAGTAGAACCATTGACCTCGATTCATAAGATAAGTGCATTTGATGTGGTTCAAAGACACTTGTATTTTATGTAATCTATGTATTCGTGTCTTAGCGTGAAAATTATTCTTCAATGATTAAAACTCCAAGTTAAAATTTTGAAACCCCAAGGTGAAAAATGGCAAGTGTCTATGGCAACAGTGGCTTGTTGAATGAGTGTCAGCAGATCTGGGATTCATTCCTATGTCCTTACCAGCTCTGTGACCTTAGGCTGGTCACTTAACTTCTCTGTGCCTCACTTTTTTTTCATTTTAGAACTAAGATTATAACAGTGATACTGTGATGATTCACTGAGTAAGTACACATGCTTGGAACACCTTCTGGCACATACTGAATATCCTATAAATTCTAGCTATTATTCTTAATAATATGGCCATACCTATTCACCACAAACATAAAAATGACAGGACCCAATTGATGAGAAATAAAATGATTTCAACCAAATATTGCTTTTGGTTTAGTGAATTGACCAATCAAATAGCTTCCTATTCTTGTCTTGGGAGATTAAAAAGTTTTTAAAATCCAGAAATAAGCTAAGCACCAGTTGCTAATTCTCTTTATTCCCTTATTAGGAATGCAGCAATCTATTTCATCTTAAAGATGGTAAGACAAGTGCAGTGGGTGAGGAGCCCCCTACAGCAATGGTTATTAAAGTTGATCCTTTACAGTTGGTGGTACTTGAAGGTGAGTAGATCAGGGACAGGCACACATGGCTAGGAAGAGCAGGTGTGCTGACAGCAGACTTGCATTGGGAAGTCCTCGATATTATCACTCTAGGCTGAGGCTGAAGGCAGGTGGTAAGCAGCTGAGGGTGAAAAAGAGTATCAGACATAGATTCATGAGATCTCCTTGGCTCTCCAACTTATCTGCTCCTGGTGACTTGATTTACCTGAACCTCAGTATCCTCCTCTGAAAAAGTGGGGATAGAAATAGAACTTACATTTTATGTGGTCAAAAGGTTTAAGTACATGGGCACGTGATAGAGTACATCCCATGGGGTGCAGTATTCAACAGTTGCTTTAACAGCAATGCCATAGTATCAACAGGAGTCCCCCTCTGGGACCTGAGGATTTGGGACGTTTGTATGTGGCCTGGGTTTCTGTTTAGCAAGTTGGCGATCTGGGGAGCTTGCTCTGCTACTTATGTGGAGATTAGGCTGAATGGCTACTTGCGGGGAGCCTGAGGTGTTGGGAGGGGGAGGACCAAGGGACATATGCTGTGGACATATGCTGCCCCCCCAGGCAGCCTTGTTTCAGACACACGACCTCAGATCAGCCCTGGTTGCCCTGGAGGGCTCGTGTCTGGCACTCGTCCACTGCCTTCATCTGGAGTCCCCCTTGCAAGCACATTTGTGAGCATCTTCCCCGTCTTGGTCATTTTTTTTGGTTTCTCAAAAGCAGAGCAGAGGAGCTCTTGATACAGTCTGTTTCTATCCTGTGGCGTTATCCCTTGGGCTTATGGCTCATGGCGATTGTTAAGGTCACAGCTTCTGCACACCTTCACTGTCCCTCCATCTGTAGTTTTATTTTTATTTGTTTATATATATATATATATATATATATATATATATATATATTATCTAATTGTAGATGGACACAATACCTTTCATTTATTTATTTATTTCTACGTGGTGCTGAAGATCGAACCCAGTGCCTCACACATTCCAGGCAAGCGCTCTACCACGGAGCTATAGCCCCAGACCCTGTCTGTGGTTTTAGAAGCAGCCTTCTTGCCTCCAGTCTGGTAGAACCCATCCTTGGGAAGGAAGAGAATGAACTGGACTCTTGGTGAATCAGGTTGCAGGTAGATATTAGGTGAGTTTTAGATTCACATTCAGATGCCACAGGTTTTTGAGAAAGCATGTACTCCGGAGGACCCCAGCGCTCCCCCACCCTGCTGACTCCATGGTGATATCACTGAGGAAGGAACCCAGTCTAAAGCACCGGGTCTTGCACAGCTATAGCTGTGGAGGGGGCCAGCCCAGGAGCCTTCTGCTGGGCTTTCCAGTGACAACGCAGAGAGCAGAAACATTCCCTGGGGTCTGGGCAGGATCTCGGCAGCTGGCCACTCCTGACTTCTTTATTTCAGTTCTTCTTTGTGGCTTTGAGTTGAGCCCCTCTGAAAAGGGAAGCCTTGCTGACTGAGGACCTAGAGGCTCACATCTTTATAGAAGCAGCGTAACCAGCCCAGCTGTTTTCTCAAGTGATGGGACATCCTTCTTCAAACTCAGAATAGCTGCCTCACTATCTAGGATATAGAAGTTGGTGAATAGAATTTTCTTGGACTTCAATAAAAGTCACATCATTCCCCCCCAGTGAAGGCATATTGAATATATTTAAAAGCAAATGGCAGCGGGAGCTGCTACTGGCCCCCTTTCTTAATGGGAGGGACAGGTGTGAGCCCACCTTCCCCCTTGCCTCCATGGCTTCTTCCGTAAGTGCCTGCCATTCCTCTTCAGTCCTCTCCCGGCCTGTGATCTCCCAGGTGGCATTTATGTTACCTGGTAAAGGACTCAGAGATAGCATTGATTGTAATTATGAATCTTGTTTTCTTATCATTGGTTTTTGTTAAAATCTTTGCCATGAACCCTTTGAAAACCCTGGGAATAAGCTACGACCACAAAACCATTCAAGTGGGCAGTGGTGTCATTGTCATGTCCCTAGGGTATGGCAGAAGGACAAAGTCCCAGGAGCTCATCCTTGTGCCATTATACCAGATCCATCAAAACCCTGGAACATGCCTTCATCTGTGTGTCAGTCCATCCATCCATCCAAGCAAACTTTGACTCTCCAAATGATAACCCAGCCATCCAGGTAGCCTTTGACACTCTTATTTTTTTTAGTGGGGGGTACCAGACATTGAACTCAGGGGTACCCAACCATGGAACCACATCCCCAGCCCTATTTTGTATTTTTTTTTTTAGAGTCAGAGTCTCAGTGAGTTGCTAAGTACCTCACTTTTGCTGAGGCAGACTCTGAACTCGAGATCCTTCTGCCTCAGCCTCCTGAGCCGCTGGGATCACAGGCATGCGCCATCAGGCCCAGTTTGATACTCTGCTTTGATAGGTCTAAAGTGAGCTGTGGTTTTCAGCATATAGCCCTGGGGAAAGAATAAAAGAGCTGGCAAAATACTCCCAATATCACTGCCCAAACAGCTACAGGAACTCCAGGAAGGAGGAAATGATTATTGTTACACTGTTTTCTGCACCTGTGAGGTTGGTGTATGGAGAACACAGTCATGATGGTGTTTCTCAATTAAAGACTATTGTACAGTAGTCACAGGGAATGCTATTGTCTTTTCCCCTTTTGGAAAAGGCTTATGTAAAATAGGCTTCTCTAATTGTTGGATTTTCACGCTCTCCCATCTTCTGCTGATGAGAATGAGAAATTACCACCTTGAATACAAGCAAGTTGGGATTGGAAAGCTGCCCTCCACTGATTATATAAGCTTTAAAATACTGTACCTGAAATCTTATATTTACTCTACTAAGAATTCTCTTAATGAAGTTGAAAATTTCTAAGCAGCATGGACCCATATGTTTTTCTTATGTAAGATTCAATTATTGTGATCCAACCTGTAAAATAAAGAGTGATGCTGATTAGTTAATCTCCTGGTTGGCTTTTTGGGTCAGAGCATTGTTTGAAGTAGGTCCACAGAATCACCGATAGCTATTCCCCTGGAACAGGGTTGGCCTCAGTTTCAGCACCAGCTCTCGGCCTCTCAGGGTTGCACAGGCTCCTCCTGGGCTTGGGGTTACTCTGGCTCCCATGTTGCAGAGTCCAGGCCGCTCTTAAAAGTCGTCTTCAGATATTGGTCATTAAATTCAGCGGTATGTCTGCAAGTACAACCACCGTCGATTACGATAGATGCCCTGCTTTTGACCCTTTCATTTCCCAACCACTGCTGTGCTGACACTTAATCTGCTATGTCTGTGGGACACATTGGCTCCCAGGTCTCACCTGCATGTGCTCAGTGTGGCACATTGCCCCATCCTCTTCGCAAAGCTATACAAGTAGAAGTTCCATGCACACTACTCAATCGGGTTTGATTTCCACCCTCCTCCTTAAATGTAGGCAAGGAACCTGTTGTTTTGAACAGGGTGAGAAATGAGGGTGGAGCCCTTAAAGAGAGCTAGCTGTGTAAAGATAGATATAAAAGAGTTTCAGACAAGCCTCTCCTGTACTTTTGCACAAAATTTAGGGCAAGACTCCTGATCTGTTTTATGGCTTGTTCTGTTGCCTCCCCAGTGCTGGTAAATACTTATGTGGGTTGGGAGTTTTAACATGCCAGCAACACAATTTCTCAGCCAGCCAAAGAGAGGATATCTTTTGGAAACAAACAAACAAACCCCCCCCCCCCATAAATTATCACCTTCCCTTTACCTTTGCCAAGCCCTGGAGATGCATATAAATAGATCAAAACATCAGCAAGCAACTTTGCAGCTTTGCATCTTGCAGTTGATGGGAGCAGGTGGGCAGCTTTGCCTCATACGCATTCGGGCTGGGAGTGGTACTGGAGCCAACAGCCCTTGAGCTAAATCCAAGTGCGGTCCCTTTCATTCCAGAGATGCACAGGTGGAACCGATTTTCCCATAGACTTGTTATCTCTGTGTCCCAAGCTTGTCCTTATTCTGGTATTGGGAGATATGTCTTGGGCCTTTTTTTAAAATAGTTTTTTAAAAATTAATTTCCATGGATGTACATGATGGTGAGATTCACTGTGGTATAATCATGTATGTACGGAAAGTTATGTCAGATTAGTTCCACTCTTTCCTTTTCCAGTCCCCTTCCCTTTCCTTCATTCCCTCTAGTCTACTCCACTGGCCTTTTAATCTCCTCTCCCCTTATCCTCAGGGAAACATTTGACCTTTGGACCTTTCATTTTTTGGGGATTAGTTTATTAGCATGTTAGTCTCCAGATCCACCCATTTACCAGCAAATGTCATAAAGCCATTCTTCTTTATGGCCGGGTAATATTCCATTGTGTATATATACCACATTTTCTTTATCCATTCATCTATTGAAGGGCACTTAGCTATTGTGAATTGTGCTGCTATAAACATTGATGTGGCTGCATCACTGTAGTATGTTGATTTTAAGCCTTTGGAAATATACCAAGGAGTGGGATAGCTAGATCATATGGTGGTTCCATTCCAAGTTTTCTGAGGAATGTCCATACTGCTTTCCATAGTGGTTGTACCAGTTTGCAGTCCCACAAACAATGTATGAGTGTATCCTTTTCTCCACATCTTCACCCTCTATGGAGGTTTTTCATTCCTGGATTCAACCAATCTCTAAACAAAATATTTGAAAAAAGAATTGCAACTGTATTGAACATGTACAGACTTTTTTATTTTATTGTCATTATTTCCTAGACAATAATGTATAACTATTTACATTGCAGTAAGCAAGTAATCTAGAGATGATTTTAAGTATATGAGAAAATGTATTAAGATTATATGCAAATTCTATACTTTTTTTTTTTGGTGGTACTAGGGATCAAACTCAGGCTGCTTGCATACTTCTGTGTCTTTTTATATTAGGGATTATAACATCTGCAGATTTTGGTATCAGATGGGGATGCTAGAACCAATCCTTCAGGGACACTGAAGGATGAAAGTTTAACATTGGAAAATATCTGCATTTGTTGCTTTCATTTTAGGCAAAATCAGGGCACAGAATTAACACTTACCCAAATGTGCTGCATCACCCTCCAGAGCCAACCTACATGAGCTGGCAGGTGTGAGCAGGTAAGCAGTCAGGAAGCGGAGACAGTGGTGTTTTAATTTCAGAAACAATGATTATAAACATACATAAATAAATACAGATTGCGCATCCCTGATTCAAAAGTTCAAATCTGAAAACTTCCAAAATCTGAAATCTTGTATGTGTCAACATGACACCAAGAGTGGAAAGTTCCGCAACTGCTCACGTGTATGACAGTTTACAGGATGCTGGCACACAAAAAGTACTGTATGAAATGACCTTCAGATTGTGTGCATAAGGTGTAAATGAAAGAAATGAATTTTGTGTTTAGACTTTGAGTCCCATTCTCTGTATATTATGTATACTCCAAAGCATCTAAAAAAAAATCCCAAATCTGAAAATACCGCTTGTCCTAAGCATTTTGGATAAAGGATATTCAACCTGTATTGTTCTGATGGATGCTGAAAACCTCGTTATTACTCTCACTGTCTTTTAAAAAATAGACTTCATATTTTCTAATAGGCACCATAGGCTATCCTTTAATCTAGTGAACAGATTTAAAAAAAAACATGTTTGTGTTTATTTGCCTTTAGACATTTTGGAGTTAATTAGGGAAAGCATTTGTTTTTAAAAACAGAAACCACAATTAAAAATAACTCAAGGGCATGTGGCACCTCAGGCTATCAGCAAGACTCTTCAGTATGACCAGTGAAACATTTTAGATCCTCAAAGAGGAGCGGGACTGTGCTTGCCTTGAGGTGTGTTTGTTACCTTTGTGGCTACTTTTCCTTTTGTGCCAAGTAAACCAAACTGTGGTGGTCACAGGTGGTGGCCCAGTTCTGTCACCTCCTGGTTGTTCATTTATTCTCTTCTGGGGCCCCTCTGCTGGCCCCTGACCCCCCTCAGTATCATGCTTCACCAACCCTGGGGGGATGGCACTGTCAGATGGGTGGGGATTGGGGAGGATACTGGTCACTCCAGGTGGACCTGTTGTACCAGGCTTCTTCCATGGGCTGTATCAGTTTCTGTCCCAGTTCTTTTCTCTGCTCCCCTGTCCATATTCCCTGGGCATAGCAGCTATGTTTGTGGCTTTCTGCAGGTCTTCAAGATCCAGGTGCACCTTTTACCATGACTGCCTGTTCATTTTTGCCGGTCTGGACTAGAGCTGAGTTCTGTTGTGCTTTATGTGGGAGAAGTGGGGGAGCAGAAGTGAACTCCATATTTTATTTAAACCTTTCCTTTTGTAGAGTTTATAGGACAGTAGGGTCCTTCTGTAACATTTCTAGTGCCTCAGATGTTGGATCAAAATTAGGTTATATATTCTCACATATATCTACATTCATATGCATATCTATATCTGTATCTATACATTAAAGAAAAAGTAATTTATAGCTTATCTGTTATAGTTTGGATGTGAAGTGTCCCCCAAAAGCTCACATGTGAGACAGTGCAAGAAGGCTCAGAGGAGAAATGATTGGGTTGTGAGAGTCTTAACCCAATCAGTGAATTAATCCCCTGATAGGGATTAACTAAGTGGTTACTGAAGTGTTGGGGTGTGGCTGGAGGATGTGAGAATTGGGGTGTGGCTTTGGGTATATATTTGTATCTGGCAAGTGGAGTTTCTCTCTGCTTTCTGACCATCATGTAAGCCGCTCCCCTCTGCCACACTCTTCCACGGTGATGCTCGGCCTCACCTGAATCCTGAGGAAAGGTGCTGGCCTTCTGTGGACTGAGACCTCTGAAACCAGGAACCTTAAATAAACCTTTCCTCCTCTACAGTTGTTCTGGTCAGATCCTTTAGTCACAGCAGCGAAAAACCTGACTAAAACTTATCCTTTGATGAAGATGTGGAAGTGGACCTGGGGATGGGAGGGTGGATGAGTATAGATGGGATTCTCTGGGCCCTTTTGAAGGAAAGAGCCAGGTGTATTAGTTTCCTAGAGCTGCTGTAATAAATTCCCACAAACTGGGTGGCTTTAAAACGGCAGGATTTATTTTCTCACTGCCCTGGAGGCTGGAAGTTGAAAGCAACGTATCTCTGGCTCATGTTTCTTCCACAACCTTAGGTAGAATCCTTCCCTGCCTCTTCCCAGCTCCTGATGGTGACCAGTAGCCCTCCATGTCCTTGGCTTGAACCTGTGTCAGGGTGATCTCTGCCTGTTGTCACGTGGCCTTTCCCCCTGTGTTTCTCTCAGAAGGGCACCAGTCATATTGGGCTAGGGCCTTCATTTTAACTTGCTACCATCTGCTGAGACCATGTTTCCAAATAAGGTCACGTTCACAGGTACCAGGAGTTAGGACTTCAGTGTATCTTTTCCTAAGGGGTGAGAGTGGCATACTTCAGCATATAATTCCAGCAGGAAGAAAGAAAACAAGTGAAGGTCCCTTAACTGGTCTGAGGGTACAAAGAAAACTAATGCAAACTCTCAGTCCCTCTTAAGGGTTTTGGGCTATTGGTAAGAGAGTTCTTCAGCCAGGAAGCTTGGCCTTTGAAGAAATGCTGTCCCGTAACAATTCTTGTTTTCTTTCTATAAAAAATGTAACCACGCTTCTCTGGGGTGGAGGTGTCTGGGCCATGGGGTGAACCTGTTTGAATTGAGTAGCTCTGAACCTTTTCTTTCTTCTTTGTGGACCTAGCTGAATGTAGGGTTTCCCCTTCATCATCAGACTAAGGAGAATACATATAAAAAATGCTAGACATATCTGTGGGTAAGCCTTCTGACTATGCATATTTACTCTGTGTGGATATGTGTATGTACATGAGTTCTTGCAGGGTTCCTTAGCAGAAGCTACGTTTGATAACATTTCTAGTGGCCTTTGTGTCCTCCCTGAAGCCCTATCCAATTCAGTGAGATCAAAAGAGACGATCACTGATTTGTGCCAGCCAGTCTCAGATTTGGCCAGGTATGCATTGAAGAAATGCTGTCCCGTGACAATTCTTGTTTTCTTTCTATAAAAAATGTAACCACACTTCCATTGTATTAGGACCAGATAACTGCATTCTAATTCTGTGCATCTTTGTATTTTTAGGGGAAGGGTAGGAGTGGTATGATGCTCAGACTTTCTCAGCATAGGCTCCTTTAAAAAAAAAAATTGTTAGCTTGGTCTTTGCCAAACTCATTAACTTTGACAAGTTCCTTAAGTGCTGCAAGCATACAGTTGAATAAGGCGTGTGCTTGGCCCTCATGGAGTTTATGTATCCTAATGGGGAAGATGTCATGTTTATAAGGTTTTCATTAATGATTCATTCATTAGAATATTTTAGGTCCTGGGCGGGGCAGGGGCTGAGCCCTCTTGGAGCCTTACATCTGGGTCAGCTTTTACCCAGGACAGTGTGGTGTCTAATAATATATGCAAAATGTTGGGCTCATGTGAGAGGTACTGTTGGAGATGGGCCTGGTGAATGGGGGGGGGGGCGTGTTCATGGTTAAAGATGTGAGATAATTCTCTCAACATTGCTTGGGGTAGATCCAAGATGTCAGGAGTAGAGCTGGTAAGACGCTGGCTGGGGACAGCCCCCAGAGATGGGTGGGGGTGGGAAGATGACAGTGAAGAAGGTTCGGGCTGGGAACTCAGGGCCATAGCCACACAGTGGCATGTCAAAGCTGGCATTCTGGAGTCTCTCCTCCAGTTAGCAGCGCGGGGGCTGTTGGCACCTGTCTTGGCAATACTTCTATCTCTCCAGCTCCCAGCTTTGAAGTGGTGTGGTAAAATGCTGCTGGAAGTCGGCCGGGAGAAGATAGCTCTATCCAGGGCATGCTCAGACCCAGCAGCCATGACTTCAGTGTGTGGCATGGCCAAGAGGCTGAATGAAGGCCTCCAATTGTCCTGGAACAGTATGCTCACCAGGAGGAGGGGGAGCTCTACGATTCCTTGTATAGACTCCTGGCCTCAAGGACATGATGACACCTCTGCATATAAAAATGCATCGAACCACTCTTTTGAATTATCTACACATTAGATTTCTGCAAGAAGAGCTAAAATTAGGAAAGGCCCTATTGCATTTGTCTTTTTTTTTTTTTTTTTTAAACACTTTAGCTTGGCCCTGAATGTATCAGTTCTGGATAACTTTAAAGCTGGTTATAGAACAAACTGTGTTCACACAGGGGAAATGTCTCTCAAACAAAAAGTGGGCGTGCAGTTTACAGTTTAAAAATTGGAAGGAGGCCATTCAAACTTCCCCTCCTGTTCTCCTTGAAAACTTGGCAAACTGGCTGAGAGGGGGGTACTCCTCCTTGGAATGTATAGTCCTTAGGACCAGAAAGAGAAGCTGGCCTGCAAGCAGAGCTGACAGACTATTGGGTAATCTAGGAACTGGAGGCCGGGAGGAGGTTTCTTAAGGTGGTTTTCCATCAGCTCTAGGCCTGTATAGCAGGGTATCTTAATCTTTTTTGTGTTACTATAATAAAATACCTGAGGCTGGAAATTTATAAGGTAAAGAGGCTTACTTGGCTCCTGATTCTGGCAGCCATAAAGTCCAAATAGCATGTTGTCAGCATTTGGTGAAGGTCCCCATGGTTGCATAATAGGGTAAAGAATGGGAGAGGACACATCCACATGCAAAAGGACCAAGTACATGGGATGACTTTGCTTATGACTAGTTCTCACAAGAACTCACCTAGTCCTGTGATAGCTGCATTAATCCCATTTGAGCACCGGGCCTTATGATCCCGTCCCTTCTCACTAGGCCCCTACTTCTTATAGGTCCCACTACCTTGGAATACCATTACATTGAGGACCAAATTTCAACAAATGAATCTTTGAGCCAAGTAAAGAGCACGTGGAGTAACACCATAAGTATTCCCCTCATCCACAGGCCGGGAGCCCACAAGCATCAAGTGTGTATCGTATGGACATGTGGCTTGGCTCCCCACTGACCTGAACTTCAAGTTCCTGCTTGTGGCTTCCTTCCTTAACATAAAGATGTTACTATTTTTATATTACAAAAAATATATGTGTTGTTGACAATTTGAAAAACACAGATGAGTATCGAAAAATGATTAAAAATAGCCCATCATCCCAAGAGCCTGGCATCAAATGTCAACATTTTGGCCTGTGTCCTTTCAGTCTTTCTGTTGACTGCATTTATATACCTCTAGGACTAGAGTGGGGGACATATAGACTTTGAGGCCTTAGAAGTTCATGCCTGCTGTTATTAGTTATGTGTGGCTTCTGGACAAATTATAGTTTCCCTCTTTAATTTTCAACTTCCTCCTCTCTAAGATCAGATGTATTTATACTTATTTCAGGTGATTTTATGAATACTAAATGAGATAAGCCATCCAAAATACTTAGCTCAGGCCTCTCAGCAGCATGTATTGCTATTGTGGATTTTAAAAATATAATAATAAAATTGGATCTCAGTACACAGTCTATTTAGGAACCTACTCGTTCTCTGAGACCATTATGATTATTTTCTTGTGCCATCAAGATGTTTTCTGGACATGGTTTCAAAGAAAACTGACCATATTGTTTTTAATAAACATAACACATATTCATTATGGAATAATATGCAGGTGAAAAATATTTTAAGAAATTCCATATCCTCCATTCAGAAATAATCATGAGCCGTACTGGGGTTTTGAGGCTTAGTAAGTAGTCACTGTTTCTTTTCTGCTCTTAACGTAACCTTTTCCTGATTAAGAATCAGTTGGGGCTGGGTGTGGTGGTACATGTCTGTAATCTTAGTGGCTTGGGAGACTGAGGCAGGAGGATCGTGAGTTCAAAGCCAGCCTCAGCAAAAGTGATGCTCTTAGCAATTCAGTAAGACCCTATCTCTGAATAAAATACTAAAAGATAGCAAAAATAGGGATGGGGATGTGCTCAATGGTCGAGTGCCCCAGACTTCAATCCTGAATACAAAAAAAAAAAAAAAAATTGTATGGAGAAGTTTGGAGTTTGGATTGGAAAACTCAGTTTGCACTTTGCTCACAGAATAAAATTCAGAACTGCAGGTCCTTAGTCCCTGCAGGTGTGCACCTGCTCAGGTAAACTTGCCTTCCGGAGGAGCAGAGAATATGCACACCAGGGGACTGTTTACTGGAGAGGACAGGAAGTCAGGGCAAGCCTTCCTTCTCCCTTACAGTGCTACGTCTTGGGAGACTTGCCAGGAGGACCCGATCAAGGAACTCAGAAATGCACATGCCTTTTCTAGAAGGTTCCTCTAGTGTGGCTCAAGGTATGAACTTGGGGAGGAAGAAGGGATAGGTCCCCCTTGTCATTACTGTTAGGAGTGCAGATGTCCCTTGTTTGCAGTGGAGTCACACTGGATAAACCCATGCTAGGTTGAAAATATCCTAAGTCAACAATGCATTTAAGGGTAACTCCTCTTGAGTCCTTGCTCACACTGTGGGAATTCTGTTTCTTTTCACACTTGAATAAATATTACTCTTACACTCAAAAGACAAAAACGCATTTAATACACTTAACCCACCGGCACCTCACATGTACTCAGAATACTTACATGAGCCTACAGTTGGGCAGAATTGTCTAACACAAAGTGTGCTTTAAAAAGTATTGAATATTTCATGTGCTTTACTGAATATTGTACTGAAAGTGAAAAAAAAAGGGTGGTTGCATAGTTGTACCTTCATATCATCATGAGGTTGAAAAATCAAGTGGAACCCTTGAAAGTTGGGGACCAGGTGTATTTCATTTTGGAGTTCTTTTTAGTCTTACAAATGGAACAATGGTTGGCTGGTTAGATATAATTTTTAAAGTATATATTCTTGCTTGGGCTTGGTGATGTATACCTGTAATCCCAGCTACTCAGGAGGCTAAGGCAGGAGGATCATAAATTCAAGGCTAGCCTCAGCAACTTAATGAGACTCTGTCTCAAAAGAAGGAAAAAAAAAAAAGGGAAAAAAATAGAAAAAATGAAGTACGGGGGATGTAGCTCAGTGGTAGATGGCAGGGTGCCCCTGAGTTCATTCCCTAGTGCTGGGGGGAAAAAATCAGAAAACTTCCTTCAAAAAGAGTTAAAATTACTATCTTCTGCCCTTGGATGTTGCTATGGATTTTTTTCTGCCTTTATGGATTATTTGCCTATGCATTAGATGCCTGAAGAATCCTTTTCAAATATTTGATCTGTAACTTAATCCCAATATATATTACTGCTGTATGATATATGCCATAGTTTTGGAATGTGATATATTCTTTTAATGATCAATTTTTTATTTTAGAATTCTCTTCTGTTGTCTCTTGGAACACTTTCTGGGTTTCCCTGCTCTAAGGACACCGATTTTCTGTATTTTGGAAAGTCTATGAACTTCATTGTGTTAGTTTTGCTTTGATTACTTTGATCCTTTGTTTTTATCTATATTCATGTTTGATTTTAGGTTTCCCCTGGTCAGTAAATTGATTTTAAGTCATCTTTCTTTAGTTCTCTGTGGATTCTCTTTCATGAGTTCATTTTCTAATGCTGAAGTGAGTTCCCAATTTCTTTCCTTCAGGTCTGCACACTTCTTATTTTAAACGTTGCCTTTGAGTTCTCCATGGATTGAACACATATTCTTATTCAATTTGGTGGCTCAGAGATCTGTTGGGAGGAATCTTTCCCTTCTTGATTTATGTTTTCTTTTCAACAGGGATCTTTGACTTTGATGCAGTATTGTTTTCTTGTTTTTTTCTCTAGGAGGTTTTGTTTGTGGATGCTCCTGTCTTGCTGTTGAATCACTTTATTCTTGCTCCAGTTAGTCAGCGAGGATCTTTGTTGTTTTACGTGTGTGTGAGTTCTTGACTTGATGGCTTATTGTTTTTTTCCTCCTTTATGACCAAGCTGGTGTTTCCTTTCTGTGTGCACCTTCTGTAGCCTGAGAGTGCCCGGGGCTGGCTAAGTTGCTGTAGGTGGGGTGCTGGGTGCTGGGTAGCCTTGACTGGGAGAAGTGGCTTGGCAGCTTTTGCTTCTAGGATCTTGTAAAAGTCCTGGGAAGTGGGCTTGGCCTTCCTGTGTGGGGACGCAGGCTGTGTACCCTCCAGCAGTGTTCTCTGCTCTCCACTCAGCCCTGGGCTTCACCATGTGGTTCTAGAGCCTTCGCTTCCTTCCAGCAGGGGTAGTCAGCATGGTGGTCCCTGTTGTCCTTGTCTCCCCAGAGGGTGTATGAAAGAAGAAGGGATATATGTGTTTCCCCTGTGTTTGGTGATATTAATGAAAACCTTCAGGATTTTAGTTTTTAATTCACTGTTTTATCTTCTTTAGGCTGGATGTGGGGCTATGAGCCTTGGCACACTGTGCCACCAGTCTGCCTTTACCTCCCTGGGTAGGAATTTTTCTTTTTTTTTTGTACTGGGTGTTGAACCCAGGTCCTTGTGCATGCTAGCGAAACGCTGTACTATGAGCTGCATTCCACCCTGGTGGGCATTTTTAAAACTTTATGACATTGGGTTGTACACATTTTCTTCTCCTCTGCCTTCTTCTTGCTGGTAATTATTTTATTTCTGCTTTAAACATTCTCTTTTTCAGTTTTTGGATTTTTTTTTAATGGAAGCTTAACTTTACAGTTTTAATTAGAAGGTGTCTAGCACCATTGAAAGAAGATTAATACTCCACTGTATTCCCTTATATTCCAACCCCCATTTCTTTGAGGGTAGGTTGCTTACAGTTTTGATTGCTGGTATAAATTGTTTCCTCATTTCTTTTAATTGTTTGCCTTTCCAGAATTATTAAAGGGGATGATGAGATTAAAGAGGATGGCCACAAAAGAGGAAGGAGTCAAAATGGAACTGTCTGCAGAAGGGGAATTTATATTTTTTGAGTTGCACTAGGAAGGACATAAATGGTCTGATTCAGTTCTCATATAAATCATGTAAAGTAATTGTCACTACAGGTTAGGCATCCCTGATTGAAAAATCCAAAGTCTGAAGTGCTTTGAAATCTAAAATGCTGCCCAAATCAGGAATATTTTGGGCACAGACGTGAGGCCACAAGTGGGAAATTCCACACCTGGCCTCAGGTGTGACAGGTCAGCCAAAATGCAAGTGCACTAAATTGTATAAAATTATCTTCAGGCTTTGTGTTTAACAACACCAACACATGTCATGTTTAGATTTAGTCCCATCCTCAACAAGTCTCATTATATACATGCAAATAATCCAAAATCATGGAAAATCCAAAGACACTTCTGGGCCCAAGCATTTCAGATAAAGGAGACATTCAACCTATATTTCTGTTTTACAGATGAACAAATGAGAACCCATAGGTGTTAAATAACTTGCTTAGCTAGTGTTTGTTCCTGTGTCCTTTTGCCTGTATTACTCTAAAGTCTCTTGCTCAGAGAAGGAAAAAAATTGCAGCTGAACTAAATGTTTTTAAGCACATTGAATGTTCTGATATTACTACTTGTGAGAGGACAGTGTTCCGCTTTTAAGAGGAGGAAATCTGTAATGAGCATTGAACAGACCTCACTGGGGTGAGAGCATAGTCCGTGGCCATCTGTCTGTCTCCTCCACTTGGGCATGCTCTGGAAATGAACTTTTACACATTCCACAGCAGATCACAGGTCCCTGTAGTCACCTGTGGGTTCAGCCTCACTTGCATTCTTGATCTCAACAGCCAGCCACTCAAAACTCAAAAACAAGGGCCTTTATGTAATGATTCTGCCCTCGTAACCTCCACCAAATTATAGGGCTTCAGGAGCCAGTGGGAGCAGGTCTCTCTCAGTGATGTTTACTTTCTCACCAAACGGGCACTTTTCAAACTTTTAGTCCAAAATTACATTTATCTCACTCACAAAAACATTCCACAGATTACTAACACTTTAATATTTATTAAAAGACTTATGAAGGGGACTATGGGTCTCAGTTTTCCCAGAAACCCAAGTGGGTTCAGTATCATCTGACCTGTGTGGAGCATTTAGTGGATTTCAAAGTGTCATGAATTATATCATTTCAGACTTCCTGCAATCCTGGGAGAAAAAAGCGGGACATTTTCTCTCCACTTTTATTTTTGATTCTGTTATAGCTTCTCCAAAACCAAAAACAAAGTAGAAATTATAGTACAGTGGACACCCATGTCCTTACCACTTGGTATTAAACCATGGTTAAGATCTGGCACACTTGATTCATATGTACACATCTGCGCGCGCACACACACACACACACACACACACACACATTACCTGTGTATATATAGATCCAAACCATCCAGACCATGTTATGTGAAAGGGATATGCCCTCTCTTATAGGTGACAAGCAATCTGGGTTAGCAGGATTTCGACAGATGAGGCAGTTGCTGAAATCCCAGGTAGGCACTGACTGACCTACCAATATTAACAGTTTCCACCCCTGACCGCACGTTGCTCTGTGCCTGGCCCTGGAGGAAGTACATCATCTCATTTCGCACTTCAGACACCTCAGTGCTATGTCTTGGGTAGCTCAGCATTGAGGACCCAGCTATAGTTCTGTTACCAAGTCACTCTGTAGGCCTGGCTCCTCCTGCGTCCCTTGTTTACTTTTGCTCTGTGTATTGTTGTCTGTCCCGTGGGCTATGTGGCCTGATGTTAGCACTGTCTTTCCAGTTTACTGTATCCACAGGATAAAAACTTGGCTTTGGAGCAAGTCAGCCTGGATTCCACTGCCGGCATTTCCTGTCCCATGAGACTCTGTTGATCTGTCACCCTTCGGTTTCCTCATCTGTAGCTTGGGAATGATGAAAATACCTGTCGCAGAGGATTTTCCTCAGTGGGAAATGAGTCACCACAGGTGAAGTGCCTACTACAGGACGTGGGTTGTATGATAAGCATCAACTTATCTGTCGTTCTTATCAGTCTCTCTCATTTTTCCTGGGTCCAGGAGACAGCTCCTCAGGCCCTTTTGGCTATGAGGGGTTTGCTGTTATCCATGGTGCAGAAGCACTGGGGTAACTGGAAACCAGTGGCAAACACGGAACAGTGGGGGTGGTTCTAGAGCAGAGGTACCAACTACAGCCTGTTGTCTGTTTGTGTAGATCAAGTTTTACTGGAACGTAGCCATGCTGATCCACTTATCTGTTATTATGGTCTGACAGAGACCATGTGGCCTGAAAATAATCTGACCTGCAAAGCCCAGAATATCCTTTATCTGGTCGTTTAGAGAACAAGTCTGCTGTGCCCTGCTCTTGAGTCTGAAAGAGTTGTGATCTCAGATCTGTTGGCCCCAGCTCCCCAGGTAAGACGCTGCCTTCTGTTGAATCTCTGCCTTCAGCTTTCTCTTCCCAGGTGGCGTTTCTCAGCATGCCCAGTCTTTTCTGTCCAGAGCCAAGGAGAGGCTCCTTCCTCTGGGCATGCCCTTCTGCAGGTTCTCGACTGGCTGGCAAAATGAAAGGCACACCTGGGCTCCTGGGGGGCTTTCAGTGTGACCCTGAAGGCTCCCATGCTGGAGCTCCTCTGCGGACTTGTGGGCCTCTTCTCCCCACCAGCTCACTGAGCAGCCTGTTGTGTTTTGCACAGTATCTTCCAGATGACCTTGTAGGTTTCTCCTTGCACCCCTCTCTCTGTCCTCATGGATGTGGTCTGTGGTAGAGGCATGTGCTGTGGGCCATGGGCCTTCCCCCTGCTCATGTTGCTGGCCTGTGAGCCTCAACGACATGAGCTAATTATAGATATTTTGCTTTTGCCAATAGGTTTGGGGTCCTGCTGTTTGACCCAAATGGATCGGATTCAAGTCCACTGATGAGAAACCTCATTTCCCTAAGTTCCTTCTGCAGTTGGATGGAAACAGACCTCTTTCCTAAAGTCATTCTCTATTATGTGCTGCTTCTGTTATTTGATTTATTTCCTGATCTCTAAAAGAGTTTTTATTGATCAGAGGCATTAAATTTAATTGTGATGTGGAAGAATCTTTTCCTTTATTTTATGTCATTGTAACCACTTAAATAACTATTTAATCTTTCATTTAATTTGGTGAGAAGCCTCTAAAAATGATGACAGCTCCCCTTGACTTTATTTATTTATTTATTTTAAATACCAGGCGTCAGGCTCCAGTCTCTTCTTTCTCTTATTACCCTTAAACCTTTTTGAGATGTTTGTATTCTTTGAAGCGACCTTATTGATTCAAGACCTATTTATCAAACTTCTGTGATTTGCTGGGCACTCTCCCAAATATTGGGGACGTGGCCTATCAAAATGCACCCTCTTCTGTGAAGGGGCTTCTGCTGCAGGACTTTGCTTATGACATCAGAGCAATGGTGGACATTCTGGAGAGAGTGAGTGTGGGTGGCTGAATGTAAAAAGTCCCTTGGTGGAGATGGGAAGGCCCTGAAGAATAGAGGAGAAACTGCGGAGGGGATGGATGTGTTCTCTCAAAGAAGAGGGGTGACGCCTCAGGGAAAGAGGCCTCATCAGATCGAAGTTTTAAGCAGTTAAGGGAATACCTTGAATTCTAGGCAAAAAAAGATTTCATACTGGTTTTGGCTAAAAGCCATGTGACCTGTAGAAGGTGATGTTTTTGAAGCAACTTCAAGACGACTGTGGTTTGAATCTTGAGCATCTCCTCAGCTCATGTGTAGAAGTCTAGGTCCCCAGCTTGGTGCTGTTGGGAGAGGAAGGGCCAAGAGAGAGGTCATCAGGTCTTAAGGATATTCCCTTGCAGGAGATTTTGGGACTCTAGTCTCTTCCTTTTTCAAATTTTTGTTTACCAGCCACAAGGTGAGCGGGTTGGCTCTACTGTGGGCTTCTGACCATAATGGGCTGGCTTACCACAACCCCAAAAGCAGCCCCAATGATGAATGGAAACCTCCAAAACTGAGCCCAAACAAACCTTTTATCTTTATAAGTTAATTATCTCAGGTGTTTGTTATAGTGACAGAAAACAGACTAATACAAGTCCAATGCAGCCAGAAGGAAGGAAAGAAGTTAATAGATGGAGCCATCGAACTAGACCTCCATTCCCTAGGTGATGGGGCCCACAGAGAGAGTTCTGTGAAAAGGACAGCGTCTCAGTGCTTTCCAGAAAGTGATGCTGAGCATGAATTCACAAAATTGACAAATGAGGCAAAATCTAGCATCCTAGAAATTAAACTACCTCCATGTGCCACTCATATTTGAAGGTCTTGGTTGTACCCAAATGCCATCAGAGGAAATTAGCCCATTGCTGTTCACAGAACAGGATGTCATCTCTGGCCTTCTGAAAATATTGACTCCCATAGCACAGAGACTAAATAATGAGACTACCCAAAACTTCCATTTGGTGCATAGACAGTGTTGAGAATGACATTTTGACAGGGACGGATCGGCATTTCCACACCACTCTGTTATGTTGAAATTGGATCCTAGTTTTGTGTCAAACCAACCAGCTCCATCACCTCCCAGCTACCATCCTTACAACTCAAAAAGTGTGGAGTTTTACACCCAGATTAAAAAAAAAATTTCATTCACAAACATATAAATAATGAAATGCTTGCAGTAGATGTAAAAGTACTTGGGCTTCATGGAAAGGGGACTTATGCTTAAAGAGAGAAATGTTACATTTTATAGAGATTTTACTTTTTCTTACATTTAGGAAATAGGAATTGGTCTGCTTCTCTCTCTCTCCAAGTTTGACCCATTTCTCTCTTGTAAGCATTTGTATTCCTTGTTTGCAAATACTTCTGAAATAGCTATGCTCAGGCACACTTACAACATAGCTAGAAAGCACGTGAGTTTTGAAAATCAGCCTGTGATCCATACTTCTGCTTTTGAGCATGCTTTTCTCCACATGTCAATTCTTAGGTGGGAGGACACCGAATTGGGCAGCCCCCCGCTTGCACGGGCAATCCTGTAATTTGATAGGCCATTGTTCCATAGTATATCTGTTAGCATAAGGGTTCTACTAAAATATTTATTGCTTATCCCTGAGCCGGCTCCCATAATGCAGGTACATTCTGCATCACTACTTACACTTTGATGTGCTTAGTTTCTATCACTTATTTTGTCTGCCTTTTTTTTTTAAAGTCACCATCTGCATTTTCCACTTTGAAGTGCATTAGTTACTATGGAAACATTGATGTCATTGATGGGGGTGAGGGTTAGTAACATCCACAAGGACAGTATAAAATCATTTTATTTAATGGTTTGAAATTTATACGGCACTTGGGAGAATTTACGAGTGTGTTTGAGGGAGTGGTATGCTTCTACAATTGTAGCTAGCATTGATGTATACCACATGAAACTAAAGCCAGCATTTGTGTGGTTTTTAGGATGCAAACAAAAAATATGGATGAAAATTAAGAAGAAAATACAAAGGAGAGAAAAAGGATAATCAGGGAGCCATACAATTGTTCCAGCTAAACATCAACATAAGTTTTTGGAAGGTGGGCTCCTGGTTTCCACAGATGTATAGATGTCCAGCTATAGGTATAGTTTATATAAACTAAGGGTTCACTTTCCCCCAATAGAAATGCTGTTCAAGGTTCCGTATTTGGCTTTCTGAATGCAGCTTGGATGCTGTTCAGTGGTAGTTCAATTCCAATGTGCAGCCAACTCTTAACAAGATCCCTGAAGAATTGCTTATAAGCCTTCGGATGGAGATTTTATGTGACTACATCGGGCTGCAAAGGTAGTGCAGTTGGTCTTGTGAAGGTGCCAGGGTCTCTTTAATAAGAAGCTCAGGGCCCTGTACAGGATATCTGAAAGAAGCAGGCTGGCCTCCCCCTTTCACTGGGTCTCTTCAGAGGAAATAGGTGCTCTGGATGGGAAGATATGCTGCTCACTCTACACACACACTTCACTGTGTTATTTCTTTCTTTCCTGAATTTTTTTTTTTTTTATTTTGAGGTAATTGCAGGTCCGTATGCAAGTGTAGAAAAAAACTAGAGAGTACCTATTTACCCTTTACTCTGTCTCCCCCAGAGATTACATCTTGCAAAACTATAGCACACCACCACCATCAGGAAATGACAGTGATACAGCCTGCCAAGGATTTCCTCAGTTTTACAGTAGCTGTCCTCATTTGTGTGCATGAGTATTCGGTTCTTTGCATTTTCACCACAGGAACCAATCAGTGTGACCCCCGCAGTCAAGATGCAGAACAGTTCTACCCCTTAGCAACCACCCCTCCCCTGCTCCTTAACCCAGGGCACCCCTAATCTGTTCTCCATCTTTATTGTCGTTTGTGAATGTTATATAAATGGAATCATACAACGTGCCACCTTTCAAGGTTGGTTACAAACCTCTTGAGACCCTCCAGCTTGTTGCATTTATTAATAATTTATTTATTTTTATTGCTGATGATGGTCACCGGTAGCGCTCTTAGTTTAGCTGTTCACCTCTTAAAGGACACTTCTCTTTTTAATCAGAAGTATTGGGACTGATATGATGAGAATCAGGGGGCGGTCAAAGGATCCCATCTCTGATTCTTTTCTAGAGTTTTCAGCAGGGCTCCCTCCAGAAACAGTAAGGCCTGCATTATTTAGTGATGGAATGAGAATAGGCTGAAATTCAGAGGGTTGGCTGGCCACACAATGCATCTCCTTTAGGGTGGGTTCTGTGTCTGATAGACTGAGTCTCCTTGCAAATGCACTGAAGCGCTGTGTGCCCCAGACCTACAAGTGAATATCTGAATTTCTCTTCTGAGAGCCAGTGGATGAAGAAACCTTTCTGGAAGAGGACATAACAAGAAGAAATGTAGCACTGGCTGCCTGGCCTGCTCAGTCCCTCTGAGTATTTTGGGGAAAATCAAAATGTAAACTCTTATTCTGAAACAAGAAGCAAGAGGGAATCTATCCTTGGCCTCATTGATTGATTTACATTTTGAAAAATGTTCTGTTTGACCTTTTTAAAAACATGCTCTGGGGTGGTTGAGCCAGTCATATCACGGAATTGAAATACCAAACCCATTCTCTGAGTACCAGACACAGGTTTGTGTTTTTGGTTGGAGGTTAATGGGGAAGTGGCCTGAGCTAACAGACTCAGTGATTTGACATTGCTTTTTCCTACAGAAAGATTTTTTCTTTAGTCTGTGCTTTATGCAACCAGCCATCTAACCTCTGCCTCTCTTCTCTTCTGCTATTTAAGCCATTGACCTAAAGAAAGGAAGGTCCTATATTGGGACTGGAGGTTTAAAAGAGAACCCTGCTATCGTGGATCAGAAGCTTTTAACACTAGTGGTAATCAGTCACAAGGGGGAACATGGACTTTCTATCAGAGCTAACAGGATGCAAATCCCTGGTGGTAAATAAACGGCAAACTCAGAGACAGCTGAGAAGGGCTACAGAAGTGTGTTCCTCTGGCCCAGTCTTTGAGAGATGGTTATCCTAGCACAAGCAGTGTGACTTCTTGGCCTAGAAAAGCCCTTGTTGTCTTTTATTTCTAGCCTGGGATGTAGTGCTACCTCCCAGCCATCATCTTTCCCACCCTCTTCCTAGCCAGGTTTGTTTTCCCTCTGTTTTAGTCAGCTTTTTCATCACTGTGACCAAAAAACTTGACAAATAAACAGTGGAGGAAATGTATATTTGGAACTCATGGTTCCAGAGGGCTCAGTACTTAGATAGCTGACTTCCTAGCTCTGTATGTCATGGTGCAAGAACGTGGCTGAGGAAAGCAGCTCAGGACATGGCACCAGGAAACAGAGTGAACTCTGCTCCCCAGGGATAAAAGATATATCCCAAAGACACTCCCCCAGAGACCCACTTCTTCCAGCCACACCCTACCTGTCTGCAATTAGGTACCAATCAGTGGATTAATGCACTGATTGGTTTAAGGCTCTCATAACGCAATCATTTCACCTCTGAACTTTCTTTCTTTGTCTCATACATGAGCTTTTGGGGGACCATGACCATAATGCCTTCTCTTGGGGCTCCTTTGCAACTGATTCTGTAATGCAAACCCCTTAAGATCAGTGTCTTCAAATAAGGTGCCTCTTTCTGAAGAGTTCGATTCTAAAATAGCCCGTAAGCCCAGCATTGTGTGTAGGCAGGATGTTGCCCAAGGACAGCTCTTAGATGTCTAGAAGGTAAGTGGCTCATTTGGGGATCCTGCTGTATGAATAGTGCTTACCTCTGAAAACTAGGATCATGCTTACCATAGTGAGATCCATATACAAGGAGAGGGCATGTGAGGACTGACAGCCAGTAAGTGGATGAGTAGTTTGTGTCTCTTCAAATACGGGCTCAGGACATGAGCTTACTGAGGGTACTTGGGGATCAACCATTTACGTTCTTTCGAGGGCTTGTTGAAGCTGTACATTCACTGCCTTTTGTCCTCACAGTTTCTCCTTCAGGGTTGGGTGCTTGATAGCCTTTCATAAGTATTTGCTCAATGGATGAATGAATGGTCAAGCAGAGAGATGTGAAACCTACTAATATGGTACAGATTTGGGGGCATCCACCATTCACCACTTCCACTCCTACCTGTACATTGCATGACCTCTCATTCCTGCTCTGATTTTGCTGACTATATGCAGTAAGGATAAAGCCAGTAAATTATGGACCCCAAAGACTGGAGTTTTCTTTGCCAGTAGGTATCACCTGGTGTCCTAAGGGCTGCAGTATCACCTGGTTCCTTAAGGAGTTGGTTGGACTGCTCTGTTAGTGCCTGGTGAGGCAAGAAGTGGCAGATTCCAGCCTCACCAGGCACCAGCCAGGGTGCAGGCCAGGCGGGCGCCATCCACTGTTAATAGAGAGGTGAGTGGTGAGGACTTGGGAAGGAGCCGCGTTCACCAGCTGCTCTGAATCCAGGCCTCAGCGTTAGCCCATCTTAATCTTCAGGTGGCTGAGATACTTTGAGGCTGGTTGATAACAAGATCCTCCCTCCTCTTTTTCATAGCTGGCATAAATGGTCTGCATTTAATTTACAGCAGGCACTTGGGTGGCTTCCTTCTTGAAGCCCACTTGTCCTGAGAATGAAGAGAAACACTTGGCATCAAGTCCTGGGATCCTTCTTTTTGGTTTGCATTGTCATTCCATCAGCTGAGGCACCTCAGAGAATGCCAGAGGCCCAAAGCTTCTGTGGAGAAGCTGCAAGAGGTTGGAATCAGAGCATTTGACCCCTGCCTGGTTCTCTTGCTCTGATACAGGGGCTCCTCCGTGGGACCCCCTTCATAGCAGCATTTAAAAACCTTCCTGTCTTTAACATTCTGCCCCTGGTATTTCCTTTCACACAGCAGTCATTTCTGTAGGGATTTCCCCTCCCAATTATTTGTAATTATTTTTTTTGCTGCTATATACTCTTAAGATGACTGTGGGTGATAAATTCCAAGTTGTGATTTATAACCCTTAATAAGTACTAAGGTGATGTGTTAAAAACTGATTCATACTCTCAGAATGACTTCATGTGTTTTCCTGGTTTGTTCAGAGAAATTTGGATTCCACCCCTTTTTAGAAGCAGAGTCATATTTGTAACATCCTAATTGGAAATAGCAGTGCCACAGCCTCATAGGAACCCTGGTTGCTGTTACTGCTTCTACGTGTGTGGTTGCACACACTGTGCCAGGCTTTGCTCAGTGCTTTTTTGTCTGTTGTCCATTTCATCTTCACCTGTAGTGACATTTCACAGAGCAGGCCACGGAGGAGAGCCAGTGTCACACAAAGGTCTGGCCCAATTTGGAATCTTTGCTACTATAGCTTCCTACACACAATCGCATCAACAAATGAGCTAGTGATAAGAACAATGAGACCAGGGTTGGAATCTGGCACTGTTCTGAGGTTTGTATAGGGATCCATCTGTTGAATCCTGGCTAAACCCTGCAAAAGTGGTATGGCTATTAAATGAGGATTCTGAGGACCTGAGAAGTCAAAGAACTTTCTAGAGGCCACACAGCTCTGGACATCAAAAGCAGGCCTTCTGACTCCAGAGCCTTTTCTTCTAATGATTAAGGAAAAAAAAAAAATGTCTTGGGCCAGTGTGGCTCACTAGTAGAGTGCTTGCCTAGCACGTGTGAGGCCCTGGGTACAATTCTCAGCACCACATATAAATAAGAAAATAAAGGTCTATCAACAACTATTAAAAATATTTTTAAAAGTCTTAAGACATCATTAATGATTTCATCAATGGAGATTAAAATCAGAAATTATTATGAAATGTCTTTTTCTAGTATTAAATGGGGTTTAAGTGATTTTCACTATTTGCATCTCTTGAGAACACTTTGACACTTAGATTCTGGTTTGGCATTTCCTGTTTACATCATCAGGGTGACTTGTTCGAATTAAAAATTTTTGCATGCTTATTCTACACTAAGCCCTGTGCTGACTTTTTTTTTTGCGGGGGGGGGGACAGGGTACTGGGGATTGTACCTAGAGCCCCATGCATGCTGTACAAGCACTGTACCTCTGAGCTACATCCTCAACCCCATGAATATTTTTCACATACTATCTCAGTTAACTCTAGAAGAATCTTATTCTTTTAGACTTGAGGAGAATGAGCTTAGCTACCTAGTCAGTGTCTGTCCCAGATACTGGGTTTCTATAGCTGGAGCCCTTTGATGAGCTCACTTGTATCCAGGGCATAGGGTCTGATGTGGGTTCTCTAATGTTCTCTAATGTTTTCTGCCTTAGTAGGAAAGAGCCTTTCCATCCCAGGTGGGGACACGGAAAGCAGATGGTGGTGGCTGAGCCTGCTATTCTGCTTTGGATCACCTGGTTGCGGACCCACAAGGAGAAAAGGCCTTCTGCTCCCTTTTGGCTCCTTTTGGTATTCTCTTCCGGTCCGGGAACTGTGCCCACGTCAGACTGGGTCTTGTCTCCCCATCTCCCTACTCCAGGGGTATCTCCCGAGGCTCACCCCTAAGGACAAGGGGCCTATGGCTGCTTCTGGAGTGAGCTTAGAGGTGAGGAGCTTCTCAAGGCCAGAGAAGCTGCCCTGGCTCCTCTCTCTCTCAGGTAGGAACCAAGCAAATGCCGTGGATTCCAACAGCCAAACTCTCAAGTGCCAGGAATCATACGTGACAGGAAGATGGAGCCCTAGGCTGCTTGCCAGCTGGGCCTGAGACCCCTACAGTTTTCCAGTGATGCTCTGAGTTGCTCTTAATGGATATCTAGTATTTGTCAAACACTAACTCTTAAATTGCTGTAATGGTCCTTAAACATATTGGAATAGATTCCCTCCAAGAGCAACCATAGGCTATCTGAATTGGTTCCTTCAATCGGTTCCTTCAATCGCCTCCATTCCTTCCTTTTTGGGGGCTGCTAACATGCAGTGAGCCTTTTCCTAAAGGCCTCTTTCGGCACATATCATTTAAAAGAAGTATAGGATCAAATTTTATAGGTATTTGGAGCAAGAGTGTTTCAGGCAGAGAGAATAGGAAGTACAAAGGCTCTGGGGTTGAACTGAGCTTGCTATGACCACGAATGGAAATGCCAATGTGTCTGCCAGATGTAATGTCATTGTGGTATGAGATGAGAGCAGAGAGGTAGCTAGAAGGCCAGATTCTGCAGGGCCCTGTAAACCACATAGGAATGCTGGATTGATTCCTAAGTATTATTTTGGAATGCTAAGTCTAATTGGTCCATTTCCCCAGTATCTGTATTCATCTCTGTGTCTTTGCCTTTGATTATTCCCTTCTTTTAGAGTGTCCTGCTTCCCCTTGATCTCCTTTAATTATGCAGTGGAAAGTTTTTCCCTTTACTCATAACAAAGCACAAAAATCCTCGTTGGAAGCTTCCAGGATTCTATCTTTTCCCCACATGCTAAGTCTTCTTATCAGCTGGAAAATGACGTTAGCATTCATCTCCCACATGTCTGTTTTAATGGAGATTTCCCAGGTCCTCCTATTAGTCACAATCTGTCTCCTTGGTCTGTGGCACCTGCCTTGGGTTGGCGTGACTGCTGATCACCCTTCCCATCAGCAAAAGCTGTGTAAATTCCTCTGGGATGCCCGTAGCCCAGGGGACCACGTGAGCATTGGCATGGACACAGTGATGTGCCTCTGTGCTTTGCCCTTCCAAAGAGAGATGGATGTCTAGTCCTAGCATTGGTGTTATTTCTACAGTGTGGTCCTATTTATGCACTTACTGGCTACAAAGTTACTACTCTCACAGATGCAGTCAGTGCCCTTACCTTGGTGGCTTTGTGTTCAGGACCTCCCACTGACCACGCCCATCTGAATAGTGGAGCTCAACTCCAGGCAAGAATTTGAGGGGATGGCTATTACTTGTGAATATAAGTAATCTTGGGTATTTATTGAGACCCTGCTAGATGTCAGGTGCTGACAAGTGCCTTACATTTTGTTTCATGTCCTTCTACTGATGTATTATTTGGCAGCTGAGGCTCAGAGGGGTAAAGGATTCTGCTCATGCCTGACATTGCAGTTGACTGAGGGTGGGTGTGGGGTTTATTCCCCCAGCTTGTGCTGTGTGTGTCGGTGCATTGACCAAGCTTCAGTTTCCCACTGGAATTCTTCTTGGCTTTTAGGGCCCTTAGCTTGAAGGCGCAGGGGACTGATGTGCATGAAGGCGGGGTATCGTCATCACATTCAAGTGCTGGGTCATGGGCAGGTTTCAAAATGGCCTGGTATTGAGACTTAGTCCAGAATGGTGCCAAGGTGGGTGACAACTTGCTTCCTTCTTCATATACTCTCCTTTCTTCATTTAGAGTCATGACCACTTTCTCCCCTCTCCCCCTGCCTCTAGCATTTTCTCCAGGATGCAGGCTGGCCTGAGCTATTTCCTGCCCACATTTTGCAGTCCAACTCTGCTGCCTGCCCAGCTCCCCAACAGTAACCCCAGGGCTCTAACTTGGGGACCTGGTGCTGACTGAGACACTGCAGCCCCTCAGGGCACTCTCTCCATCAAGTGGCATGGGACTGTCTGAGTGCATTCCAGCCCTGCAGCAGCTGTGACAAACGATACTCATTCTCATGGTGGCATCATCTTGGCATGCCCCGGCAGTTTTGGTCTTCCAGAGCCCAGAGGGTACCAGGATGACTGGGCTGCCCTCAAGCTGTGATTTGCCACTTCATACTAATAAACAGGTTTTAATCCTGGGGACTTTCGAAGGCTTGCTGCCTTCTCCCTGTCTTCTGAATATCTTTCTGATGAAAGATGTCCCAGGTAGCCACATGGTTTAATAAAACTGGGCTGAACGTAATTGTCTGGGTTTAAAATATCCTTCTGCCAGGCTAGCTGTATGCCCGTGGACAAGCTACTTAACCTCTCTTGTGTCTCCAAATTGAAGTTAATCATGCTTGTCCCACACATTTTTGCCAGGATTTAATAAGATAGTGTTTGCAAAGAGCACTTCACCAGGTCCTGGCCCAACGCATGCGCTCAGTATGTAGTTAGTTTTCTCAGAATCCCAAGCAGGAGAGAAGAAAAGCCAAATAAACTTGGGGCCGTGCTGCTTTGGTCTGTGTAGTGACTGGTGCTTGGCAGATTTCAGATACTTTCAAATCAAAGTAAAAGAGCTTTAATTATGCCCTTGTTTGTGGTTTGGTTGTGATATCATTACCCGATTTGAGAAGGAGAGTGAAGGGCTTGGCCGGCAGTCAGCAGCCGGAAGTCAGTGCTTTCTTTGCCTCTTTGCTGGGCTCCCAGCTCCCCCGTCTTGGAGACCGGGTTGGCAGTGTTATCTGAATGGGGTGCGGGGTCAAGCTTCTTGCTCTCTTATTATATCCTGAGCACGTGGTCTCTGGCTCTGATATACATACACTCGCTGTTGCTCTTTGCTCTTCCTTCATTTCATGTCAGAAGTGCAGGTCCAGTTAACAGATAGCTAGAGTGCTTATGGTGACTGGGATCCCACTGCTTGGATTCCAGTCCCTGTTCCTCCTCATGCCTGGTGGCCTGGGGCATAGGAAACCTCAGTTTCTTTTTCTGCCAAGCGGGCTAGTGTTGGCTCTTAACTCATGGAGTAAGTTGTGAGAATGCTTAGCACAGTATCTGCCCCATAATAAATGCTTAGTAAAACTTCTTGTATTAATATTAGTGATTGCTGATATTTGAGTGTTTATTGTGTAATAAATTTATTCCAGCCAAGTGGACATATTTGGTTCTCTGTACAGTGAACTGTATTGCTCCTTGACTGAAGTTATAACATCGGAGTGGCATAGTCCATAGACAGATGTAAGTTCTCAGTTGTGTCCAGGAAAGGACCAGGCGGACTTGATGAACTTGGGGTGCATCAGCAACATATGCAGGCCCTGACGCAGGCCCTAATGCCTCTGCTATCGCTCATAATTTTCAGGTTCAGTTCATTTTGATTTATCCTTTGCCCACCCTTGATTCCATTTCATAAATTTCCCTGGGCCTCGGGTCCCAAGCACACACTGCTTCTCCTTACATCCAAGGGTGATCTAGGCCTCTGGCTCTGAGTGGCAAGCTTCCACTGAAGCGCAAATTCTGCAATGGCATGTGGGATTGTCGCATGAATTTATTAGCCAGGAAACTGTGGGGTGGGTTCCTTTCAAGTGCAATTGTTGTGCACCTAACATTACTTACAGCATAACTATTACACCTGGATCCTACTCTAGCTTATCTGTGACCACAGGGAGGATCTGGCATTGCTCTCATAGTAGAAAAGGAAAGGGCCTTGCTTCTCTGTGTTCCCTTTGCTCTTTGCCTTGGCCCCTTTGCCTTGGCAACTCAACCAAGTTGTTAAGGTGAGAGGATGATATTTGGATTTTGTTCTTTTTCTTCAAATTGTTTGAATGACTTTGTTTTGCATCATTCAGAATAGTCGTTATTTTCTGACAACTATTCATAAATACTATTTGCCCTGAGCAATTTCATTGCATTTAAGAATAACTTATTTTAAGGGAAAAATAGTCTGTATTTTTCTGAATTATGTAGTCTGGGAAGCATTGTGACATTCATTTCTTAGTAGAAATAAAGACCCAGCTTGAATACCTTATCCTTTTCTATGCCCAAAACCGTATATTTGTGCTTTATATATATATATATATAATTTTATATATGCATGCATGTCAATTTGAATATTCTGTAAGTGTGCACACATTTAACATATGGAATAGAAAATGAGGTTATGTTTTGTCTTTTCTGCATTATCAATAGTTGTTTTTCCCTTCATGTTTTATCATGGAACATTTCAAGCATGAGGAAAACTTGAATTGTTCAGTTAATACCCATATTCCCACTGTGATGATTCTACAATTAACATTTTTCTGTTCACTTTAACTTAATTATCCGTCTCTCCATCCCTGTATCCATCCATTTTCATTTTCTTACTCTTATGGTTGTATTTCTGAGTAAATTGCCTGCTGTCCTTCATCATGGCTATGTGTTCTGTTTGCAGGAAGCATGTATTACATCCCAAGTCTTCTTTGAGCCTTTCTCTCCTTTCCTTAGAGGTGTTTTTCTTTCTTTCTTTCTTTCTTTCTTTCTTTTTTTTTTTAACCAGGGATTTAACCTAGGGGTGCTTAACCACTGAGCCCTATCCTCATATCCCCAGCCCTTTTTCTTTTTTTTTAATTTTGAGACAGGATTTTGCTAAGTTGCTTAGAGCCTCATTAAGTTGCTGAGGCTAGCTTTGAACTTGAAATCCTCCTGCCTCAGCCTCCTGAGCTGCTGGTATTATAAGAGTATATATGGCTTTGTAGAGATTTATGTGACACCTCTTCATGGCTTGCGGAACCCTCTCAGTGGCCCCATCCTCAGCTCTATTGCTCCATGCCTGGCCTTGACAGTTGTGATTCTCACTGTGCATTTTAAAGCAAGAATGTTCAGGATGTCATATCTATTATTTTGCCTCTTCAAAGACATCACTATAGACTCCTGAGAAAGTACTGCCTGGTCCCTATCCTTTAGCTCAAGCCAAATAAAGACTCTGTGTCTTGTAAGCCTTTGACCATCAGCAACTCCAAAGGCCAGTTGAATTAACTCAGGTTTCCCCTTTGGCTATTTTTTTTCCAGAACTCTCTGGTCAGGGCAGCCTTCCGCATCCTCCAGTCAGCCATTCAGGTGGCCTTGGAGGGGAAGGTGCTTTCTGCTGTCCTGGCTTCCTGATGCCTCAGGACTGTCATGGCTGGACGGCAAGACCCAGAGGAAATGAAATCCTCACTAGGTGGGGACTGAGCATCCATTCATTTTAAATAAAGGCGGTGTCAATATGCTTTCCATCACAGTGACAAAATATCTGAGAATATCAACCTGGAGAAAGGTTTATTTTGGCTCAGTGGCAGAGGTCTCCGTCCACGGGTGGCTGGCTCCATTGCTGTGACCTGAGTTGAGGCAGAACATCATACTGAAATGGTGTGGCAGAGGAAGGCAGCTCGGCTCCTGATGGCCAGGAAGCTGAGAGAGAGGGGAGGAGAGGGAAAGGGAGGAAGGGAAGGTGAAGTGAAAGAGGGGGAGAGGGAGAAAGACCAGAAACCAGGAAGTCACAGTCTCTGAGGGTGCCCCCCTCCCAAGGTCCACTCCCTTTTGCAGTTCACTCCCTTGTCTCATTTCAGTCCATTCGTCTGAATCCCTGAGTGGATCAATCCACTGATGAGGCTAGAGCCCTTATGATCCTGTCACTTCCCAAGAGCGCCACCTCTGAACTCTGCTGTGTTGGGGATGAAGCCTTTATCACATGAGCCTTTAGGGGATGTGTCAGCTTCAAAGCAGAACCCAGTCTTCCTCCCTGATCATAATATTATAATAATTGCCATTTAACATATGCCTTTTGTCAAAGGAAATGTGAAAAAGTTGAAAACATTCCCTTGTTATAATTCCAGAGTGAACCCAAGTCAAATATTTAACTCCTGACTGGGGGAGCCAGGAAGTTGATAAAGCCAGCTGAGAGAAGAGCTGGAGGAATCCAGTATTTAGAGTCATTTTGAAAAGAAGCATAGAAGAGAAACGTTGGGTAAATGTGGGGACTCGTGCTGTGCCATTCACATCAGCCTCAGGTGCCCAAGCCTCTGGGAGTGGAGCCAGCAGAAGGCTCTGAGTTGTCAGCTCCCTTCAGGGAATGCCTTGGCTGAAGTCAGGCTGCACCCAGGGTCTGATCCATGAGTAGGAATGAGGGCCAGTCTTCTCAGCCCTGCCTGGGTCTCTCGAGGATCATCTCTCCTGTCTTTGGAGCACCCTTAGCGTCAGCTGAGCCTTCTGTGGCAGCTGATCCAGCCCAGCCTCTCTCCCCGCAAGTCCTGCTTCCTTCCCTCTGCAGGGCTGACCCCTAGAACATTCCTTCATAGACTTCCAGCTCACCGTTGTCCATTGAAGCATCAGCCTGCTGTGAAACCCAGTCTGTGACGGCCACAAACAGAATCAGTGACGTTCTACGTGGCAACATTGATAGAACTTTGGGGTTATCTTTTCTGCTCTACAGAAGCCTACAAGTTAACCTGTAGCTTCACAGTGCCTGAGCCTTGAATATACAGCAAATTCAGGTATGGTATACTCTCTACATCAGAGTTTGGCAAACTTCCTTTCCAATGAGCCAGATGGTAAATATTTCAGGCTTTGAAGGCCATATAGTTTCTATTGCTCTCTCACAGCTTCTCAGCTCTGCTGTTGGAACGAGAGTTCAGCCATGTTGACTGCACAAATGGACATGGCTCTGTTCCAAGGACATTGTGCTTGCAGAGACAGGTGGCAGATGGGATTTGGCTGAGGGCCATAGTTTGTGGACCCCTGACCTAGAAAAGTAAGTAATCCTTGGGTTGGTCTGTTAAATGGTGTCCCCATTTGACTCAAAAGGATCAAGGAGCTGCTCCCCCATCTTTGCCCCTTAGGTGTTTGTGGGATGTGACATCTAAATCAACCTGCAAGGTGCTGATATGAGAGTTCTCTGAGGCCTTACTACTGCCATAGACCATGGTTCTTGAATTGAACCGAGTAGATCCCACCCTGAGGCTTGCTATGTCCCCACTGTCCACCTATCTCCCTGGGTCTTGGATGCATTGGGACTGTGTTTTTAGACACTGTTTAGAGAAAAGCAGCCAAAGAACAACTCTACTGATGAGTCACATAATGTAGGGGTATCTGTCCATTGCCACATTCTTCCTGTTATGTCCCCAGAGAAGGCAGATATAACTACCAGCCAGGTAGTTGGGATGCAGGTGGGTCTTACCTGCTAAGGCTTCAGAGGAACTTCCCTGCCTCGATTGTACGTCCCTGGGCTGCATTCCTTTGACATGAGTACAGAACAGCTTCCAACATAGAAGTATCCTGGCTTAGAGCAGAGCTCCACATTGACCATGGCTCATACTGACTGTGCCACCATGCAAGCCCCTTGGTCAGCCCCAGACTGTGATCACAACTCAGCAGTGTGGAATATCTCTGTAGTCTTTCCCAACTCTCCCTTTCTAAATCTCCATTTGACATTGAGTCTGGATTCAAATTCCGACTCATCTCACCAACTGTGTGACGACTCACTGGCCAGTTTCTTAAATCTCTCTCTGCCTCAGTTTTCTCCTGTGCAAACTGGGATAACTATAGTGTCCCTTAATATGGCTAACAAAAATGAAATAAGTTAATATGCATTAAGCTCGTATAGATCCACACCTGCTGCTTTACAGTAAGTGCTATGGAGAATTTTCTGTTGTTACTCTTTTTGTTGTTATTTCCAGCACTTAGTATGGCACCTGGCTAGTGAAGGTACTCTAAGTGTACTTCAGTGTGTAAGTGAGCCACATAATAAATTGGACTCAGGTGAAGTTCTGGAATAGTATGCTCCTTTGTAGCTCTCTGCAGGGATAGAGATGTTGCCTATCTGTTCTGCCCGGTAGGGTAGGGAGATGTCACAGCAAGCCAAAGAACACCTGGCGCAGGGTAATGCCATGGAGACATTGCATTTTTAATTTTATTTGACTTTTATTAACCCAATTCAGCCACATGTGGCCAGTACTGTGGCCAGATACTCACTTTCTCAGTACCTTCCGAGGGCTTCCCATGGATCCTGAATAAAATACTAACTCAAGATCCTGGCCTGTGAGGATAGGCACAGAGGCTGTGATTCTGATCCAATGGCCTGTGCCTTGGTCTGCCCAGGGCTGCCATAACAAGAAGCCATGAACTAGGTGGCTTATAACAACAGAAATTCACTTCTTGGGATTCTTGGGACTGGAAGTTCAAGATCAAGGTATCAACTGATCTGGTGTCTAGTGAGGGTCTGTTTCCTGGTTCACAGAGGGCACCATCTTAGCTGTTTCCTCCTGTGGGGGGAAGGGACAAGGCAACTCCCTGGAGCCCTCATAATGGCACTAATCCCATTTCTAAGGACTCTGCCACCATGACCTAATCACTTCCCAAAGCTTTATCTCCTACTACTATCACATTGTTGCTATTTTGGTGGCAGTGGGGCGGGGGGCGTCAAGTATTCATAGCATTGTAGTCTAGTATTATTTCGAGAGCCTGGCCAGGGTATTCCTCCTGCCCAAGAAGGTATAAGCCACCTGAGAAAATTAAAGTCTGAAAAAAATTAGTGAAGAAATAAGAGAGTCAGAGAATAGGTTTTAAAAGCAGAGCACCTGATAGGTCCAGCCCACACAGGAACTGGAGCTGAACAGTCAAAAAAAAAAAAAAGGCTCCAGTAGTTTATTTAAGGGGGTACATCAAAGGTAGGGAAAAGGTTCAGGGGTGAAGTCTTGTTTCATGATGTGTTGCAGGCAACAGGTTGATTGGCATCTTGGCAGGTTACATGCATCTCTGAGAGGTTATATGGCTACAGCTGATCGCCCTTATCTCCGGTGCTATATGGGACCTCTTTGGGTAGAGCTGAATAGAAATTTACACGTATCTGGGTGATCTTACCCAGTGTGATTGCCACTGGAAGTTCCCAAATACCAGGTTTTCCTATTCAGTGGGCTTCCATGCCAGTTTGGTCCACATATAGTTCATGGATGGCTCTCGACACATAGTATTAGCATTTCTCAGACACATGCAAGTAATTAACGTGCAGCCAGAACTGAGATCTACAAGACTGGAGCTTTCAGGCCAGTACTTTTCCTTCCTTCCATCCATTGATCCATCTGTCCACCCAACCCTGTTCCTACTATGCACCAGTGACTCTTAGGCTCCAGCAATCAGCAACAACAAAGTCCTGGATTTAAAGAGCTTTCCTGCTAGTAGGGAAGAGAGGGTATAAAAGCACACAATAGGACACTTCTGGAAGGACTACTTGAGTGTAACTAGGACCAGAGAGCATGTAGCCATGGTGACTGGCTTGAAAGGGAAGACGGTGCATCCTCTCAGGAAGGCACATTTGAACTAAGGCCTGTTTGGTGAGAAGTCATTCCAGTCATGATTTGGAATAGGTGTCCCAGGGAGTCTCAATGGCTGATTGTCTTAAGTTGGGAACAGGTGTGACCTGCCTGTAGAAGATGGAAGAAGGCCAGTGTGGCTTGTGTGGTGAGGAAGTGAGGGAGGGAGGAAGGAAGAGGTGGGATTTTTATACACCTTGCATGCTAGGATCTGGAGTTAGGATTGTATTCCGGGTCCATGGGAAGCCCTCCGAAGGTACCGAGAAAGCAGCACAGTGCAGTGATGTGACTTGGGCACATCAAGAGATTCCTTGATTGTCAGAAGTGCAGGGATGACGGGGAGAGGCAGGTGGGGTGTGGTGGTAGCTCAGGTGAAGAGGATCATGGCGGCCGGGACACAGTGGAGATAGCCTAGTGGACAGATGGGGACCTACCTTGGTAGAACTAATAGAATGTTCTGACATGCAGGTTGGCTATGTGAAGGGAGCAGGAATAAGAGAGGCTGGGGAGAAGGACCCCTGTTTTGTATATGTCCTCCTCCCCAGGTACAGCTGAACAGTGAGACTGGGTATTGAATTCCCACTGAGTGAGCCTCCCTTCCTTCTATCATACATTTGGAAGCTGCTACCAAGCTCTGTGATGCCTTGAAGTGGAGAGGAGGGGACCTGGGGCCATGTAACCTGAAGCAGTGTTTCTCTGACTTTACTGCCCTTACATATCACCTGGGAATCTTATTAAAATTCAGAATCTGACCCAGTAGGTTTATGGTAGGGTGGGTGTGAGATTTTGCATTTCTAAAAGGCTTTCAAATGATATCACTGCTATGGGGGATTGGCCCTGCGACCTAGCAAGTCCTCATTCATCGTATTTAGACTTCTGACACACACAGGCACAAAATAGCGGCTTGCCAGAAGGTCAAGGAGGTGGCAGGAGTAGGTTGTCATCAGCTTGGAAGAACTCCCACGACTCAAGGTTGAGTTCCTGGCTCCTGATCCACATAGGCATCTGTGACATGTGGCTGTGACCATCTCCAGAGACTCAAGGAATTTGCTCTGTGAGGACACAGAAGTCTTCTCTCCTTTGTCTGTCCTTTGGGAACACATTTCCTCCGCAATTATTTTACAGCCTGTAGCAGTGTAGGCAAATCTCTTCAAGTCCAATCTCTTGAACTACATTGGAGGGGATGTATTTTACATGAAAAAGAAGCATTGAAAGTAAAATGACCCGAGGGCATGAAGGAGTGTGACTCCTTGCACACATCCACCCCTGTGTTATTACCTCAGTGCATTTTCTCAGTGCTGGCTGGGAGGAAACTTGATCACTGGAGATGTTAACCAAGGCATGATCAGTTTCATCAGCAATTAACTTAAACTCCAAAGCTGTGCCTTTCACTGTGGATCCGCTTCTTAATGAAACAATGAAGGAGATGTCAAGAAGTTTAATATGGTGCTCTTTGCTGCAGAACACCGCTATCAGTGAAACCGATTACCAGGTTGGAGGATTTAAGACTGTTTTGCAATGAGTGTACTCCCTTGTATAGAAGGGGCTAGCTCAACCATATTGATCGTTCAGGGCCAGCACAGAGTGTTTTATAGAGACAGGATTCCATATGGAAGCTTTTTGTAAATGGAACTAACATTTGATTACTGGGAGAAAATCACTGTGACTTGCCATCTGGTTTCTCAGCCAATGCCATTGATTCATGGAGCTTCTAGTAGTTCTTAATAATCTGCCCCATTTCATATGATATGAGATATTGAAGCTATTTCCTTGACTTCCTCCAGTCTAAACATTGAGGGTTATTGCACCCGATATGCGCTCAGCTTCCTTCTGACTAATCTTTCCAGTTCCCAAGTACCATGGCATTTCTCTTTACAGGTTATTAAGTTATCTTGTGGTGTTTTGCATTTTTATTCTGTTCATCACTTCTAATAAATGCAAATCTTCCCCTGAGAGCCCACATAGATTTTTAAAGTAGGTAGATGGGGAACATTGAACCGCCTTCTCCCAGCCTCCGTCAAAATGACCAGTCCTTGCTCTTGTTTTTGAATAGGAAGCTGTTCGGTGAAACCACTCAGCCTGTTGGTGGTTTTGCTTCTCTAAAGGAGACTGAATCCCTCCAGTTCCCAGTGTTTGCCTTTCCCATTTGTTTCTCCTCCATTTCTGGAATTATAGCTAGCTCCAAAGATAATTGGCTAAAAGGAAAAACAAAGAGACATGGTTTAAGAGAACTCTTATGAAATATTTTCCATTCATAGCATGCTTCTAGAATTAAGGCAGGGACTTCCCAGTGTTTATGGAAATGATTCCAGCATAAGCATATGTGCCTTTTCCCCCTGTGCTCTATAAACCAGCACGTTCTTTCCTGGATAAGGGCTCAGAGTGACAGCCCCTGTCACAGAACTGAAGAAACTTTGATTTACCTGCCAACAAAAGAGTGTCGGCACAGTTGCTTCTCAGAGGGGGGA
Source organism: Marmota marmota marmota (assembly GCF_001458135.2). Taxonomy (NCBI): domain Eukaryota; kingdom Metazoa; phylum Chordata; class Mammalia; order Rodentia; family Sciuridae; genus Marmota; species Marmota marmota. Next base: position 9,967,681 of record NW_026000196.1, read on the forward strand.
TTCCAGGCAGAAGCCTCATGTGGAGTTACTTCTTTGTGGAGGGACATTCTGCCCAGTGTGACAAAGGGTGAGACTTGCATATCTTGTTTGTCATTAGGACATGCCGCATCTTAAAGAAAATGGTTAGAATTATACTTTGAAAATGCCTCTATGACATCAGGTGTGATTCTCCTGAGAGGTATCATGGGCGTAGGAGCCAGACAGTTCTGTGTTGGAATCCTATGTCTCTGCCACTTTCTAGCTGTGTGATCTTGGGGAAAGATGTATAACTTTTCTGGTCTTTAGTGTCCTCTTTAAAATGGAGACAATAATGACTCTCAGCATCTGGAAAGTTGTTAAAATTCACAATAATGGATGGTAAGTTCCTGCCACTGTTTGTCATTATTTATACAAATTGTTGCTTTTAAAGCAAAAACATTAAGCAGTTAAATGTTCCTGCTAATCTCTTAGCCTGGTTTTTCATGTGCATTGGAATAAAAGCAACAGCCTCTCCTGATTTCTGTTTCCTTCATCCCTGCTCTCTTGACTATCTCAGAACATGGTTGCAGGTGTTTTCCCTGCTGACAGAAATGTTGGGACTGGCAGCTGATAAAGGCGGTCTCCCTGGATGCTGGCGGCCCAGTGGATCAGCTTGTTCTCCTGCATGAAGCCAAGTCGACACTGCAGCCCAGGCCCTGGCAGCCACGTTCCACAGGCAGCACTGAAACTGGATAGATGTTCAAGGCCTCCAGTTGTGTTACTAAACCAGGCCCGTGTTACCCTACTGTGGTATGTTAGTCCCTAGAATGATGAATTTTGCAAAAGTAGTGAGTTTATTTATGAGTTGGCTGAGTATGCAGAAACAAGTAGAGCAAATTTCAAATCTGCCTTCCAGGGGAGAGGGTTTAGGGGAATTTATGGGACAGAAAACCAGGGCAGTGTGAGGCATTTGATGAAGGTGATAGAAGGTGTGTTAGTCAGCTTTATGTCACTGTGACTAAAATACCTGACTAGAATAACTCAGAGAAGGAAAAGTTTATTTTGGGCCCTTGGCTTCAGAGATTTCACTCAGTCCATGGTCAACTGACTCCATTGTTCTGAGCCTAAGGTAAAGCAGAACATCATGTCCAAAGAACGTGATGGAGAAAAGCTGCTCAGCTCATGGCAGCTAGAGAGAAGTAGAGAGACCATGGGGAGCCAGGGACAAGATATAGTCCAAGGACACAACCCCAGTTACCTACTTCTTCTAGCCACATCCCACCTGCCTATGGTTGTTACCACCCAGTGGTCCTTTTAAATTATGAATCCATTAAATGGATTAATCCACTAATGAGGTAATTGCTCCTGATCCAGTCATTTCACTTCTGAACAAAATATATATATATATATAATTTTTTAGTTGTAGTTGGACACAATACCTTTATTTTATCTATTTATTTTTATGTGGTGTGCTGAGGACTGAATCTAATGCTGGGTGAGCACTCTACCACTGAGCTACAACCCCAGCCCTCTGAACATTCTTACATGCTTTTTGAGGGAAACCTCATGTTCAGACCATAACAGGAGGTAAGGAAAAGTAAAATAATTGGTGGCCTGCACATTCATAATCAAACTTCATGGCTCTTCCTAAGACATGTGTTCAGAAGATGGTGATATTAGCATGTTCTGAGGATGGAGTTTTTTCCCTCTAACATCAAAACATTTATACAGGCCCATGTCAAAGGCTGGTGGTTTCAACCCATGTGAGCCACTCCAAGTTCCTGAGAAGCAACTCAGGCACTGTTACCATTATGAGCACTACATCTGAGGTATTATCTATAGTGAAGCTAATGGGAATATACTGCTTGGATTATACAACCTCTAAAATTGGTGACATAAGCAAGGAACTAAAAGCAAGTGAAGCTGGGTTTGGGGAGGTATTCAGGCTCTACCTTGGTTTCCATTTCAAGGCCCATTTCTTCTGTTCAGGAGTCCTGTGGTGGATCACACGTCAGGAGGAAGAGGAGTGCAGGTAGGGAAAAGGAGTTATAACTGCTGGGAAAGCCAGATGAAGTTGAGCATGAAAAGACATTTTTGCTTTAGATGCAGTTTTTTGATTCAAAATTTCATGATACGGAGGAAGCTCATGGTCATCGTTTGCTTCTGTTGTTCTTAGTTTGTGTGAAGGTGTCTCTTGGTACATCTTATTCTTAAGCATGAAGTTAGAGGGAGCTGGTATGACTCTATTAACATTATTGGGCTCTGGCATTCCCAGGGGATGTACCTGGCCTCCACCCATCACACACCAAACCCCCTATTTAAAACCAGAGCCACAACCCCATGTCACCAGGGCACATTGCAATATGCTGACAGCTCATTGGTTCAGGTTATGCAGTGGCCACTTCCTTGCTGAGGTTAAGAATGCCTTGTCCTGAGTATCCAACTAGAGAAATAATGCCTTCATTCTAGAAGCAGAATATCCTAGTCTTTCCAGATTGTGCATTTTCTTATGTGCTAAAATTTCTAACACCATCATAGACCTGCTCATCTGTGCAATTTCCCCAAACAGTGTGTCTCTCTTGGCTTCCTGCTTTTATTATACACAAGACATCTCATTTCTGTAATTGTTCTCCTTGTCAGGCCTGGTTCCATTATTCCTTGGTCTCTAGAGCCACTGGAACTGCTTCTGGAGGACAAAGAGACTGTATTCACTTCCTCTTTTCCAATTGATTTGGAAGAATTCAACTAAAGGAATTTGACCCTTAGATGTACAGGACACTAACGTCATGCTCAGAGGATTGGGTCCTCTCCTTCCCTTCACTATGAGACCCCAGAACATGAATTCTTAATGGAGGTGATACAACCCTATGGAGGGTGTGTGTGTGTGTGTGGAAATTGCTTCTTGTGGGTTGGGGGGATGGTAACTGTTACTGCCCCAGGGAATAAGTTAGGCTGCAGAGCTCATGGCTCACAAATATTTAGAGTCAGACTGGTAGAAAAATAGGTTTTATTCAAAGCTAGCTTTGAAGTCATATAGAAGAAACTTTCTGTTTCAAAACTGCATCTTCAGAGGTTCTGAGGGCCAGGAAAGCTTTTAAAATAGAAGAAGTGGCAAAATGGGACAAAAGGCAGAGAAGATAAATATGCAGATTTAGTTAGGCCATGTTAGATGGGCCTGGTGGGGACAATCTCCATGCTCAGCTTCCTTGGAGTCTCCCCAGTTGGGGGTGGGGGGCCAGCTCTCCAGCCTTTCAGCATGAGAAAGTTGTCCTCAATTTCAGTGGGGCTATTCATTTCAGTCTCTTGCAGAGGAGGCAAAATCTTGTTCTTTTTATGTAGATAACATAGGTATGCATACAATATATAAACAGACATACATTATGTCTGGAGTTTTAACAGTTCCTGGGAGGTAATTAGGAAGAAATGTGTAAAAAGACTGTTAGGGGGATAAAGAAAAAAAAGGTTAAAAGTTACTGCTATGAATTTTATTTGTGATGCCTTATATTATCTATTTATAAGACAGTGCCTAAAAGGAAATTCTCTGTTCTGTCCTTGGAATGAAGAAGCAGACAAGCGCAATCCGTGAAGAAGGAGAAGGCTCCTGGTATCCCTGCTGCAGAGCTATTCCAGCTGTATGGGGACAGCCACCCATGAGGCTTAATAACATGGGGGTCGTCGGTTTCAAAATTCTAACTCTTAGGTTTTCACATGTACCCCAGAGTCTTCTGGAACACTGGACATGGCTTGAGTGGTTCCTAAATAACCAGACCAACTCTAAGTCTGTAACGTCTGGTCACAACAAGGTGAGAGCATAGCTGTGAAGAGAAGCTGGTTCAGGGCCAGAGAGTAGGACTGCTCTGCAGGCTTTTTTTCTGACCAGCCCTCCCTTCACTGGCAGGAACTGGCCAACTGTGTGGTACCCGCTGTGTCCCCATCCATGCCCCTGCTTGTCCCACCTCTGTGTATCTGCTTGATAGGTTCTCTGCACTGAGAATGCCCTTCTTTGACCTTAACCCATCAATGCTTTATTAGTGTACAGAATCTGGCTCTAACAGTTCCTCCTCCAGGAATGCTTTCGTGGACCTCCCTCAACATTTCCCTATTTTCTTATGGCTTTTACTACGTTCTGCCTTATATTTTAGCCATTTGTATACTTGATGCCCTTCCCACTTTATTGAGGTATAATTTACATACCATCAGAGCTCATTCTGAGTATACTAATCAATCATTTCAACAGATTTGTAAACTTTGGCAACCATCATCACATTCAGTTTTAAAACATTTCCATGACTCTGTGGAGTGTGCTTGTGCTCGTTGACCGTTCTTACAGGAAACCTGCTTTCTTTTTGGCTTTGCCTTTTCTGGACATGCTGTATGTGTGGAATTATACAATATATAGTCTTTTTCATCTGGCTTCTTTCACTTAGCATTATCTTTTTGTGGTTAACCCATGTCATATCCTAGCATGTGTTAATAGTTTAACTTCATTACTAAATATTACTTCTTAGTGTTGGACTTCAGTGGATATTGGATTTATTAGACTGTGCTGGTATTAGCTTTATGGATATATCAGTTTGTTTCTGCTGTGACTGTTGATGGACATTTGGGTTGTGTCCAGTTTGGGGCTGTGATGCATAATGACACTCTTCCCAATCTTTGCAAAGATACATGTTTTCTTTTCTCTTGGACAGACACCTGAGAGTGGAATTGTTGGGCCCTGTGTACATGTATGTTTTAGCTTTTTAAGAAATTGTTCAACTGCTTTCCAAGTGACTGTAAGTATTTTCTCCTTTACATTCCCACAAGCTGAATGCCTGGTGTTGTCTGTATTTTTTTTTTTTAATATTCTAGTATATAGATAGTGGTATCTCATTGTGATTTTTAATTTGAATTTCCCTACGACTAGTGATGCCAAACATCTTTTCAAATGTTTACTAGGCATGTGCTTGCGCTTTTTGGTGAAATGTCTATTCAAATTATTTGCCTAGTTTAAGAATTGAGCTGTCTGTCATTTTATTGTTGAGTTGTAAGATTGATGGTGTTTTCCAAGTCATCTCTGTCATTACTGGTTTTCTGAGTAGTTGTTTTTATCATTTGGTTTTTGAGGGAACTAGGGATTGAACCCAGGAGCACTTTACCACTTAGCCACATTCCCAGACCATTTTTTTTTTTTTAAATTTTGAGATAGGGTCTTGCTAAGTTGCTTAGGGCCTCGCTATGTTGTTCAGATTGGCCTCAAACTTTGCGATTCACTATGCCTAGCTTGTTTTTATTTTATTCTTAAGTGGAATATGGTCCTTTCCAACTGTTAGGGTTGAATCATTTTGTTTCTCTTTTTATTTTGTCAATCTTTCCTTCAAGTATTTTGGGCTCTGTTATTAGGGTGATGTGGTTGATTTTACATCTGCCATTTTTGTGGTTTGTTTTCTGTCTCATTCTTTTTTTTTCCTCTCTTCCTTCTTTTATTGCCTTTATTGTGTTAAATATTTTAATTTCTTTGTTCTTTATGTTTTGAATTATTTTCTTAGGGACTGCATGTATAATATATACCTAGTTATCAAGGTCTCCTTTAGATCAGTGTTAACTGAATTCTTGTAGAATACAGAAATTTGTTCCAATCTAGCTCTGTTTCTTGCCCCTCCCATGTGTTATGATTGTCATATTTAGTATATTTATACATGTTGTGAATGTTGTGCTATTTTTCTGTGCAATCACATGCCTTTAAAATAAGTTAAATAAAGAGGAAAATTACATACATGTAACCTTTGTGTTTGCCCACATGGTTAACTTTTATGGTGTTCTTTATTTCTTAATGTAAGTGTGAGTTCCTGTAGGTGTCATTTTCTTTCCACCTGAAGGAATTTCTTTGGTATTCTGTGCAAGGAAGATCTACTAGCAGTGAATTCTTTGTCCTTATTTTCTAGGAACAGCTTTCTTTGTCTTCATTTTCAAAGGATAGTTTTGCTGACTATTGTTCTTGGTTGATAGATTTTTCTTTCACTGCTTCTACTGTTTTCTGGCCTAAGTTGTTTTTGATGAAAAGTGGCTGTTAATCTAATGGAGGATCCCTGGTATTGACGTGTCTTCTCCCACCCTTTCTCTGCTTTCAGTATTTTCTGTTGCCTTTTAACAGACTTTTTCTAGGTATGGATCTTTTAGTGTTTTTCCAACTTGGGGTTTATTGAACTTCTTGGATCTGTAGATTTATGCTTTTTACTACATTTTGAATCTTTGGGCCATTATTATTATTTTTATTTTTCTGCCTCCCTCTCTCCCTCCCTTCCTTATGGGTCTCCTCTTTCATGTATATTGGTATGCTTGATGGCATCCCAAAGGTCTCTGGAGGTTCTGTTCAGTTTCCTTCTTTGTTCTTCAGATTGGATAATACTGATTTATCACCAAATTCACTGATTCTTTCTCCAAACATCTCATATTTGATGCTGAGCTTCCATAAAGAATCTTTTCTTCATTGTACTTTTCAACTCCAGAATTTCCACTTGGTTCCTTTTTTTATCTTTATTAAGATTCTTTATTTGTTATTATCATCATGCTGATATTTGTCTTTAAACATGGATTTCTGTTGTTCTTTGGACATATTTGTTATAGGTGCTTTGAGACTTTGATGTCCAATGTTGAGGTCTCCTCTGAGATAATTTCATTTGAATGTTTTTTTTTCTTTCCTATCTGCTAAGGACCATATTTTTGTTTGTTTGTTGCACATCTTTTAATTTTCTGTTGAAAACTGGACATTTAAGATCATATCCTCTGGCACTTTTGAATTTGGCTTTCAAATCCCTGAAGGTTAGTTGTTGTTGTAATTTGTTTAATTACTTGCCTGGACTAAATCTGGGGAATCTTTAGTATATGGCTACTTGTATCTTGGTTCAGATTTTTGTTTTTATTCAAGTTTTAAATTATTTATTTTTAAGCTCGACTTTACAGGGTTTGCCTCTGTGTGCATTTAGTCAGTGGTTGGTCAGAGTTTGTATTCAAATGCCTTGACCACTAGGATTGAATTCAACATCAAGGCAGCTAGTACTTTCTTCTGGACTCTTTTGCTTGTCTTCTGTCTGTGCATACAGACTTATTGTCAACCAAGAATGAAAGTCTCCCCTCTCTCTAGCATTTGAGCATGATCTTCTGGTCAACCAGAGATGTAGAGACCCTTATGGCTAATCTTTCTCTTAAATTTCTGTCTAGTCTGTCAGTCTGTTGGTTGCCCTAGCCAGGACCACAACTTCTGGGGAGATGAGGAAGATTTCCTTCTTTGTTGCTATCAATCTTGGTATGATATCGCTCAGTGTGTAGTTGTTCATGTTCTATTGCAAACAAAGTGAATTCCCTTGGGTGGCTGGTTTGCATGACCAGCCCTGTGGGTTAGGACTACCATGCCAGCCTTCAACTGGGGTGGGGTGCTGGAGAGAAGGCAAGAACCAGATTCCCACTGGTTCTTACCCCGTTGTTCAGAAGTTGTTCATGAATAAATGCTCAGTTAGTTGTATGCTTTTAGTCTATTTCCTGAGACTTGAAATGGTTATTTTTAATAATTTGGTCCAGTTTTATCATTATTCTTTGATGAAAATATTTTACAAGCTTCTCAAATTGCTATTCCAGCCACATAATCTTTTCCTACCTTCTAGAGAGGAAAAATTGTATACCGGTTAAAAGTATGGACTCTGGCTCCAGATTGCCTGGGCTTGAGGCCTGGTCCTGTCCTTTGCCACCTACAAGACCTGGGCAAATCACTACACCTTGAGCCTTGGAGCCTCTGTTTCCTCATCTGTAGACTGGAATGACAATAGGACCTACCTAAGGAGAGTGCAATGGGTTAATGTATGTTGAGTGATAACAACAGTGTCCGGTACTGGAAATGCTATCTTGTTAACTTTTTTCATTGGTTCAGTGAGGGCAGAGACTGTCTTCCTGGGCACCTAGTCATTGGTCTGATGCTTTGCACATAATCAGCTCATCTGACCTTCCCATCACTTTTACTAAGTGATACTTGATATTCAGAGGACATGCGGGCAGTTCTCAGAGTAACTGCAGGTGTGAGGGGGAAAAGCAGCAGGGGAGCCCAGGAACAGATGGCCTGGTGCCTTGTTGAGGCTAAAGGTTGGTTGGTGAGTTTTTCTTCCCTCAGGAACTGTCACAAGGCTTAGTGCTTGTTCATAGGCACTGTTGAATTTGAGACCAGCTTGCTTGCATTTCCAAGCAGTTAATTAGCATAGCCACCACCACCATTTTAGAAGTTCCCTGACATCCTGCACATCTAGGAGCAAACAGAGCAACTTGGCTGAGATGCTGACTTAGGTACTTGTGCAAAGGGGAGGGACCACTGGGTCATGGTGGGAGGGCAGGGGATTGACTATGGGCATTCAGACTGTTTCTCAACCATGCAGAACCATAGCTGTGAGTGAGACATTGGTGGCTTTTCCTTCAGTGGACACAGCTGGGGTGAATGGATTGTGGGCTGAAGTCAGTCCTCAGGTACCACTTCAGAGGGGTACCTTTGTTCTGAATGGTGTGTGTCCTGCACTGCTGTATGTAGCCACCTGGCTTAGCCATCATGTATCCAGCTCTATGCTTAGGAGCAGGGTCCCAGACATGATAAGACAATACTTGTCTTTAAGGGGCTTTCAGCCTCCATGAGGGATAAGAGATGTTTTAAAATAATGACCACTGTGTGGGGGTCTGTATTGTACCATGGGGAAATATGAAGGCAGAAAAGCCTTCTGGGAGGAGGAGGAAGGATGTGAGCAGCCTATTGCTGGGTAAATTGGGATTTCCAAACTAAGTGGGATTGGGCTGGGGGATATTTGGTACATTTGAAGACTGGGGAATAAAAAAGATCCAGGCCAGTAGAGCAAAGTGCAAATACTAATTAGTGTAGGAGGGAGGCCAGAGGGGCAGAGTGTGGCAGGATCACAGCAGATCTGTCACCTCAAAGAACAGACTTTTCCAATTGGCAGAGCGTATCACTGGAGAGTTTTAAGTTTTTGGGGAATAACTCATGAGGATTGAGTGGGGAGTGGATGGGATGAGGTGAGACAGGAAAGTGGACACACTGGGAAGACCAGATACTATCTGGATGGGAACCTTGGGCTGACTACCTGCTTTCTGGGGCCTGGGTCTGTGCAGAGGTTGGTGAGGTGCTAATGTTCATGGAAGAAGGGTGAGAAGAGCAGAGATCTGTGCTGGGATCAGAAGAGTCTCGGTGCCATTACCACCTCGAGGTAGAGGGCCTGTCATCATCCGCTGCAGGTGTTTGGGGCACAGAGGTGCAGTGTGGCCAGAGAGCAAGAAAGATTGGGTGTCAAAAGTATGTAGGAGACAGAAAAATATCAGGATGTATGGCTGGATGTCACCTTGGAGAATTCCAGCCCTAGAGAACAAGAGAAGAGGAGGAGGAGAGGGCATAGACGGGAGGTAGGGAAAGAATCGGGGACAGCTAAGTTGTACCTGTCATAACAGAGAGTGGTCAGCTATGCTGGAGATCACGGAGAAACCTGATATGATGAAGACAGGAAAATAACAATCAAAGAAGTTGGAGGACATTGGGATTCTTTATCAACAGCAGCTTCCTGTGGCCACAGCACGGCAGTGATAGGAATGAGGAATGCCAACCCTGCATGGGATTGGCAGATAGAAAACAGGGAGCTGTGCCCAGCAAATGGGGACTTTCTTGATAATGCTTGTTAGAAGGAAAGGAGGAGGATGGCAATAACCAGAAAGGGGATTTCTGATTTAAAGTTGTTTTTACTTGGGTGAGAGTGGGGCGAGTGTGTGGATAGGGTAGGAATGGAGCCAGGGGAGGTGGGCGAGAGTGAAGAGGAAGAAACTAGGGCACAGCATTGATGGAGAAGGTTTTTTAGAGATGGGAGGGGATAGTGTAGGTAGAGGGATCTGTGATGAGCCAGAGAGGGGGCTGCTCTTACCTGAGTGGTGGTAAGGTGGGCACCCCTCTGCATATACCCTCTTTTATGGTTTGGATCTGTAATGTCCCCGTGGATGCTCATATGCTGAAAGCATGGTTCCAGTGCAGCAAGGTTCAGAGGTCTGGCTTTTGGGCAATGAGAGCTGCAATCTCATCAGTGGATTAATACATTCATGGGTTAATATTTTGAATGGACTACTGGATGGTAACTGTAGACAGGCGGGGTGTGGCCGGAGGAAGGAGGTCACTTGGGGCATGCCTTCTGGGATTATATCTTGACCCTGGCTCCTGTCTCTCTCTGCTTCCTGGCTGCCATGGCTGAGTAGCTTTCCTTTACCATATCCTGCCTTTATGTTCTGCCTCACCTGAGGTCCAGAGCAGTGGAGTTAGCTGGCATGCACTCTGTTAACCCTTCCTCTGAAGAGGATTCTCCACAACTAGCTCCAGCAGGAAGAGGCACTCTAGTCACATCATGCACTGATATTAACCTCTTCACTTCTGTGTTCAGTTATAAGCACATGTTTGGGTTCTTGTCTTGGTACCTATTGGTACAGCATTTTTAACACCTTGAACTTGTAACCTGCAGCCAAGAAATAGTAAACTGACTCATGAAGGAGTGGAACCAAGTAGCAATGTGTCTACTTTTCTTCTAACATTGGGGGCATGAAGCTGGACTGGGTGTCAGGGGACCTCCCCGTCATTGACAGGAGTGTGATCCTGGGTATGTGACTTCACTCATGTGGGTTTTGGGTTCCTTCCAGCTGACTGTGGAAAAGAGGCTGGATCAGCAACACCCACTTTTGCAGTGCTGTCTATTGGTCTTGCCATCAAGCACTATGTCTCAGGTGAAGCCGAGGGTATTTTGGCCCTAAATACACTCAAATAATGGGAAGGATTGACAGACAGATGAGAGCAGTGAGCTGGTGTGGACAGGTGGACAAGGTGAGCTCTTGATGTGTGTGGTTATTTCTTTCACAGCTTTGACACAAAATTAGACATCCTTATTCTTCTAGAAGCTTTTTAATGCTGCACATAAGCAGGTGCTGTTTGTTCTGACCTGTGTTTATCTTATACCAGGATGCACAAGCTTTACTAACTGTCTTATTTTCTTATCAGCTTATTTATGGGGTTCATTTCCAAAAGAGAATATAATTATGTGGAAGTAGATTATCTTGGTATTTAGGATTTAGCCTGTCTGATAAAGCTTGGTATGACCTGTGTGCTAAGTTGCTCTTGAAGAATTTTAATACAGTGATTTTGTACCCAAGCCTGGTGGAAGCAGTTTGTAAACAACTTGCTTCTGTGGAATTACAAGTAGAATTTGAGTTCAAGAAGAAGAAGAAATGAGGGGCTGGGGTTGTGGCTCAAAGGTAGAGCTCTCGCCTAGCATGCGCAAGGCCCTAGGTTTGATCCTCAACACCACATAAAACTAAACAAACAAAATAAAGGTATTGTGTCTAACCAAAAAATAAATATAAAAGAAGAAGAAGAAATGAAATGCATATGCTTAGCCCTGATATCTCAAACTATTACTCTAGTAGGGCCATATGAGATTCCTAGTAAGCAAAGCAAAAAGAAAAATAAAACTAGAAATAAGAATTAGTTCCTGTGAGAGGCAGAGCTTTTCCTAGCACTTGATTAAAAACATTTCTAAGATCAGCCTTGAAAATACACATGTATACACACACATACACACACACACACACGTTTTCAAGGAATGCCTACTTTTTCTAAAAAAAAAAAAAAAAAAAATTCTAAAAAATGTTCCAAGTTCAAGGGAATTTCTGAAAATGCTACATAATTATACTTTTGATGGATAATAGACAATGATCATTACCATTTGGAAAACTGTCATAAATTTTGTGGTAAAGAAAGCTATTTATTTTTGTTTAACCCAGAGCTATAAAAATTACATGTGCCCTCATTTATTCCTACATAATGTTTTAAATAATGACTAACTTTTCCTTTTTTAATAGAAAGTTTGGTTGTTAATTGCTTGGGGCCTGTCTGCTTGCCTGATTGTTCCCTTAGCCTTCCCACTTGGATCCAGGCTGTCTCACTGAAGCAGGGACACAGTGTTTGATCACTCGGGGGCTCTGGGATCCCTGGGGTCTTCATGGCCTTCAATGAGGTGGTTAGTTATCTTCTCCCTGCTCAGGTTCCTCATGGGTGTGATTGGGATGGTAATATTAAGCACCTTGTTGAATCATAGTGTAGAATACACCTGCTAGTGTGTGTAAAGCACTCAGTACTGTAGCTTAAATAATTAATATATGTTCGATCTAACTATAACTAACGGTGCCCCCATTCCAGAGTCTTCCCCATGCGGCTTTCCTTCCCCATTGCTGGGTACTTACTGTGCTATTTCTTTGGATACTGACTGTAAGTTTCTCTTTATTATGGTATAGAGAAACTTTATTCACCCTTTATGATCATTGCCTATTTCTACCGTGGCATCTCCATTACACAGGGCCAACATGGGGATAGAATATTAACAAACTTTGCATCTTCAGCCTCTGGATCAGAGCCAGGCACACAGCATAGGTACTCACTGTGGGGTTTTTCAATTCATCTGACAGTAAGCCAGGGCCCTAGAGCATATTCCAAAGGCTGATTCAGTGAAAACAATTCTGCCCAGGGTGTATATGTGTATGCATAGATTTTGTTAGTGTGTTAGACTAAAATCTTTCTTAAGACCATGTCTGGTCCTCTATACTTTTCAGTTGAAAGCTGAGGAAATCAGTTAATTCCTTTTGTTCTTGGATTTCTCTAATAAGAGAGATCTGGCACCATGTAAATTGTGAGTTGGAACAGTGTCTCAGTTGTTTTGTGAAAGGTGCTAAACACAAACTATTAATAAGAGTCGGCCTGATGCCAGGATATCTGTTAATGACTTTAAAGCTCAGGTACCAAGTGGGAGAACATTCTATTAGTTGACTCTACCCAGTAGGGATGGGGAGCCTTTGTTTTTCCATGATAGAGCAAAGAGCTACAGAGAAAAATCAATGAGAGATTTTTAAGCTTGAAGCAATTACATGGAGTGATTTTTAAAGAAGAAAATTATAAAATGTTACAATTAGAATAAATTGGAACATGAAAATTCACTGGATACAAGGAATAATTTGGGGGAAAAAAAAAAACAACCAAACCTGCCAATGTGTACTTTAAGGCCACTTAGGGAAGACAAGTGGGAGAGGAGAGATGAGAGAAACTAGGGGCATGAAGGAGGGAAATTCAAATGAGGGTCTGAAGATGCAAATAATGAAGTAGAGGAAAGTACAGGTCACAGCAGAAATGGAGTCTCTGAGACTATGGAGGCCTTTCCAAAGACAGGCAGGCCAAGGCTGTCACTCTCATTCAAGGTGATTAGAGAAAATGATAGTGCTCCTAAAAAAGCCAGATACAGATACAGAAGTGGCCCACAGGAGAGCAGGTAGCTCAGGATTCTGCTGCAATGAAGGGAAAAGCCATGTGCAGCTGTGTGCACACCTGCTGTCCCAGCGACCACCATGCAGAGCGTTTCTCCATTGGAACTTCATGACAAGATGTAAGGCTGGAATTGTCACCTCCATGTTATAGACTGCAAGGGGAGCGGCAGGCTAAGTACGGTGCTTAGTGTTACCCAGTTACTGTAAGGTTCTCAAATTGCACATGTTTCATTGCTAACCTCCCTATGAGAAGACATGTCCTTGGAACATCAGATAAGAAATGGGACTTGTTTTGAAATTACTTCCATGGGATTAAAAAACAAAAAGAAACTTACACCAAAACTGCCAAGAATGAATTTTCCATGTTAGCAACAGGAGTGCTTTATAAACTTGTTATCAGTGATGCTTTTGACATATGCTGGAGGCCAGAATCAATGTCTAAGGGATCCTCCACATAATTCTTACTCTGCTTTAAAAAAAAATAAAGCTTTAAAACCACACCCATTTATTCCAATTTTTCTGGGCCCAATATGGGCCAAGTCATCCCAGAAATAAAGCAGCTTTGACTGTCTTTCTTTCCTGATGGACTTGGGAAGCAGGAGGGAGGCTCTATGCCACCACAGCAAGTATAAGAGGCTATACCTGCTGTCCTCTGTGACCTGCTTCTGCAAACCTGGGATCCTGCAATTCACAAGTGAATGTGCTTTGTGTACAGTTCCCCTGGGGCATTAAATCACTCGCTCCAAGGAGCTACTCTTTAGATGAAAAACAGAAACATATAGTGGGCTTCACTCAGCTGATGAAATTGCTGTTGCTGCTTCATCATAGGGAAATGATTTCTGGGCTTATGGAGTTAAGCCCCTTCCCCCTATTTCACTATCAGAAGATATATCCTTGGCATGTCTGACCACAAACTCAAGTTATCTTGCAGATTGCTTTTGTAGGATTAAAACACCACCACCACCACCACGAACTGGCATTAAGTTTGTACCTAGAATGACTCTGTGTGTATCTTTTGGTAACAAGAGTGCTTCATAAACTTGTTAACAGTGGTTTGTGTTTTTATTACCAAAGGAAAAATGTGATTTCCTGTGGTGGATTTATGGAGAACTATTAGAACAGAGGTTTAACATTCTGCTTAGGTCTGTAGGCCACCATGTCTGGCCCGCTGCCTGATTTTTATAAATAAAGTTTTATTGAAACACTGCCATCTGTGTTGTCTATAAGTGCTGCTTTTATGCTATAATGGTGGAGATGAATAGTGATCATATGGCCTGGAAGTCTAAAATATGTACAGTCTGGCCCTTTACAGAAAGTGTGCCAAACTCTGTCCAGGAAACTCTGGGAGGAGGAACTACAGGTCTTTTGTAAGATTTCCATGAGCTTGACTTCTCTTGGGTTGTTGTTAGCATTTGCTCCCTGACAAGAGGCCCTTCTTTAGCCCATGCCTCCTGTCAGCTGCCAGGTCTATAAAATTTGACTTTAGAGACATCTCTCACACAGGTGGTCTTCTTGATGTCATACCAACAGTAACATGCTAAAGCCTCATTTCTTATTGGGACTTCATGATAGCTGCCTCAGCAGTCTCTCCTTACTCCATGCTGTATTATCCCGGAGAGGCAGTTCCTGCTCAAGAACTTCCCTTGGCTCCCCATTGACCTCCAAATCAAGAGCCAACTCAAGTCTTAAAGACTGTTTTATCTCAGACTATGCATGGTGCTCTGAAGCCACATAGTATTTCTGCCTTTCCCAGGTGAACTAAATTCTCCCTCCACTTGTGCCTCCTCGGTGCTACTGATCTTTGCTTCTGGAAGGTTGTAATAATTCCTTCCTTGCCAAATTTATTAAAAACCTAGTTTATCCTTGTTGTATCCCAGGTCTGTTTTTCCTCCACATACAGCCAAACATATGTTCTCATTCCCTTGAGCCCTTTGGCACTCTGACCCTGTTGTAGGCTGTGTTACTGGATTTTTTTCCTTCTGCTCTTCTCAGATTATCTCATAATCACAGGTTTCTTGCTCCACCCACAGAGCAGCACTTAGGTGTGTGGAAATGAATTTGAAGCTGTAGAACTCACAAAGACCAAGCCCACCAATGATGAGACTAGCTCTTTAATGTGTACCTACTGTGTGCCAGCTGCTCTGATGCATGACCTCATTAGCGCTCACAGTGATCTTGGGCACTGTGCTCTTTTGACACGATGAAGACTGAAAGGAAATGGAGTCATGTGAGGGAATAGGCAGGCAGGGCTTTCATTGGGGTTTCTACTTGGGAAAGGAGACACAGCTCCCACAGGAAGATGTCAGGCTAGCTCCTTTAAGGAAAGGGAGCTCATTTGACTGGTTTCTTGCAGGGGTGGAATATTAATTGGCTTTAGGAGTTACTCAAGCATTATTCCCTGTGTGAAAGATAAGTCAGTGATCAAGAGACCACATACAGGGTTCCCTGACTTGAACCAAGCAGAGCTGATGCTAGTTGAGAGTAGCACACATCAACCCTCTTGGGATCTGCTGTCAGGCCGTGAGCTAAGGCCCAGAAGTGTTGGTTCTTGTGTCAATCAACAGGAGTACTTACTGTTGTATCCAGGGCACAGGTGTGGAAACAGACTCAGAAGGATTGATTTGACCAAGTGTCCTCAAAGCCAGGTTGGAACTCCAGGCTCCCCTGCTACAAAACTCCACTGATAAGAGTAGGTGGCAGTGTTGTGGACATCCTTGCATCCATAACCCTCTGCGGTGTGCACACACATATACCTGTGCATGCACACTCCTCCACCTGCCTAGGTACTAGAGTCACCTGGGAATATTGAAAATATGGATGCCCAGGCCCACCTCTCATACATTCCATCAGTCTTAGTGAAGTTTGGAGCAGGCACTGTTTTCTTAAAATTCCCCAGGTGACTCCAGCCCAGACCTCAGCTCCACCACCCAAGCTATTGTAAGAATGTGGGCACATCTCTTGGGAGGCAATTTGGAGCTGCCACCGCTGACCTTAAGAATCTCTTGTCAAATGAGTGTTTTGTAACTTTGCTCCTTTTAAAGATGAGGAATGGTTCCTATGCACTTGCCCATGACTTCCAGGTACCTCCTGCACTATAGTACATATTTCAACATGGTCCAAAGTCCTTCTTTTGGAGCTAAGCACTCCTTCCTGTAGTTGGCCTGAACATGATGCACAAACCCTCAAAGGTGAGCCATCCAATGCATTCCACAGGTGGGAACTGTCTCTGAACTGCAAATGAGAAAGAAGTACTTTCCATTCATGTCAAATCAAACCCTTTCATCTTCTAAATGGGGCCAGGATGGCTGAGGGAAGGAAGGCCAAACAAACACCTTCTCAGACTTACCCAGGCCTGATGAATCAAAAACTCTGGGGGGTGCCAGGTGTGGAGCCACTGTAATCCCAGTGGCTCAAGAGACCAAGGCAGGAGGATGACAAGTTTGAAGACAGCCTCAGCAACTTAGTGAGGCCCTACCCAACTTACTAACTAACCCTTTCTCAGAAAGAAAAGGTGGGGGGTACTGGGAATGTGGGTCAGTGGTTAAGCATCCTTGACTTCAACACCTGGTACTAAAAGCCAAAACAAAACTCTGGAGGTGGAGCACCAGCACTCTGGGAGTGACTTTGTTGCCATTAGAAGTGGAGAACCATAACCCTACATTGATATTGAGTGTGTTTCTGGATGATCAGGGTAATTCAGCTCCAACAGGGCATCAGACACTGGGGGCTCTGTAAAACCTCATGCTAGGGCTGGAGGTATAGCCCAGTGGTAGTGTGCTTGCCTAGCATGTGCAAAGCCCTGTCTTCAATCCCGAATACCACTAAACATATCCCCCCCCAAAAAAACCCCCTGTATTCCTCTTATTCTTCCAGGCATTATCTCAAGGCTGGGGAATCCATGATTTTAACAAGTGCTGCAGCAAATTGTAAAATGCAAGAATATTTTTTTGAATCAAGGTAGTAGAAATCGGATAAATATTGCATTCTTTTTAATAATAACTTCATTTCTACTTGGCCCTGGGTCAGGGCATTTCCTCTTTCCTTCTCCCCCTGGAGTTGCTGCCCCTTCATCTCCAATTATCAAGATGTTTTCCATTAGTCCTTTTACCCATTAAGTAAAGACAGTCACCCTTTAGAATGCAGCTTCTTCATTGCCGGATTGTTCACTGCCACATAAAAGCCACAAGTGGCTTTTATGGCCTCATGCATACTTAATTAGTCCATCTTCTCAAAATTGTGTTTTAAATGAGTGAAGACATTAGCCTCTGATCTAATTGATCCACAAAGCATCACTTCAGAATGTTTGCATAACTTATCTGTGATGGACAGGCATTGCTGAGTCCTGTAAAGGGCCACAGGTCAAGGAGAGAAAGACTCAGCTATTTCGTGTCACTCCTGGAGGTGCTCTGCAAAGAGCAGGTTTGAGCCAGGACAGAGAGCTGCAGGCATTATCTGTCTCCAGTGGTATTATTTTGTGTTTTGCCCACAGCTGTCTCTGTCCCCACCAGTCTTATCTGTCATCATCAACAAGCACACCTGCGTGATATTTTATGATGGAGTGCACCTGCTGAAATGGAGCAGTTGTCACGTGTCAGATATGCTGTCTAGGGTGCATGTCATCATGCCTCATGGCAGAAATGAAATATAATTGGAGCTTCAGTCTTTCCACCCACTTTGTTGCCCTTCACTCCCATGGTGGAGGTCGCTGGGCACATCCACAGGTTTGGATCTTAAATGTCCCCAGAGGCCCACACATTAGAGACTTGGTTGCCAGCCCATGGCACTATGGTGGAAATTTTAGGAAGTGGGGCCTAGTGGGAGGAAGGGGGATCATTGGGGGTGTTCCCTTGAAGGCAAACTGGAACCCTGGCCTGCCTCCCCCATCTCCCCCTTCCTGGCCATCCTGAGGTGTCCAGCTTTCTCCACCACACACTGCCCACCATAATATCCTGTCTGGCAACAGGGCCAAGCAACCATGGACTGAATTCCATAAATTTTCCCTTTTGTTGTTTGTCTCAGGTCTGTTGTCATAGGGCAGAAACCTAACACACCATCAGACTACTCAAAGTGGCTCTGTCACACTTGGGTGGTTCTGCCTAGATTCATCCCGGCCTCACTTCTGCATCTAGGCTGTTCTGGGTGACTTTCAAGACAGCACAAAAGCCTTGATAGAATCCCCTGAGGCCCCTACCCAGCCTTTGGACTGCCTGCCTTTTTGGTCCTACACTGCTTTCCGTGTTATCTACCTGTGAGAATTTATTCCATCCTGTGTGTTTGTGTTATGTTGGAAAGAAAAAAAATGACTAAATGAAGCCTGTGTTGGGTGTATTTGAGAGCCATTTTGATGAGGTCAGAAGCAGCTACACTTTTTTCAACAACTGCAAATACTTGGCATTTGAAAAATAACTATCTAATCATATAACTAGGGCTGAATGAGTTGGAGCTGGCCTGGCCTTGGCTTGGTTAGAAAGCACAGTGGAAATAGGAATCTCAATTGGAACCCTGGTGACAGAGGGTGTACGTAGATGTTAGACTTCTGTAGTGCTGTCCCACTATCAGTGCTGACAGTGAGACCCCCACAATATGTCATTATGTTAGCCATGTTAGAATCAGCTGGTGAGCTTTAACAACACCCCAGGATCCCAGGCTGCTCCCTGGACCAACTGAAACAGAAACGCCTCCAGAGACCATATACCTGAAGTTGTCAATGCTCCCCAGCTGCTTTCAATCTTCAGGTGGGCTGGGAACCATTGGGCTAAAGGATCCAGTTTAAATGTGTATGGTTGAAAAGAAGGCAAAGAGGAATTGGCTCTTTACACTGGTCTTTTTAAAGTATGGGTAAATAGAGACATACTGACCTTCACAGGTGCACAAATGTGCATAGGTGTATGTGTATGGACATTGCAGGGAGGTTGGGTATGCATGGATGTTTACAGATGTGTCCCTGTTTGTACATTGGGAGGGAAGCTAGCTCCTTGTGACTCTTTTTCCTGCCTTGCTTTAGCAGCACACACCTAATTGGTCAGCCAACCCAACCCTGTCTGCCTATAATATACAACTCTGTGCCTAAAATGCGTCTCACATCTTTTTCTGTTTATTTCCATTGGTGCTGTGTTTGTGGGGGTCTTTTCTTTTCCCTTCCCCCATTAACAGCTCAGTTCTTTTCTTTATTGACATTCATTTCTTCATTCTTCCAGCATCCATTGGCCATACTGGGTGAGACCCTTATGCTCTTTAAAAATCTTGGATGCTCCCTGGTGCTCACAGTTAAATGAGCATAACGGTGATAATAGTAATAGTTATTGTTTACCTCACATTTACACATATGCATGGCTTATTCTTGGCACTAGCTCTGGGAGGTTACATTGTTATCCCCTGTTTTACAGATGGGAAAGCTAAAGTCCAGAGTGACTTGGCCAAAATCACCCAGAGTCAGGATGTACCCAGGAGGTCCAGCCAGAGCCCTGACTTGGCCTGCTGTCTCCATTGTGCTTTGCTGTCTCTCTATATGCTCCTGCAACCAATGGAACCAACAGAGTTCGCATACATTATTTCTAATTGTCACACCGGTCTCGCCAGGTGGATGCCATGATTCCTATTTTACAGAATCGGGGCTGGGGGAGATTAAGTAATGTGACTGAGGCCACAGAGCTTATTAAGGAAATAGCAGAGGTTCACCAGGTTTTTCTCTGTCCATGATGTGCATTCTTTCTAGCACATGGCTCGGGATAGCTTGAGTTCCTCATGGCGGTTGCTCGCAACCCCCGTTCCAATGATTCTCCATTCTGAACTGCTGCTGCTGGCTTTGGCTCATGCCCTTTCTTTTGCCTAAAGTGCTCTTCCCTGCCCATGAGGGCCTTGATCGAGGCCATCTCCCACAGCAGGGATGCTTGAATTTCCTGTAATATCCTTCATGGAACTTGCAAAGGAGAGGGATGCTTGCTCATCTTCCTTGTCTCTTAAGAAACCCCATAAAAAGGCTTCTCTGCTTGGTACCCCAGTGTGAGGTTTGCTTCAGGAATGGAGCCTCCAGTCAATTTGGGCACACATATACCTTCCTGTTAGGTGGCCTTTCAAAGCCAGGTGCCTCTTTCTCATTTTCCCCAGCCTTTATGTCTAGGGCATTGCCAGGCAAACAGCAAATGTTCAGTAAATATTTGTTAAATGTAGAGCAGACAAGAATACAAAGGTGGGAAAACCATAAAAATACTGCATCTGAAGGTCCTTGGTAGGGCTGTAGTGTTTAGAATAGTCAGGAGTGTGTTTACCTGATGGCCTTTAGAGAAATGTACATCATGTGGAAATTCCCAGAAGAAAGCAGAACTAACAATTATCCTGAGATAATCTAGCTTGTCTATTTGCCATTTAGGTTTTTGTTTATTTATTTTGCTTAGGCTTTGCAAAGACCTCCTGAAAGAGCCTGTACTTCTATTGTCTCCCAGCATGAACTGTATAGCATGCATTTGCATAGGTTACATGCATATGGAATCTCTTGTCAAGTGTTTTGTAACTTTGCTCCTTTTAAAGATGCAACTGTGGACTTTAGGGCTTCTTTCGAACTTCATGGGCTCTAAGTGGTGGAAGCACCTGGGATAGGGAAATTAGAGAACCTCTCAAGGTGCAAACAGGCGCCCAGAAAACGGCCTTGCTATTATGAAAGTGAATTTTTAACCATTGAACTGGGGTTATCATACTTAGTAAATAATTTTTTTCTGGTTCTTTGGGTTTCCATCTGCCTTTTTGCAACGGTACCAATGTCAGGTGGGTGGGAGGGTCCAGGAAGGGCAGAGTGGATGCCCCCTCGATGACTGTTTGGATGGGCTTTGAAATGTCCTTTCACCTCTCCCAGGTGAGCGTCCTGACCACCCTGGAGCGCAGGTTCAACCTGCAGAGCGCAGACGTGGGTGTGATCGCCAGCAGCTTCGAGATTGGAAACCTGGCGCTCATCCTCTTCGTGAGCTACTTCGGGGCACGCGGACACCGCCCTCGCCTCATCGGCTGCGGTGGTATCGTCATGGCGCTGGGCGCACTGCTCTCGGCACTGCCAGAGTTCCTGACCCACCAGTACAAGTACGAGGCTGGCGAGATCCGCTGGGGCGCTGAGGGCCGGGACGTCTGCGCTGCCAACGGCTCAGGTGGCGACGAGGGGCCCGACCCTGACCTCATCTGCCGCAACAGGACGGCCACCAACATGATGTACTTGCTGCTCATTGGGGCCCAGGTGCTCCTGGGCATCGGTGCTACCCCCGTGCAGCCCCTGGGGGTCTCCTACATCGACGACCACGTGCGGAGGAAGGACTCCTCACTTTACATAGGTAGGAGCTGCCCCTGCTGGGTGTGTGTGCACTCGCAACCAGAGTGTGTTGACCTTTGGGACAAAAGTCGGCCAGGTACTTTGGTATCGCTGGGGCATTGATTCTCAGTCTTGTCTGCACATCTGCAGGGTTTGAAAGATACTGATGCTGGGGTTGCCCCTCCTCTCCCCAAAATTCTATAGTGTAGTTAGTTGATCTAAGATGTAACCTGGGGTGGAGCATTTTTTTTGTTTAAAGCTTCCCAGGTGATTCTCATGTGCATAATTTAGCTCCACTGCGTTGGAACCTTAACAGACTTCACATGGGAAGACATGACCAGGGAAAGTTTTCGTATTTTATCTTTGTGTGTGTCTATGTTGTGGGGGTGGGGAGCCGCAGGGAGCTGTTTACTCTTAGTCACCAATTAAAACAATCTCTTGGGCAGTGTTCTTTTTTAGCTCCAAAGGAGGGTTCATTGCTGGCATTTGGTATAATTCAAAGTTGGTGATTTCTGATAAATGTTTTCAACAATGTGGATATGGGCAGGAACTGGATATTTAGGAAGAAATAAAGGATTTGCATATTTTAAAAAATTATTTTGCACTGTTCTAGTTTCTGATATTTTATATAGGAAAGACAGAAGTACCTGTAGGTCTAGGGTTAACAGTGACATTGCAAGTTGCTTGTGTGGCACTATTTGGAAGGTTGAAGGCTGCCCAGCTGAGCATCTCCATCTTCTTATTTACCAAGTGTAATTTTGCCTTCTTTAAGCCGTTGGATTGTTCTGACCTGTCCCTAGTCACTGAGTCCTAAGCTTTGAAACAATTAACTGTCTGGGAAAGCTTTGTGCCTCCCATATGCAGTGTGCCTTGAGGTGTAAAGTTAATTATAATATGTAGGTTTAAGTTAAAATAGAATTTGAACCAAATTTAACATAAAGCTTGATGTCTGCAAGTTTTCACCTGACACTGCCCAAGGTTTCTGAGATAAAGTGGCTTGGAAAGGGTACATACCAGAGTGCTGATCTTCCTCTGTGGCATTCTGTCCCAGCTGTGGAGTGGAGGGCTTTCATGAACAACTGTGTTGCAAATAGATGTTTCTGCTCCCTGTGAAGGGGATGTTCTGGATGGGAAAGGTAGAGAGTTTGTGTCTCCTCATCCACAGAAGGAGTGCTGGTGGCCTAGATGTAACTCAGGACTGCTCAGCAAAGATGGCTATTCCCTCATATGGTTAGGAGGGGCATGGTGGGGTGGGGACTGAGGTAATCATTTAGCTTTTGCTGCTGCTAGAACTTCAGTGGAAGGTACATCATATGAATCCATTGCAGATCAGGACCTAGACTACAGCATGTAACAAAGAAAGGTCTCCTGAGCTCCAGTCAGACAACTGGTCTCTGACTTGACTACTGTTATCTTAGGACCCCAGTGGAGTTGTTTTCTGGTAGCAGTAATAGCAAGCAGTTAAACCAGGGAAAGTTTTCGTATTTTATCTTTGTGTGTGTCTATGTTGGGGGGGGGGGCGCAAGGAGCTGTTTACTCTTAGTCACCAATTAAAACAATCTCCTGGACAGTGTTCTGCCCAGTGCAATCTCCAATGCAGGGAAAGAAATAGGAAGTGAAAAGTTGAGTTCTTATCTCTGATGATGGAACCAAGGAGAAAAATCTCTCTTTAATTGCCCCTGAATTCATACTGGTGCTAATTCACCTCTGCTTGAGGCTTGCAGCCGCAGTCTCTGAACCCTTTTCTAGAAGGATACTCTGAGAAGTTAGGCTCTGATATCTCCTCCACTGCATGGGTTGGCTTTTATGTGCAAAACTTCAGGATGAGGAAGAGTTTTGACTTTGGATGTGGGAGGTGAAGGTGTGAACAGTAGGGCTTACCATTCTTGGGAAGGGGCCTTCTTCAGTTCTGAGGTGTAGTTTATGGGATTTGCAGTGAGTTTTTGGTAGGAAGAGGATTTCAATTGAATTTCTGCTCAGGCTTCTGTTTTTCTCTATGATAGTTAAATCGAGTTGGTTGAGTGTCTATTTGCATGGTGCATGGACATCTTAGTGGCTCTTGTGTCTCTGATTAGATTCCAAAATGTGTCAGTGTACAGCTGTGGAGATGGCTGCTCTGAGTCTCTCTGAAATGATTTCATGCATCTGCTTATCAGGAACAGCAGAGAGTAAGCTTTTTGCACAGACTGGCCTCAGTAGGTGGCTTTTATTCCATGCATGGGTCAAATTCTCCACGAACAATTTAAGAAGACCATAACATATGCAGAGAATAACTGGTTCGTTCATTTACTGTATGAGTCATAAAATAGTTTTTATGATCATGAGAATGTTTCAGCATTTATCTCCTCTAATTGGGTGCTTGTTCCTGAAGCCACTTTGCTTCAGAAAGGATCCATGGGATATATGGCCTAAGAGACGAGGGATATCTGAAGGAATGACCTGGGACCATAGATATAAATGTGAGCTCACTGGAATATAATTATATGTGTGTGTCTCCTGTTTCTCGCTCTTACAAAGCTTGTCTGGAGAGAGGCCTGTGAATCATTTGGTCACATGCCTAAAGGGTGACACTGGATTAGTGATCTAAAGGATTTAAAATATTGCACATGTAAAACAAAGGCTTGTTTACAAGCAGTCTTTTCTTGAGTGTGCTGGGGGAAAGAATGATCAGCATGCCCTGCCCAGGCTGCAGTTCACTGGTGATGAGACCTGCCTCTGGGTTGGCCATATAGTAGGTCACCAGATGGGTATAGTCTGTACATTTGTGGCTGGGTCAGAGGCGAGGCCTTAACACTTAAGGAAAAGTGAAGTTATCTATCTTGAGTGAGGCTGAAAAGTCTCACTGAAACGACTATTTGCTTTGGCCTCTTGTGGCCGAGCTATTGCCAACCTCCTGAATTCCTGGATGGGCCATTCATGGGGACCTTCTCTGGCTGCCACCATTCTGCAGTTGGTTCTTTCTAGTGTCAGGAAGGAGCCAGAGGAGCTTATTATCAGGGGACAAAACTGGATGAATGGGGACTCAACTCTGCTGGCAGGCTTTTCAGTACAGCACCATTGCAGAGCTCAGCCTCACAGGGCGGCCAGATAATGACTCGTGGGTGGCACGTGGCACTCTTTGTTCCTAGAGGAACTGAATGGGCAGGGTGTTGGTGGAACCCATTTGGTTCCCGCTGAGGTCCAAGAATTGATCCTTTGGGAGTCTAGTCATGTCTCTAGCTAGCGCCATGTTGTGACCTTCCTTTAGTGCAGTTTTCTTAGCTGCCCTTTGTTTTTCCAAATTTAAAATACAGCAAGTCGTATTTGATTTTCTGAGGGGTGGGGGAATGATGTAATGGGCTACTTTACTATGTTCTTTCACTAGATTTCTACATTAGTTGGTTGCCTTTTTGTTTTTGAGGAGGAGGAAAAAGGTGAAAGAATAGTAAAGATTTTTAAAGTAACTTTATTCCTAGTTAAAAAGTCATACAAGTTCACTATTGGCAACTTCACAAATACAGAAAAGGAGAATAGTTAATTCTAGTTTTGTGGTGTATGGCATTCTAATCTCATTTTCTGCATTGGTTCTTTTTTTTACAAGAAACTGTTTATAATAAACAGTATTTTGTAATTTCATTTATTTTAATATTTCATGAACATTTCATTATTTTACTAAATATTCTATGACATTATTGGTGCATACTAGTATTCCCTTGTGAATATATGCCATACCATTTATTGCTCTGTTAGAAATCAGTTTTCAAAACTTTTGCTGCTCAATATGAAGCATACAGGTAAACTGTGATACTTAGAGGTAAAGAAACTTGTCCAAGATCATTTATCTGGATGGGGCTGGAGTCTGGGTCTGAGAGTGCTGCTTATTTCAGGTGCATCTGAGATCTGCTCACAAGGCAGGGGTTTGTATGGGAGTCAAGGGTGGTTCAGAGTCAGGAGCAAGTTAGGGTGTTTCACAAGACACCCTGAAACCTTCAGGAAATAAAATTCCTGGGAGCCAGGAAGGGTAGGAAGACAGCACTCTGCCTTAAATTTAAGCCAATAGGTGCTGTTTGCATGGAAACTAAGTGTCAAAGTCAGAATGAAGAATTGGGGGAAAGATGGGGAGACTAGAGGGACATCATAGAAGATCACATCCCTGTTTCCTGGTGCTTTGAGTAGAGATGGGTGTCAATCAGAGCTGAGACTTCTGGAACAGGTGAGCTGATTTATTTCATCTTCTGCTTCAGCAGTTTGGACACTATAGTATCACGTGGCCATTCATTCCATTTCCAAATTGCAATACCATTTGGAAGTTTTCCTTAGGTTGTGTTAGAAATCTGCCTTCTTATAAGTTTCCCTACCCTTATTCTGCCTTCTGGACCTACCATGAAAACTACTGATCCTTCTATATTTCAGTGACCTTGCTGAGCACCAACCTTACATGGGTAGGGAGAGGTTGCCTAAAATTTAGCTCTTATGTGCTAAGATCTTGTTTCTTATTTAATGGGTTTCTGCCACACCTTTGCTGGGATGCCTAGGCCAGGAGACAAAACCAGATGCATCTTAGTTTGTGAGGGTAAGTCTAACAAAGTACAGCACACTGGGCAGCTTAAGCAACAGAAATATATTTTCTTATGGTTTTGAAGGCTGGAAGTTCAAGATCAAGGTGGCAGCAGTGTTGATTTCTCTTAACTCTTTCTCTGCAGCTTGCAGAAGGCCACTCTGTTGCTGCCTTTTGGTGTTTGTCCCTCTGGGGCCCTCTTTCCCTCTTCTTACAAAGATACCAGTCAGGTTGGATCAGGGTCCACCTACATAATCTGATTTAACTTACTGACCTCTTCAAAGACTCTATCTCAAATAATTGTTTAAGGATGTTTATTTAAAAACTTTTCAAATTTGAAATAATCTTACAATCACAAGTTGTTGCATAATGCAGAAAAGTCCCCTGTACCTTTCATCCAGTTTCCCACAATTTTAACATCATGCATAGTTACAGTACAATATGGAAACCAGGAAATTGAGCTGGGGATATAGCTCAGCCATAGAGCACTTGCTTGTCATGCTTAAGGCCCTGGGTTTGAACCTCAACATCACAAAACAAAAAACAACCATATGTGGCTGTGCACACACATACCCACCCCCAAAGGAAGTTAACATTGGTACTCTCCGTAGAGTTCATTGAGCTATCACAAGTTTTATAGGCACTCATTTGTGTGTATCTGGGCCTAAAGAATGCTTTGCAGTTTTCCCCATGCAGATGATGTAGTTTTAAACACAGAGTAGGACTGAGATGAGACCATATGATTTTGAGTTGTGCAGGTGTTTGGCAGACCCTCACACATCCACTACACCATCAGGGACAGAAGGATGGCTGGCAGAATTTCCTGAGAATGGCTATTGCAGAGAGAAGGGGAGCTGGCTAGAGGAAAGTGGTACCTTGAGGAGGGTTTCTTGAGGTGGGCCTCCTGCAATTGTAGGGAGAATGGGGCCCAGAGTGTGCCTGACTATACAGAATAATTGCTCCAAGCCGGGTAGCACATATATTAGACATGAATGGGTCATGTTTTCTTTATCACTTATATTGAAACCCAGAGCAGCCCTCTGTGTTATAGTTAATGGTGCAAAGAAAATTATTCTCAGATTTCATCTGCCAAGTGTTTGTTTAGTACAAAGGTCATAAGAATACCAGCCAGCAACCAAAAAGAACCGAATTTCTTTTCTGAGCCCTGGGAGCAAAGAGTTATTTTGCTTCTGATGAGTTTTTATTTTAACTTGACATTGGGTAAAATGTGTTTTAACTCTCCAAAGAGTGTGGGTCGGGTATGGATCAAACTCACTGTGACTGCAGTTCTTCTGAAAAAATAATTAAAAAGCCATCCTCCTGAGAGCAAGCATTGCTTGTTATATTCTTGCAACTTCATTGATATTGAAGTTTCCCTCATTAATTTTTTTTTCCTAAAATAAATGATACTTTTAGTGGTCAATTTGTTTTGGCCGTGTTCCAGTCCTTATCCCTGGCTGCTGGTCACAGGCAGTTTCAGTGTGTTTTTAGCAATGTGTTAGGAAATGTGCTGTGTCTCTTATCTGGCACCTCCATATTGCCTGAGCTCATAGGTGTTTTTAATTCATTTGCAGCTACTCATAATTCACATCCCATGGTTCTTGGAATCTCTGTTGTGCTCACTGCCTGGGTGACCGCAGGCACTCTGAGTTGGGCTCTGGAGTCCAACAGTTTTGAGATTTGAATCCTGGCCCCTCCACGCACCTGCCTTCAGGAATGGGATGAGTTTCTGATTGCGCTAAACTCATTGCCTTTATCAACAAAATGAGGTTGGGTTTTACATGCAGGACTTTGTCTGGGCATCAGGCATTGTGTACATGGAGGGGCCCAGAAATCAATGAAAACTGCCCTGATCATCTTTCTAATTATAGCACCTCCATTTCCAGATGCAGAAATTGAGGCATGAATAGTGATTATGTTATCTCAATAAGGGAGCAGGTCTTTGACAAGAGTTGTTGAATTCTGATTTTTCAGCCTAGGATGGAATTCATATTCCAGAGCCAAGAATAGCAACCTTTTCAGTCCTGAATTAAACCAATGGGGCACTGTTTTCCTGCAGACCCCATCCTGTGGCTCACCTCAAAGTAGATGAGGTGCTAGTGCTGCTCTAGGCAGCAGGGGAGCTAGTTTTTAGTAATTTGGAGGTGCTCCAGAGTATGGCCATTGCCCTAGTGTGATGCATTGAATGGCTTTCTGGATTCTAACATGTTGCTTCTTAATTTGGGAGCATATTGGCTCAATTTTTTTTAAACAATGTATTATTTTAGTCATACTGGGGAAAACATAAAAAGAGAAAGCATAAATAATTTATAATCTAGGCACCTATAAAAATTACTCTCAATGTTTGGGTATATTTCATGCCATCCTTTTCTTTGTGTATACTTCTACTTAGCTAAAACATACTATACATAAAACTACATTTCATCAGTTGGCATGTTACCTATAGAGCATCTTTTATCCATAGTGATCAGGACCAAAAGTTTTCAGATTTCAGAGTTTTTCAGATTTTGAAGTATTTAATACTGATTGAGCATCCTTAATCTAAAAATCCAAAATTTTAGATGCTCCAAACTTTGAAATGTTTTGAACATTGCTACTCAAAAGAGTTTTCAGTTTCAGGAAATTTTGGATTTTGGACTCTGGGACTAGAGATGCTCAACCTGTGAAAACTTTTTTTTTTCTACATCATAAATTATATACATCATTTTGTGCATATATATTTTATCAGTCTAGAAATGCTGGAATTTGCTCTTTGGGCACTTAGTTGATGAATGTGTTTGTGGCTTTAGCCTCATCTACATTTGCTGAAAACTTTAAAAGCTCCATAGTTCAGATAGATTCAGTGTGAGTTGAAAACATGCCATTTGGCCTTGTGTGACTTTTTCCAGAAGATAGATGAATGAGGCAAAATGGTGTTGTGCAAACAGGCTCTGGGCAGGCCACATCTGCTGCTCAGGTGTTGCAATTGTACGTGCTGAGGGACTCGGTTAACAAATGAGCAAAGCAGACTCTGTGTAGCTTAGGGGAACCAGTGGTCCCTGCCCTGCCCTGTCCTCAGCTGCTCATTACCGTGGGGATGCACAGTCAGTCATTCCAGATCTTCCAATTTTTAAAAGAGACTGGATATCATCGTTTTCAAGAAGACAGAACTACCAGCTCCATGAAATCTCCAAAACATTGGTAAATTGCCATTTGGAGCTCTTTGCTTTAGACTGTTAATTTCAGATTGCAACCCCCCTTTGAGAAGCAAATCAATAGAACAAGAAAGGAAAGTAGGAGGAAAGCAAAGCCGCTGAACGTTGTGCATGCCACAGCCAGAATCAACAATGTTCTCTGCTATGGTTCTGACTCACTGGGGCTTTGGGTTTGAGGGAAGGAATGGGGGCTTTGGCACAAGCACAGGAGTCAGTGATAGGAATGAGGGAACACTTGCTGCTGCTGCTAGGCGGCTCAGGTGATATTTTGGCTGACACTTTGCCTATTGCCTTGTAAGAATGGGAATCCCATTTTTCAAGCTAATGTTAGTCCAATGAAGAAAAATGTTGTCACAGTTCCCCAAAGAGAGCATTATAATGTAGAAGCCCAGGGGCCGGTTCCTGTGTATTATGTGCATAAAAGCATCTTTGCCAAGGGACATAAGAACCTAGTGTTGAAGTGTTTGATAGGATGTAGGATCAGAGAGGCCCTGGGCAACCTAAAGAAAGGTGAGGGTGCTTCCATGGAACTTTTCTTTCCTTCCATAAGAAGGTCAAAGGCTTATTTTTACCACCGCCTACTTACTGCACCTGTCTGATGAATATTATTTTCTTTTTCTTTTCAACTGCAGCAAGAGTATTGTTCTTAAATTAAAAATATTTTTGAGATAACCCCTATAAAATGCATTTTTTTTCTTTTGTTTATTTCTAAACTACTTGACTTTCCATTTTGTCCTTTTTACCTCCAAGAAGGATTCTATGAGAATGGATGAAGTGAAGGGTTTAGTTTCTTTAGAGCATTGTCATTTGCTGTGGTTAGTGCTGAGGTTTGAGATTAATGGCCTTCCTCTTCAGTGGGAAGTGAATTCTTCATTGTTGAAGTGTTAAAATGCCTCACATAGCTAGCATCTTTGTTTTGGACATTTGCTTTTGTCTATCCAGCACCTTGTTTTTTCATGGGGAAACAGCTTCTCCCACTCCAGGTGGTTGCTGTGGGCTGCAGAAGTGATCTTGTGGTCCAGGTATGACCAGTCATGACACAGAGAAGACCTCTGGTCTGCAGCAAATGACCCAAGGAGTAAGCCAATTAGAGTGCATGGAATTAGAAAAATAGACTCAGAAACTGACCACCTTCTCTTCTAGGACTGTGCTATAGGATATTGGATTGTATGGAATACAAGCCAATATCCATCAATGTTGCCATATTCAGAGGACTTGCCTAAAAATGAAGACGGTGCAAAGGAAAGTAGAACAGAGAAAAAGGGAGGGCTCCATGGATACAGCTGTATCTGAAGCTGGATCCAATCCTGAAAATCCTAGTTAACTGAATACATAAATTATCCTTATATTTGCAGCATACAGGGGCCTCATCATGCTTGAATGCCCTGTTATATGACATAGGAGTTGGGCTGGATTATTTTGTTCTTGAAATTTGACCAAGCACCTTCAGGTAGGGGTAAGCTCATGGGAAGTGGTTGCCCTGTACTCTAAATGCTGGCTCTTTCACAACACCAACATTATTCACTGTGATACTCGGACAAACCCTGACCCTGTGCATAAAGTAAAAAGGGTTAGGTTGAAAGTTTTGGCTTAGTTCTTCTTTCACAATTTCATAACCATGTAAGTTGCAAGTCAGGGATCCTGAGGCCAAAAGTCATGCCCCCCAGCCCTTCTCCGTATCCATTAACACTGAACAAAAGTATTTAAAAAATAACCTGTTGGCAGGCTTTGTGCAGCAACAGTAAGTGTTTAATAGCAAATCACTTATGTGGGCAGGAAAGCACTGAGCACGTGCAACCTACTCAATGGCTCTGTTTATTGAATGGAAGAAACATTACCAACCCTGGCTCCTTTACATGCCTACAGTCGCCAGAGCTACCTTAACTCCCTCTAATGACTTCATATTGTCAGGAATGAATAAGCTAAATGAATATGCTCCGTTCCCAACTTGGCCTGGCCATTTCATTCCTGCCAAGACTAGAGTTTCTGCGCATGCATGAACTTATTTTAGCCCATAAATAGATGCAACCTGAAGATCCCAAAGCCTTATATGACTAATGGACACTCATAAAAAATCGTAAGTAATCTGGAATTCAGGAATGTGGCTTGAGAACATCAGGAGTCATTGAGTGCTAGCTGAATAATGGGGTTTCTTGAAGCTAGGGTCCTGCAATGTGCTTTGAGGAGGTAGAGTGATCCACATCCTTCTAAATGTACATGGAAATTGATGTGTGTGTGTGTTTTTGTAGATCTCAATAAGGCTCAGAAAGGTTAAAGGTACATCAAGCACTAATGTTGTCCAGACCTCAATGATAGGCAATTTAGATAAACCAAGATGGTTAAAGTGAGATAGGCTGTACAGAGTGACAGATGGCATTTGGGAACTGGAATGTTGTTCACTGTTCAGCTTTTAACTTGATTTGCTCCCCAGAGAGCCACTATACTTACAACAGGAAACTTTTGAGCATCACTTAGGCAACTAGGGGTGAAAAGTCAGACTGTGTTCCCAGCAACATTGGAGACCCCCTTGGCCCTCCTCTTTCGTGCCTCCCCCTCCACTTCCCACAAGAAATTCCTCTGGGGCTGAAATTTTCCATTCCTTCTTTTAGCCTAACTGTGGGTGTTTTGGGGGTAATGTTCAGCAATTTTCTGTGCTGGTTTGAACTGATACACAGTCTGGAAAAATCACAACTTTTTTGTTGTTGTTTTAAAGGCAAAAACATTTTTTTTAAAAGTGCACTGGGATCATTAGTAGAATCTGAACTGCCAAAGTCAAAACTTTCCATGTTTTCTTACTAACAAAAATTCTCTTGGGAGCAAGTAGAAACAAGGACAGAAAGTCGTGAGGAACCTACACAATTATCCGGGGACATGAGTGTGTGAACTGGGCAAACTTTTTATTGGCAAAACTTTTGGAGGATAGTTGCTGCATTTGAGAGACCTCCTCAATGTATAAAAAATGGTTTTTATACCATTACACCTCCCTTTGTGAGTGTGGGGAGTGGTACTGAGGGGCTCTGGGTTTGACTCTTTCTAATCTAGGTCCAGGGGCAGAGGCTTTTTCTCTGCAATGTTCTAAGCATTTAATGCCAGTGGATGTGATTTCTTGCTGCTTCCCTTTCTGGGCAAGATGTTATTACCCTAAGAACATTTCAGTTTGCCCACCTGCTTTGTGGGCTGTTAATGGAGTTTGCAAAGGGAATTTGGGTTCCCAGCAAGAGGCCTCATTAGCACAGCAAGGATCTAATAGATTCTGGAATTGTGTATGGACACTTAGAACCTTTTGAGACCCAGTGGTATCTATTATTAGATCTAAATCATTTTGCCTACTCTGACTGCATCTGTACATTTGTATCATGGGACAAAGAGCCTTGCCTCCATCCAGATCGATCTACCATATTGATTTACATACACATTAATACCTGTGATTCTAAAGATTCAAAGCCTGCCAGGCAGAAGAGAGAACACAAGGTCCCCCACGTTGGTGTGTTTTATTTTATATTTTAGTATTGGTCTTAATACTGGTTGTGAGCAAGTGTCTAATTTTAGGATTCATAACTGTCACAAAGAAAATTGAACAGCTGTCTGTTTACTTAGTGCATTCAGCACAAGTGAATTTGAATAAGGACCATGAGAACACTGAATATACTAGGTCCCCTTTATGGGGTCCCAGCTATAGCAGACAGAGAGAACAGGTAGTTTGCAGGAACTCTCTCATGCCCTCTCACAAAGCCCAAGGAGATAAGGGTTGTTATCTTTATTGTGTAGATTTTAAAAATCTGAGGCTTGAGAGGGTAGGTAAGCAACTTGTTCAGGATCTTACAACTAGTGAGTGGCAAGGCCTGAGTTATAATCCTGGTCTCCATCATCCAGGGCCATATTGTTCCCACCCTATGCTTCCTCTGACTTGCTTTTGTCCCCACGGGGATAACACCCCAAGTGTGATAAGGTAAGTATCAACAGTGACTCATTCAATGACTGCATTATTTGTGCCTCTCTCTTTGGTATACTGCACACCTGGGGCCCTTCATCATTGCAGCAGTAATGTATGCAGTGGGAGGCATTTCTAGGCCAGGAGAAGCCCAGGGTTCTCAGGCTCTCCATGGGAATATTTAAAATGCTCATCAGATAAAGCTTCACCCCTACCAAAAAAAAAAAAATGAGTTGTCTTCAATGTCTCACTGTAGTAAAATGAGAAACTGGCTCACCAGAAGGTTTTGTTTACATTTGAGGCCTCGAAACATTTAATTGGATGTCTGTCCATCGTGGTTGTACAACTTGGACTTGAGGTTTTCACTGCCAGGTTGGCTGAGCTGACTTGCTGTTCTGCTGTGCCAGGTGTGACTTTACTACCTTCTAGGCCACAGCTGGGACTAATGCGTCCATGTAGCTGGATACCCTCCCAGCCACATGTGTTTAAGGCACACTTCCCTGAAGCCATTTGGAAAGCTTTTCGGTAGTATTTAGAAAAGTGGCAGTCTCTCACTGGTCCACCTGAGTGCCAGGAAAGAGAGCCCACAGAGCACAAACTGGGAGACCAAGGGCTCTGGCTACAAACACTGATGCAAATCCAGGAAGATGCAGACTGAGCTTCTCGGGTTTATGTCACCAGATTCACATCTCCAGGCCAATTTTGTTTTAAAAAGCTTAATTGTGATAAAAATGCATACAACAAAATGCCATCATCTTAACCATTTTGAAGTGTATAGTTCAGTAGTGTTTTTATTCATATTGTGTGCAACTTTGTGAATAACTTTCATATTGCAAAACTGAAATTCTGCCTGTTCAACAATTCCTTTCCCTTCACCCACCCTGCCCCTAGAAATCACCATTAAAATTTTTTTTTTTAATTTAAATTTTTATTTTATTTTTATTTTTGGTATTGGAGATTGAACCCAGGGGCACTCTACCACTGAGCTACATCCTCAGTTCTTTTTATTTTTTGTTTTGAGACAGGTTCTTACTAAGTTGCTGAGGCTGACCTCAAACCTGATCATCCTGCCTCAGCCTCCCAAGTGGCTGGGGTTACAGGTGTGCGCCACCATGCCTGGCCACTGTTCTAATTTCTGTATCTGTGTTTGAGTACTCTAAGTTCTTCACATCAGAGGAATCATACTGTACTTGACTTTTTGTTACTGGCTTCCTTTACCTAGCATATTGTCCTCAAAAGTTTATTGGTGGCTCAGCATTTACCAACATTTGCTTCCCTATTAAGGTTGAATGATATTTCACTCTATGTGGATATACCATATTTTGTTTATCCCACTGAGTATGAACACTTGGGTTTCCTTTTCTTAACTATTGTGAATGAGGATGTGAACATGGCTGTGCAATGTATTTCTGGCTTTTTAAAAGCTAGCCCCACCTGGGTGTCCTATGGTGCCTTAAACTCAGTAAGTCCAAAATTCAACTCCTTGATTTTTCTCCCAAGTTTATTTTATCTTGACTTACCTATCCTACTCTTCCCACCCACTGCATTGTATTTTTGAGATTCTTGAAATAACTTGACCTCTTTTTAATAATTAGAGATGTTAAATTTAATGGTCTACATCCCATTAATTCATTCAATGAACATTAGTTGAGAATGTACCATGTGCTAATAATCCCTGTGAAAGGTGTTGAGGATACGTGGATAAATCATGGATAAACCAACCTAGTTTCTGCCTGTAAGAATAATAGTATCCAGTATTAATAATAATAGTAATAATAGTAGCCAGTATTAATTAAGCCCTTAATTTATACTAAGAACTGTGCTGAATTATTTGTATATATGATCTAGTAAAATTCTCAAAGCAACCCTTGGAGTAAGGTTATTGTCTCCTTTTATCAAGAAGAAACCAGAACACGGGAAGATTGAATAACCTGCTCAGAGAGAGAGTCAATGGGGACCTGGGCCTTCTCTAGGATATATTTATTCCTAACACTGTGTTCCCCAGCCACAGTCATAAAAAGCAAGTGTTTGAAACATAGCTCAGGTAAAATGAAACACCAGGGCAGTGCACATGTGTGCATTTGTAGATGTGGATTTGGGAAATATTGACCAAATGTGCTCAAGAATACTTCCTAAGTGTAACGATGTCTCCCAGACTGCCTCTGCTGTTAGAGAAGAAAAGTAGTGTTCTGTGTGTTCTCAGGGGAAGGGCCCGTGTAAACCCCATTTTTCCTAGGTGCCCAGTGCAGCTCCCTGGTGTAATATATTATCAGGGCAAAGAAAGAACATGACAAAGCCTCTTCCAAGTCTCATAAAGGAAGGAGAGGTCTCCAAACTGGCTGTCTAGACCGGGTGGGAGAAGCTTTTTCAAAACATGCAATATCTGGGGGACAGGGTTGACTTCAGCGAATCATGCAGGGACAACCCTGCGTGATCCTCTGCTGTCAGGCGCCCCTTGTTCTTCTCTGTACATCTCCTGTGTGTCCTGCTCGTCCTGTTTTCAGCAAGGAAGCCCACATACACACAGCATGTAGACCAAGCAGGGAAACCAGAGATTGCTATTCATCACACAAAAGACAAGCACACTCTTTGAAGAATTCATTTCACTCCTGCTGGAGACTGTTAAGCAAATAATCTATTAGCATTACACAGACTTTTAATTTAAAGTTGGAAGATTAGCTTCCAGAGCGTGCGATCCACAGTGGTGGTAGTTTTAGAAAGCTGTGCATGATGGGCGGTCTGCTCTGGGAGACAGAGTCCAGTCTGCCAGCACTCTGTTATCTTCACAATGCCCCGTTTCACAGAGAGGAAACTGAGGCTCAGCAGAATTAAGTCACTCGTGCCAAGTCCTGTCTCTTAGTGCAAAGATTCAAAATAGTGCTTATTGATCATGTCTGGTCCAAAACTGAGATTTTAAAAAATCGATTTTTTTTTAATTATAGAAAAGATAAAACATATTCAAATAAAAAAATTAAATTCCTCACAGTGTGCCCATTGCTCCACAATTATCAACACATGACCTTTCTTTTCTATCTCTACCCCTCACCCAGTCTCCCATCCTCTTAATTATTTTGAAGCAATCTTCAGACATTTTATTTTTAATTTTTTTAAGACAATGGCTTTTAAAAAAACAATAATTATCATATGTCTGGAGAAAAACATTTTCTTAATACAAACCAGTATCTAGTCAGCATTTAGATTGTTTCAGAGAAAAGTTTGTTTAAATCATGCAAATTGCCCTGTGCTTGGTAGTTAGCAGATTTGTCTTTGAAGTTGGTTTATTATATAGGTTTCTCTCTTTTAACCTTGTGCCAGATGAAAGAAATTTGCTTGCAGATTTTTGTGTACAGTTAACTGGTGCTTTTGACATGTTCTTCTGTTCCCTGCTTGTACTCCCTATAAATTGGTTGTTAGATTAAGGCAAGAAATCAGATTAAGGCAAGAAACACTTTTTTTAGGTGGTGGTGTGTACAGGTTGAGTCTCCCTTATTTGAAATGCTTGAGACTGTAAGAGTTTCAGATTTCAGCTTTTAGATTTTTGGGATATTTGTATGTTTTATTGTTGTTACTAGTTAAGTATCCCTAATCTAGAAATCTGAAATGCAGAATGTTCTGCTAGCTGAAACTACTTATTTATTTATTTGGAGATTAACATAATATGTGTGCCAAACCATGTCAAGTTTTGAATTTGGGGCATTTTGAATTTTG
Source organism: Marmota marmota marmota (assembly GCF_001458135.2). Lineage (NCBI taxonomy): Eukaryota > Metazoa > Chordata > Mammalia > Rodentia > Sciuridae > Marmota > Marmota marmota. The sequence goes on from NW_026000196.1 coordinate 10,004,664, forward strand.
GATTTTTGAATTAAAATTTTGGATTTGAGTTTTTGGATTGTTACCCTGTACCTCCATGATGAGACACATCCATAGGTGACTTCCTCTTTCTGTGGTGTTAGTAGTCACTGTGAGTCATGGCCTGAACAGTGGTGATAGTCTTCTCTAAAGGCTTTTTATTTAGAGAATGTCCCTGTTTCAACTATATTATTATCTTATGTAAAACTGGAATAAGAAGATCAGTAAGATTGCTATGAGATTACCAAAAATTTTAAAATTTGAGATTTGATTTTGTTTTGTTTTACATATTTGTGTCCTTAAGGTTTATTCTACTAGGGATGTGCAGATAAATTGCTGTTTCAAAATAATTAAAATGGCTGCTTCTTTGTGTGGTTATGACTAATGCCACAAAAATTAAGTTAGTTTCATTTTGTTTTTGTAGATTATTTTTTAAAATATAATTTTGTTTTATAATTATGTAGACATTTTAACATGGTTTCCAAATTAAATCTACAAAGCAGAAATATTCTGAGAATTCTTGCTTCTAAAAATGTTACTTCTTTTTTGTTCCTTTTCTTAATTAGAGGTAACAATTTTTCAAGTTTTTGATTTTGTCTCTTTTTAAAATATAACCAAATGCATATACTATTTACTTGCTTTTCTTGAATAAAATATAATTTATTATGCATATTTTCTCCACTTCATTTTTCCCTTAATACTGTACATCCAGAAATCAAAGAATATTTCAGAATATGGAGGCTCAAGAAAATTAACAGTATGTGGACACATAGAATCATTGAATTTTCAGAGCTCATGATGGTAGTGGCAATAAATAGTTATGGCAGTTTTGTGTCATGCATTGTTCTAAATGCTTTACATAAACTGACTAATATAACACAATAGTCATCGGGGTTATGCTCTATTATAATTATGTGGAAACTGAGGCACAGAGATGACTTACCCCAGGTCTCAGAGCTAATGAGTAGCAGAACTGGGGTTTGAATGCAGATGTCTGCTCTTCAGTACCACATTACACTGCTTTAGAATTGCCTGAATTTTTCCTGAGTTTATATGTTAGGATATTATAGCCTCAGGGTTATGTTAAAGGTCTGAATTCTCATGTGTTTTGGTGATAGGTTTATTACCATTTTTTTCTTTCTTTCCTTTTATTTTTGAACTCAGGGGAGCTTATCTACTGAGCCTCATCTCCAGCCCTTTTTTATGTTTTATTTAGAGATAGGGTCTTGCTAAGTTGCTCAAGGGCCTCACTAATTTGCTAAGGCTGGCTTTGTACTCATGATCCTCTTGTCTCAGCCTCCTTAGTCACTGGGATTACAGCCATAATGGTCACTAGTATGTCTTGCAATTTTTTTTTTGAGTGTTTAAATTACTATGCTCTAAAATTTAGCCTGCTGTTGTTTTGCAGATGCTCAGAAGACATGAGACTCCTGGGTCAGAGACAAAGGACTTTACTGCTCATGGCACAGTAATCAGCATGTGTGTTTATTCTCTTGCCTTGTAGGTACCAGGGAGTGTTGCTGAGGGCCAGGTGGATGTCTGCACCCATAGAGAGGGACACTAAATTTGGGGAATTCAATAAAATTATTAAATTTGGGGAATTCTATAAAATACTTTTATAGCAAGCAGTTAACATGATTCCTCTTTGTCTTAAATAGATACATGCCTAATCCTTCAAGATTGCTTACTGAGAAATGGCTACATAATGAATGGTCAGGGTTTTGTATTCTTGGCACACTTAGCAAGACTGGTAGGAGTATGAGACCTGTGGGGTATTGTGTCTTTCAACACTTATTTGTACCTGCCTGGTTTTAGAATTGTCAGAAGGGTGCTTCATGCCATTTATTCACCAAATTACTACTTTTTAAGTCATTTGCCAAAATTCCTTGACATGTTTATTCCAGATTTTGTAGTTCTCAGATTCGTTTGTAGCAAAAGGAGTCAGATCTTTTTTGAAGGCCACCCTGAACAAATTCTAAACATTGTCCTATTAAGATGGCTTTTCTCTTTTATTTGTCATGGAGAACATTTTGGAAGGAGCCTGAGGGGATAAGATTGAAAACATCAGTCAGTTTCATTACTACATAATAGGTTTTGTTTTTATTTCCTTCCTCTTTTATTTCTTTTGCCAATGATTTTTATCCTTCTGTAAATCACTCCCTTCCTAAACCCTGAAGATAACTTTACCTTTTCAAAGCTCAGAACAGATTGAGCTTTGAATGGTAGCACTCTTTGGGGACAGGCCTCTCTAGCAGATTGGCATGCTCAGTGAATTTCTTGATCAGGGTTCTTAAGTTAAATAAGAAATACTAAGGGTCCAGACCCTCCATATTTATTGGCAAGAAGTGGCCTTTTAAGTAGGGAGCAGAAAAGACAACACAGAGGCTTTTGTAAATGTTAACTCTGCTCCATGGAAGGAAACTGGGGCCAAGGAGCAGAGGCATAGAGAGAGGATGCAAAAATCAGAGATCCTGGGGAAGGGGAGGAAGGTCAGGGCAAGGAAAGGAGAAACTGTTTTGTGCCACAGAGTGCCCCATTACTTAAAATAGAGTCTACCTCTATTAGCTGGTAGGATGGGAACTGTTTAATTCAGTCAACCTAATTTTTTAAAAATTCTTTTTATTTACATATAACAGTAGAATGTATTTTGGCAAATTATACATACCTAGAGTATAATTTATTCTCATTAGGATCCTATTCTTGTGGTTGTACATGATGTGGAGTTACCTGGTTGTATATTTAAATACAAGACTAGGAAAGTTATGTCTGATTCATTCTACTGTCCTTCCTATTCCCCTCCCCACTCCCTTCCCTTCCTTCCCCTTTGTCTAATCCAGTGAACTTCTATTCTTCCCTCTATAGTCCCTTATTGTGGGTTAGTATCCACAGAGAGAACATTCAGCCTGTCTTTTGGGGGGATTGGCTTATTTCAGTTAGTAATATTCTTCAGTTCCATCTATTTACTGGCAAATGCCATAATTTTATTTTTCTTTATGGCTGAGTAATATTCCATTGTGTATATATACCATATTTTCTTTATTCATTCATCCACTGATAGATACCTAGGTTGTTCTCATAGCTTGGCTATCATGAGTTGAGCTGCTGTAAACATTAATGTGGCTGCATCACTGTACAGTATGCTGATTTTAAGTTCTTTGAGTATAGACCACGGAGTGGGATAACTGGGTCAAATGGTGGTTCTATTCCAAGTATCCAAAGGAATCTCCATACTGCTTTTCATAGTGGTTGCACCAATTTGCAGTCCCACCGACAATGTATGAGAGTACCTTGACAGCACTGTTACTTGTATTCTTTATAATTGCCATTCTGACTGGAGTGAGATAGACTCTCAGTATAGTTTTAATTTGAATTTCTCTAATTGCTAGAGATGTTGGACATTTGTTAATTTTTTTTTGACCATTGTTATTTCTTCTCGGTAAAGTGCTTATTCAGTTCCTTTGCCCATTTATTAATTGGGTTATTTGTTTTTTCAGTGTTAAGTGTTTTGAGTTCTTTGTATAACCTGGAGATTAATGCTCTATCTAAGTTGCAGGTGTTATTTTCAGTTTGATACCATCCCATTTGTTGATTTCTTGATTTTGTTTCTTGCACTTTAGGAGTCTTATTGAGGACATCGGTTCCTAAGCCGACATGATGGAGAGTTGGACCTACTTTTTCTTCTAGTGAGTGCAGGGTCTCTGGTCTAATGCCTAGGTCCTTGGTCCACTTTGATCCACTAGTGTTTTGTGCAGAGTGAGAGATAGGAGTTCAAATTTCATTTTACTACATGTGGATTTCTAGTTTTCCCAGCACCATTTGTTGAGGAGGCTATCTTTTCCCCAATGTATGTTTATGACAGCCAGCCTAATTATTGGAAGTATGGTATACGGGATGGGATAAATCTCAGCTATTTGTATGGAAAAAAAATACAAAAGAAAATTTTCTGAATTTTCATTTATAATCTTAAAAATTTTAAATGAAAATGATGACATTTTAATGAATTTTAATGACAGGTGGTGGACTTTGGGGGATCAGAAAAGGCTTTTATTAGGCTCGCTAGTATATGAGAATGAAAGACCTATCACTGTTCCTGGTGAATTCTCAGTCTTTCATGGTACATCTCACAGAGAATGTTACCAAGAAGATATTGGAGCCTGTTTGTAACTATTCTTTCAGGAGCTTTTCCGCTTCTTACCATACCTGTTCTTGGAAGGCTTTTTGTTTAACTGGGCTTAGTGGGGTCTTTCAGGACCTTTAACCTGTTTCAGGGGATGTCATAATTAGCCTTGGAAACATAAGAGGAGGTATGAGTCCTAATTATTAAAGTCTTCACAGCTCTTAATGGAGGGAGTCCTATCAAAGCCCCTTATTCCATATGCAGACCACCATGCAATGCAGGGCCTCAAGCGTGTATCAGCAATGGTAGCTGAGGGCTCTGGGCCAAGCTGCTGGGTTTGCTTCTGGCTCCTCACTTTACCCTAGCTCTGTGGCTCCATTTCTTCATAGATATCGTGGGAACAATCATATTTCTCTTACTAAACATGTTGTGACAATTATAGAAAGTGACTTGAAAATGGGCCACTACTGGCACATGGAAGTGCTCCGTGCATTATTAAGTAGAGGTCAGAATGTCAGGGCAAGCCAAGTATTAATTCATATGCTTTCTAGATTTAAACCATAGTAGATTTTTTTTTCCCCTAAAGATTGCCTGGAGATACACTAATAGGGCATTGTTAGTGTGTGGCACTACTAACTATGCATGCTTATTTTAATTAATTAAACCTAGCATTTAAAACCCAATTCACTTGTACATGCTAAATTCCAAGACTTGACAGCCACAGGTGGCCACTGGCTAGCATTTTGGAGAATGTAAATTATGGAACATTTCTGTCACCTCTGAAAGTGTGTCACCTCTGAAAGCTGTCCAACTGTCTGGAGGGTTGGAAACTTGATGAATTTGATGGTATCCTAAAGGCTCAGTATTATATTTGGAATTGTTTCCCCGATACTAGTTCCTTTTCTACAAATAGAAAAGAATGTAGGTAGAGACACTTACAGGAAAGCACAGCCTTCTGTGACTGCAAGGTTAACAGATAACAAGGTCCTGGCAGATACAATCTAGGACTAGGGAGCTTTTCCAGAGAGGAGGCTGAGCCTCACAAGCCCTGTATGAACTCTCCAGGTGATGGGGGCCGCATTTCCTTTCCGCTGTGGCCTTTAAGACATCCCTGAGTTGTAATATTCTTTCCCATTTCCCTCACAGGCACCATATGTCCCAAATTGAGTTCCAAAAATATGGTCGCTATGATTATAGGACACATAAGGCCTTTTTCATTTGCTGAGTCTAGATCATTAATTCTGTTCAGGCTTTTCTCCCTGATTCTTCAAAGAAGAAAAGTCCATCCTGCAAAGGGCTGAGAGCCAAGACACCCCTGTCTCCCTTCCCTTTGGGAGAAGTGGGAGAAGGCTGTGCATTTTGTAGCTAAATAACCGGCTGTCTTCCCAGCTGATGATGTGAAAGGAAACCTCCCACTTGCATTAAAATGTGTCTCTGCTTATGAGCTCTTGAGGCCTTATGAGAGGCCGTGTTGATATAGATACCTGTGCTCTACTGTCATCTTCCTGACTTACCTGGTGAGCAGGTGGCAGAGCAACATACTCTAGGTTATAGGCCCTATGGGGGGAAAGTACTGGGAGGTTGAGCTCTGGCTGTTCCTGCCTGCAGAGCTCCATATTTTAGAAGGCAAATGAGGCTGGAAAATTGGTGGAAAGGGAAGAACAATAGAGTATTTTACAAGAACAGGTTGTATAGATTTTTAATTTGACACAGGCATGATTCATTAGAAGAACATTGCTACTTTCTGAGTTGGGCAATCTTGAGTAATTTTCTTAAGGTTGGTTTTCACATCTGTAAAATGGGCAGGTACTCCTCATCTCACTGAGCATGAATCAGTGAATACATGCAGACCCTTTGGAGCATCAGCTTGACTCAGTCAGTGCCCAGTGAAGAGGAGCTGTCCTGATCATCTTTCTTCCTCTCCTGATTTTGTTGTTGTTGTTGTTGTTGTTGTTATTGAAAGAGAAACAGCCTCTGGAGTTGAGCTGAAATGTCAGCTCTGCTGCTGATCCTGTGCAAGCTCTTGGGAGCTTTGAGGCTCAGTTTGCTCGTCATTAAAATGGGGAGACTGCTATCTGTGTTGGGAGGCTTCTTGTGAAATTAAATGAGGTATTGTCTATAAAATTCTAGCTCAGGGCCAGGCATATGGAAGGTACCCAAGCTGTTAATTTCCTTCTCTCTTTCTTCACCCAGACTATTTCCTGGTTGTCATTTGGCATCCTGTTTAGTCAGAAAGCAATAGGATGAAGTGGCATTTGAGGAAGAGGCATCCAGCAGCTGTGTGTGGGATGGATTAATAGCTCATGTGCAACACTGCGGTTTACAAAACTCAAAACATGATTTTTTGGTATCTAGGTATTTGTGACTTAGTTACAAAATGGTTTCTTTACACTTTACAATAGCTGTTTTCATGTGCCAAACTGCTCTAAATGTGTGTGCACACATGCGTGCGTGTGTGTATATGTGTATGTGCGTGTGTGTGTGTGTGTGTGTGGTCTTTATCATTTTTATTCAAACGAATTTTAAGTGTTTCAGAACTTTTGTTTTGAGCTTTCCAATGTTGATAAACCAACAGTATTCTGTAGAGAGGAAGTAGAATCATACCAACTTCTGTTCAGAGCCTGACTTGGCTAATGAACAGCTTTGTGATTTTGATCCTGAGCTAGTTTCTAACCTTTGTTTTTATTTAAAATTTTTGATTGACAGCACTTGTACATATTTATGGACTACAATATGATGATACCATCACTTTAAGCTTGAATCATTTCTTCATGTGTATATGTGTGTGTGTGTGTGTGTGTGTGTGTGTGTGTGTGTGTAATAGTGTTTGTGGTACTGGGAATCAAACTTGGGGCCTTGTACATGCTGGGCAGTTGTTCTACCATTGAGGCACATCCCCATCTTCTACATCTTTTGAGATACAGAATGCATCATTGTTCACTTATCCACTAAGCTGTGCCATGTAGCGCTAGAGCTTGTTCCCCCATTCGGCTGTAATGTTGGACCGTTTGACCAGTATTTTTCTGGTATTTTCTGACTTACCTCTCAAGATAGCTGTAAGGATCAGGGTGGTTGTTCCTACTTTCAAATGAAGAAACTGAGGCATGGAGGGATTAAATTGCTCAGAGTCGCCCATTTAGCCCACAGGCCCCAGAGCTGTGTCCTCCACCTCAGTGGTTGGCCATTTTGAAATTCTAGGAACAGAATCCCATGTTTCCCACTTAGCATGTTTGTGATACAGACTGTCATGCAATTAGGAACCACAGAGGTGTAGGTAATGGGCCAACTGGGGGCCAATGCATAGTTGGGATCAGGGGACTTTAGCCTTGTCCAGAGAAATTGGGTGGGGAGGGCTGGCCCCAGGGTTTCTAAATTCGGGCCGTGAGGAGTCCTCTGTTGGTCTCCCCTTGGCCTGTCACAAGTTCCACACCTGGAGTCTGCCTTGGACATTGAGGACTGTGAATGTGACTTGAGCAGGACGCCCCCACCTCCCCAGTTTGCCCAGGTGGACCATTTTCCTAAAGCTCTGCAGAGGGGAAAACTTTCCCTGTTGTTCCCTGGCCAAGGCCAGGCCTGTGAAACAGAGAATGCTGCCCTGGGCCAGCCGGCACCTCCTGATGCAACCCTTTGTGGGACCTGCTTGTAGGTGAGCAGGCAGAGCCAGATGGGTGCCAGGCTGCTACTCTTTCCTCCCGTGCAGTGCTCAGGACCATAGTTTGTACTCTTCCCCTGGACCTCCTTCTGTTTCCTTCATTCTTCTTTTGCCTGTGAAGACGTCTCCCAAATCATCATTATTCCCCATAGCTCACCAGGTGCTGCTCTGAACCATATCAGCTTCTGCTGCTGGTGTGACACAGACAGTGACTACTGAGTCCTTCTATGGGCCAGACACTGGCCCAGGGACTTGGCAGAGAGAGGTCAAGTCACATGCGCCTGGTCTCACAGCTACAGCGTGGCAGTCAGGCCTGGAAACTTGGCAGACCAGCTCAAGGGCCCATGTTTTCAGCCTCTGCCCCCTTTGACCTTGTGCACCTGGGCTTTCACCACATGCTCCCTTCCTCCCTCTGCCTGTGCCCTTCCCTGGGTGGCTGTTCTACCTGCTCTTCTCTCCCTGGTCCTGTTCTCGACCTCCCTCTATTTTACCTTCTTGGGTTACGCTTAGCAATAGCAGTCACCTCCAGGCACTGGAGCAATTCGGGCCTCTCTGTTTCCCTGAGCCCAGGCTCCTGTCAACCTCAGCTTTGTTTCCAGTGCTTTCCACAGGGGCCTGACATTTGCCTGTTCTCAGTAAAAACATTGTAGCAATAGATGACAATATTTGCCAAGCCTGAGGCTGTGTCTGCACCATGCTGAGCACTTCCCAGTTCTGGAGCCTCCCTCAGGGCTGTTTGCAGAAGCAGGAGTGACATCAGTGAGCTTGGCCTGATGGGGTTGGAACCCGGCTGGAAAATGGGCCATGGACTCCGGACCCAGGATCTCATCATGGTGCCAGGCAGCTTCTCTCCTTGTGCACAGAAATGAATCCGTTGAAATAGTGAAATTCAAATTGCTTGAACTGTTGGAAATATGTGACAGGATGACCCAAGAACATCACCTGGCACTCCTGTCACCCCCCAAAATACCACGTGCTCATAGGACCTGGCTCTTCCTTCCTGGCTCCCCAGTGAGCCTGGGGCGGTCATCCTGGCTCAGAGCCCCCCTTGGCAGCCCCAGAGAGCATCCTGGGCTCACAGCTCCTGTAGTGCATGCCCAGTGTACTGGGCATGGCTGAGCCCATCTCCCTTCCTATGGGAGACATAAGTAAAGCTCTACGTCCCCACTCCTGCCTCCCTGAGTGGGCTGTTTTTCTGCCTTCTGACAGCCCAGCATTCCCAGATGCCTTGGAGAACATCCTTGGGCAGGACCTGCCAGATGTTAACGAGGGATCCAGACTGGGCCCTTGACCTTTGTCCTTTGGCTTTGCCACTCTGCCATTTTAGGAGGATGATTTATTGCGAAGGGGGTGGAAAGGAAATCACCCTTTTAAATTTATGACCATTTTCTCCAGCATTAATGTGCAAGCCTCCGGCCATGCAATTAGAGGTCGTTAGGCAGCTACAATGCGAAATTAATTCTTCCAGTTTCTCCGGTGATTGTGGGTGAAACAGCTCCAGGGCAGGGAGCAGGCAGGGAGCAGGCAGGGGAGTTTCACTGGCCTGCGGAGAAGGTCATGGTGTCCACTTGGGAAGGAGCAGAGAGTTTGCACAGGTGTGTGTAGGGGGTTGAAGGTGGAGGGTGAGGGATAAATGACCAGCTAGGATTGAGACCCTAGAGTGCCTGGAAGACTGTGGCCTGGGCCACCCAGTGCTTTTGTATCAGGGGAGCAGCACTGTGGTTTGGCAAGGGGCCTGTTTCTCCTGGTCTCAGGGAAGGCCAGACTGGGACTTTAAGGCTGAGTAACTTGATCAAGTGACTTAGCTTTGCTGAGCCTCCTGCCCCGCATTGTGAAAAGAAGGTGGAAAGGAGAGTTGGAGCTTAGGGAATGATCTTGTCCTTCATTCTGCAGGGTTTAAAGCTTCTTATCTCCCGTGGGTCTTGTGTCCTTTCCCATTTGGGATATTTGTTTCTTTTTTTTCTTTAAAACACAAGTTTCTTTCCCTCTGTTTTCATGTTTTAGTTCAAAATGTCTCTGTTTACTAGCCTTCGTGGAGATTGTCTTGTGTGGGAGACCACACCCGAGTACTCTGGCCTCCTTCTTCCTTTAACCCTGTATACTGTGGGAGCTCCATCAATGCCATCTGTTTTCTGAGTACCTGCAGCTCTGTGAGCGAGGGTGGAGGGTCATATCTTTGGCTCTGAATAGGGGGTCTGTGCCAAGATGCCCAAATGCGTATTGGCTAGGGACTGTCTGTCTTTGATCCAGCTCTTTCCCATCTGTGAAAAGCACAAGAAAATAGTTCAATGTGGAGGGCTTAATCATAGCTTAATTTGTTTAATTTAGAGTCCTGCTCTTTACTCTGAGATAATGCTCCCACCTATGGTTTGCTATTTCAATACGAATTTTAGAACATGATGAGTTATTATTTTTAGAATTTTACTCATAGAAATAATAAAATGAATATGGCACTTCCATCCTTTACCCCTCAGTGTTGTGCATTTGACTGGTCAGTGACATCCCAAAATATAGAAACAACTGAATGTCATAGTGCCTGACCCTTGTGGCCCTCCAGTGCTCAGTTAGATATCATTGCGCAATGCTGATGTGAAAACACACCTGGATTTTGCTGAGATTTTGTTTTATGTATTTTCCTAAACTTGTACAGGTCACATATGCCTCTGGGCCACGCTGCCATGGAACAACTGGAGGGATCGCTGGTCACAGGCTGCAGTTAGAGTGACATGTCCTGGAGTTGGTGTCAGCAGCCCTCAATCTTAGATTTATAATGTCCAGGCTCGTTGGTTTTCAAACTTATTGGTTTTTGCAGTGGAACTCTTGTCTTTTGGAAAGTTTAAGGGAAACCCTGACATCATGCAGATAAAGCAGAGCTGTTCTGTCTGCTAGAATGTGGGGCTGCACTATCTGGCTGCTTGACTTCCCTCTGCCTCCTGCCTTACCTTGAAAGCATTTCTGTGGGTTCTTTGTCCCTGCAATGCAAGGACTCCTACAGAGCACCCTGTAAAAATCTCAGGTCTACTCTGGTTTCCCTGCTTATTTTAAAATTTGATAAAATACACTTAACATGAATATTACCATCTTAATCATCAACAGGTGTATATTCCATAGTGTTAAACACGTTCACATTGTTGTGTAATCAACTTCCAGAACTCTTCATCTTGCAAAACTGAAACTCCTGCCCATGAAGCCACATCCCATCCTCCCCTTCCTCACCCTTGGCAATCAGGCTGTTTTGTGTCTCTGAAATCCAACAACTCTGGGTGCCTTGTATAAGTAGAATCACAGTATTTGTCTTTTTATGCTTATTTTACCTAACATTATATCCCAAGATTCATCCATGTTGTAGCATGTGTCAGAATTTCCTTTTTAAGGCAGAGTAACATTCTGTTGTATGTTTATACCACATTTTGCTTGTCTGTTCACAATCTGTCCATGAACCTTCGGGTTGTTTTCACCTCTTGGTTGTTGGGAAAATCCTGCCATGAACACGCATGTGCACATATCTCTGTTTCCTTCAGTTCTCTTGGGTGTATATTCAGATGGGAGTTCTAAATTCTATGGTCATTCTATTTTTGAAGAATTGCCATACTGTTTTCCATACCTGCTGCACAATTTCCCTGTTTGATGATAAAGTAAAAGCCCACTGGCAGGCTCTAGCAAGATATCAGAGTTCTAAATGAGAGAAAGGGCTTGGAATATATTGGCTCCTTTCTTGCTGGGCCATGGTTTTGTCATACCCTCCTTCCTGTGCACAGGCCAGCTTGAACTAGATACCAGCTACTCAGATCCTCCTCTTGCCTCTTCAGGGCTAAAGCTTGTGACCACCTCCTCCTGCTGCTAGCCTGGGTGCCTCAGCATCCCTCCGAGTCCTGTGGTCTGTCCTCACCTCTGGCAATAGCTCTCCATTGAGTGTTCCTCGGTGCAAATATTGAGCATACTATCTTACTCCCCATGCACCTTAATTGACAGAACCACTTAAGGCAGGTGACTCTGGGCATGTTGCACACTTTTGCTGCACCTCAGTTTCCCTAGTTTGTCAATTGCCTTCTGAAGATTGCTGATGTACGTTAATGTACATAAAGGACTTAAAACAGCTAGGGGCACATAGGAAGCCCTCCAAAAGCACTCACTGTTATTTATGTGATTATTGTATTCATACAAGGTCTTTCTTGAGACTGTATGGCTAGAGGACTTCTCCAGGGTTCTCTCCCATCAGAGCATGAGCACCCCACCCTTCGCCCCCATCAGAGGTTCCTGATTTCTTCCTGAGAGGCAGGAAGGTCAATGTTGATGAGAGGGAGCAATATGATTAAGGATCCTTTCAAGTGTGCTGTCTAAAGAGAGCCGGAGCACTGGGTGAGCTGGGCAAGCTGGTTGCCTGGCTTGTGGCTGAGCCCTCCTTTCAATACCAGCTTAGCAGAGCAGCTGGAAGCTGCAAGATTGAGCCCAGAGTGGCCTCAGCCTCTGTGCTCACTTAGCGGATGATCTGTCATGGTCCGACCAGATCCCCTGGAGCTCTGTCAGGAGGGATATTATGACACGGCTCAGCCCTTGGCAAGCAGGCAGAGGGATATTATAACACAGCAAGACCTGGAGGGTTCAGGTCTCTGATGTGGAGGTGTCAGAGTGATTTCTCCTGCTTTCTGGATAAGGTTCTCTTTGAGAACTAAGCCTGCCTTGAGATCTGAACACCTGTCACTCACAAAGGGATGTGGGTGGTAGATCGGGCTAGTCCTGCCAAGCAGAACTGATGAAGGGCATTTTGATGATATACAATGCACACACTCACACATGTGAACATGTGTGCACAAAGAGGCACTTACACATGTACACTCTTGCACACATACTCAGACACTTGAACATTGAACACATCCACACATGCATGCATGCATTCTTCCACATTCTTCAGGTGCAGCAGAACCATCATATGTCCTGAAACTTTCTGCAGTACACATTAAGATGTCCCTACCATGCCCAGATATGATCTTTCTCTAATGTTCTCTGCTGCCAAGAGTGTGCACTCAAATCCTAAGCGAATTGTCTTTGGACAGGTTGTGTTCTGAACTGTGAACTGTGCATCCCTTTATTCACTCAACAAATACTTTTTAACTATTTTTTGTGTGGAAGGCATGGGTCTGGGTATATGATGATGAAAAAATGTAAGTTTATGTTCTAATAGGAAGGACAGACCAAAGTGAACGAATAAATAAACATAATAATTGCAAATACTATTTAATGTTACAGTGGGGGATACTACAGACAGCATGTGCAAAGGCCCTGTAACAATGAAGTTGGTATATAGGAGAAACCAAAATAAAACCTCTGAGGCAGGGTGAGCAGGAGGGATGTGGATTGCTGAAGTTGAGAGGCGACTGATCGTGGTTGGTCCTGCAGGGCCCCGTAGGCCTTAGTAGGTTACTGGAGTGTTTTTCCAAATATAGTTAAAATCCATTTTTATCTATCCATTTCAGATAGGAGTTATATGATCTGATGATGTCTCACTGTTGCAGGAATGGGTGAGAGGTACCCTATTAGGCTATTTATAGTAGTGGGGTGAAAGAAATATCATCCTGGCAGTGAATATAGACTTAGATGGAGTTGAGATTTTCCTGGTACTGTTGAGAGGAATTCCTGATGGACTATGGTGGGGAGGAATTCCTGAGAGTGAGAAGAATCCTGGATGACTCCTTAAGTTTCTGACTTTCTCAATCATTGATAAAATTTGGAGATAATTATTCAGTTTTCTCTCTACAGGCGTGTTGAGGACTTGCCTGGCTTGGGTCCCTGATCATGTTAATTCCTGGTGATTTTCAGATACCTGGGATTTGGGGCAGAGCCAGAGAATCCAGGAGAAATATTTGAGGCCATGATCAAAACACTTTCAGAGGGAAATGGGAAAGGTCTGAAAGTGGGTGGTGCTGACTTCTCTCTCAAGCATATTTCTCTCTACCGAGGTCTGAGGGAAAGTCTGAAATGTATCTACCCATGCAAACTTGAAGGCATGGTTTGCCATCTTAGGAGGGAAAAATGTCAGAATCTGTATTTTTCTTCTGCCTTCTTCCTCTGATGAGAAGGCTTCTGTCAAAAACATTAAAATACAGGTAGAACATCCCTAATCCAAAAATCCAAGCTGTTCCCAGAAACTTTTTGAACACCAATATGATGCCTCAAGTGGAAAATTCCACATGTCACCTCATGGGATGGGACACAGTCAAAACACAGGTGCACTAAGAATAATCTATCAAATTACCTTAAGGCCATGTGTATGTAATATATACGAAAAAGAAATGACTTTTGTATTTATACGGGGAATTCGTTTTCGAGGAATTTCACTTTTTATATAAAGATATTCCCCCAAATCCAAAATCCTTTTGCTCTCAAGCATTTCAGATAAGGCATACTCAATCTGTAATAACTCAGGTTTTGCTAAACCTATCGAAGACAGAAAGCATGTAAGATCTCTTTAAAAAATAAAACAGATGAGAAGACAAGTGAGTGGGTTGAGTTTGCAGGGACAGAGAAAGGTGACAGACACATTTTGTGGAACCATTGCCCCTTTGCAGCAGAACATCTTAAATGCACTTGGTATCGAAAGGCAAAGAGATGAATTTACTAGTGATATCAAGAACTCAGTTATAATCAGAAGACCTCTACTTAGGGAATATCGTAGTCAGCTATGATTCAGGTAAATTCACAGCATTTACAACTAGGAAAGATACTGGTCAGAAGAACATTCTATAATTTGGGAACGTATGTGGTAGGAACCCAAGTGAAATAAAACATTTGGAAACTTCCCAAAGACTTAAAGAATTGTACTATTTTTTTTCTAAACATGTCTCTGATACACTTTTGTTACATTCAGAAAGAAGAATGAGGTCAGATCCCATTTTCCTAGGTTAGTTGCAGTCATGCTTAAAGGCCAAGGGGCAAGTGCCATTGATCTGAGTTACCAAAAAGTTTCCCCCGAAAAAGAGCAAAGTAGGCATCCTTCCAGGAACATTCAGCCAGTGGAGACCTGCCACCAAGGAATGGCAAATGTGAACACCTCTGTAGTGTATGCTTCTGGGAGAAGTTTGTAATCAGGTGCATCTGACAGTGAGAGGCCAGATCAGCCAGTGAGTGTTCCCAGGGTGCTCCTCCATCTCTACCCCGAGCCTTAGACCTTAAAGTAGTGTGAAGGCAGCTTGCCTTCCTGGGTCCCAGTGACCACAGGCTGGGATGTGGGGATAGGAGGCTGTGGGCATTGACCTTTGCCACAGGCTTTCCTTCCCTGGCCTTGACTGGAACCATGAAATGCAGAACGATAGGGCACTGGAAGTTTAGCTCTTTCAACTAGCCAGGCTCAACCCTTCTAGAACCCCATCCTGGGTGTGTCTTCCATGATAAGACCTCTCCTTGCCAAGCATGGTCTTTCAGAATGCCCTTTGACATATAGTGACACCCTCACAAGAAAGCAGCTGATCTTTGACCCAGAGATCCAACTTGTGCCCCCGTCGGACCTGGCCTTTTGGAAACAGGCTCACGTGCCCTGGGTCTGGCTGCCCCTGCATAGGTGGGGGTCATTGCTTATGAACTTGGGGGTTTTTTCATTCATCTGCTTTTGGCTTAGATGGTGCCCAGATGCCTGGACACATGCCCCTCTTCTTCCCTTTCTTCCCTGCTCCAGAGCTTCTGAGGTGTGTCCTTTTTTGAGCTCTTAAACCCTCCTGGGTCTTGAGACCAGAACTCAAGCACCCAGTTATCACAGACAGGATGGACTCTAGAACTCGAGTTGAGGCAGCAGACTCAGGCTTCCAGCTACAGTAGTTTTGTTACTTGTTGAGCCCACTTCAATATTTATTGAGAGTGTGAGTTCATTCCTGCATTATCCTAGATTTGGGTTTCCCTGGAGCAGTCTCTCCTGAGGTAAGAAGCAGCTGTGTTCTAGGCAGGACGGGCTTTCTCTTGTTTGTGACCTTGCTTGGCAGGTGACTTTTGAGATCACTTGGTCTGTACTGTGCAGAGTGCTGTTCTAGGTGCTGGGTCTTTACTCGGTACAACTGCTGGCAACTCCCCTGTGGGTAGAAAGTTCCAGAAAGTGACTACAGCCCAGTTGGCAGGGGCGTTTCCAGTAACATGTGAGAGTTGTTTATCCTCCCAACTAGATGTTCCAGTCTGGCTGTGGGAGCAGAAGCAGGACTCAGATAGCAGATCTAGGTCCAAATGGAGATAAATGAGAGATTGGCTTCTGCTTTCCTCACTCAGCTTCCCACACCCTTGTAAAAGGCTGAGCCAGCAAGTGGGTGTGAGGCCCTGGCCTCCAGCCATTCCTGCCCATTCCCCCCCACCCACCGCCCGGCATCCCTAATCATCAGTGCCATCCTCCAGGGAAGCTTGTTCTGCTCCTGAGTGGTGTGTGAGCCTCATAACCAGCCCACCCCCGGCCCCTGCAGAGAGTCCCTGTGCTACCCTGTGTAATACTCCTGGGAGGTCCGTCCAGGGTGCTGGGCTTGAGAGCTCCAGCTGCAGCAAAGCTGAGAAGTGGCTGTGTCCATGGGGCCATGCCAGCATCCTGTTCCTGCAGATAAATGCACAGCTCTGCAGTTGGGCTGACGTGCAGATAGCACCAGGGTGGAAGGTGGGGGGTCATTGCTTATGAACTTGGGGGTTTTTCATTCAAGTTCCTCTGTCCTCCCAAATGGGTGCATCCCAGGAAAGTGCTGAACATAGACAAATCTTGGTGGAAAACGGGGGCATCCTTGAGCTTTGACTTCTGTTTCTGTCCCTGCTGCAAACTTCCCTGCCCTGTGGCAGGTGTTGGTACAATTCTCAGGCCCTTCTTGCACCTGTGGAGGTGTGGAAGTGGTGGGAGCTGGGAAAGGGGGGCTATTTTAAAAGCCAAAGAGGTAGAGGAGGCAGATGGCTCTGGACACAGGTAGCGGACGCCCACACACCACAGAGGGAGGATGGCGTGGGGAAGGATGGGCCAAGAGGCCCAACTGCCTGGCTGGGTACAAGTCCTGGCTCCCCTATTTCCTGGCTGTGTGATTTGGCACCCGGTACCTTATGTGTAAGCAGGGATGAGTCGTACCCGCTGCAGAGGGTTGTTACGAGGATTCCAAGAGTAGCTGTAGGTAAAGAGCCAAAACAGGGTCTGGCAGCTGGGAACCCCCATACAAGTATTGGCAGTTGTCATTATAGAAAGCAGACGGATGGTTTCTATATGAGCAAGATAAACATCCTGCTGCAGAGACACAGAGGAGGAGTTTGATGTGGGGGTGTTGGGGTGGGCGTTTGGAGAAAGAGAGATGGAAGGTGCCTTGAGGAAGAAAGTAGTGACAGCAGAGGAGGCAGATGGACCAGGAACAGGAGGCTGTGAGTGCAGAGCCTGCCCACCCAGGTGTTCTGGAGTCTACCTGTGGAGGTTAGAGGGTGAGAGCAGGCAGCAGGGGTCTAGGGAAGCAGAGCTCAGCTTGCAACAGTGGAGGCTGGAAAGAGTCTGGTGTTGCATGCTGTGCAGAGGAGCCCAGTCCTGCCACCTGTCCTCATCCTGCGTTTCGACCAAGTGGGGTCTCTGACTCAGGTGGGAGTTGGGGAGGGCAGGCGGGCTCCTGCAGAGAGCATCCTGCAGTGGACCACACCAGGCTGTGTGCTTCCTGGTTGGTTTGCTGTAGGCTCCATAATCTAGACCAGTCTTTGTAGCCAACCCAGATTCTTAGTACTTAATGAATATCTGATTGTCTGTGTAGCGTAGCTTCCCACGTATCTCCTCCAAGAACAAATTTACACTTTATCCAACTTCATTTGTTTCTGTATTTCACACCCTGTCTCCTGGTTCTTGTCCCCACCCCTCCTTTTTGGGTGAGGGTTGGTGACTGTGTTGATCACTCAAGGTCTTTGACAGTACTGGATGTCATGGTATGTGGGATGCTGATTCTGCCTTTCGTGATTTCATGACACAGATTTCTCGGGAAAGGCAGCCAGGGAGTGACCCTCCGTGACTCCAGTGACAGGTAGCTAATATCCAGTCTGAGAAGGCAAAAACAAACAAGAAATGTCTGTCTTGCTTTTGCTTGATTTGACAGGGGAGCTCAAGCTGTTGTGCATATTTTCAAGCTAGTCAGTCTGCTTTGGTTTGCTTTGGGTGAGGTAGCTTTGAGCTAAGGATGAAATCACGTACTTCAAGGTATATTATTTTATTGAGATCAAATTCATACTCCATAAAATTCACCCTTTTCAAGTATAGAATCCTGTGACTTTTCATGCATGGTACCATCATCACCCTTATCTAATTCAAGAATGTTTTCTTTATCCCCCAAAGAAATCCCATTAGCAGTCACCTTCTAGCCCCTGTTTCCTGAGCCCCACGCAGCCACTCAGCTATGCTCCGTCTCTATAGATTTGCCTTTTCTGGGTGTTTCATAGAAATGGAATCATGCAATATGTGTTTTTTTGTGTGTCTGGCTCCTTTCACTTAGCATAATATTTTCAAGGTTTATCCATGTATAACACCCTTCCTTTTCATAGCTGAATAATATTTCATTGTAGAGATATAACAGATTTTGCTTATCCATTCTTCAGTTGAACTCTTGGGTGGTTTCCACCTTTTGGCTTTTATGAATAATGCTGCTCTGATCGTTTGTGTATAGTTTTCTATGTGGACTTATGTTTTTAGTTCTCTGAAGTATATACCCAGGAATGGAACTGCTGGGTCCTATATAGCTCTGTGGTTAACATTTGTAAACTGTCCTCCAAATTGACTGCACTATTTTACATTTTCTCAAGTCAGGTATAATAGTTCTGGCTTTTGCACAACCTTGCTAACACTGTTATGGTCTGTCTTCTTGTTTGTAGCCATGCTGATAGGTGTGAAGTCTATTTGATTTGCATTTCCCTAATGATGTTGAACATCATTTCATGAACTTATTGGCCATTCTTATATTTTCTTTGGAGAAATATCTGCTTGAATCCTTTGCCCATCTTTAAATTGAGTTATTAGTCTCTTTTTGTTGAATTGTATGAGTTCTTTATACTTTCTGGATAATAGACCTACATCAGATATATGATTTGCAGATATATTCTCCCATTCTGTGGATCGACTGAAGTCTACTAGTGCCTTCCCCCAGAGTACTGAGCTCTTGGTGGGCTCAGAAACTCCACGTTGGAACAGTGTGTCCTTGCATCAGCAGAACCTACACAAGCACCCGGTGCAAAGTAAGAACCAGTGATTTGAGAAAATCAATGAATGGTTCTCTTTGACTCTTTCCACAAGTAAAAATGGATCCAGGTAGGGTAGGCAGAAGTGGATAATGAATAGTCAGGCAAAACCACAGGCTAAAGATGCAGGATTGCTTGCAGAAGCATCTTGTACCCGGATATTATTTTCAAGATCAATGAAGAGAAAGACTGGAGAGCAGATCTGGGCCTGCACCTGTGTTTCTGAAGCAGAAAATACACTTTTCCGAAATCAATAGGGTGACTGCAGAGCCCTGCAAACGTGGTGTAATTATCGTGCCGAGAATTACAGTTGTCACGTATTGATTCTGTCTTCTCAGCAAGTGTTTGTGTGTTTCCTTGCTCCCTGCAACACTGTGCTGCGCCATTTGAAAGTCCAATTCACAGAGACCCCAACACCCTTCCTGGTCCAGGAGGGCAGAGAGCAGGAGAGAAGTTCACCTGCACCCATCACCCTGGTCAAGGAGAGGTGGCTGAGAGAGTCTCAGATGTAGGGACAAGGTGGGGCAATGCCACTCTGATCAGTGATCAGAGAATTCCCCCCACCCCAAATTGTTGGCATCAACCTCAGGGGAGGCTGCCTGGAGAAATGATCTGTGTTGATTATTATTATGATGAGGACTTCTCATTCTTCAAATAAGAACAGGGAAGAAGTTTCCTTAATCTTAGAAAGATGTCCAGGATCACCCCCTGTAGAGGAAGACAACTATTTATGAAGTGGCCTGTGTAAGATAAACTGTCATCTTAGAAGGTGTCATTCATTGACTGACTTGCTCATTCCTTTGCTCACTCAGGAGTTCTTTCATTGATGGAATAAATCCTTGTCCAGTTTGTGATATGTTCCAGGAAGAGTCTGTGCTGGGGCTGCTGCAGGGATAAGTAAAGTTCAGCTTTTGCCCTTAAGGCACCAAGTTCTGATGGGGGACCTCTATGGGAGGTGAATGGTCAGCACAGAGGAAAACCTGAGGTGATGAGTTGGGTGGGAGTCTTAGAGAGCCTCCAGGAGCCTATGGGGAGGTGTTGGCATTCATTGGATAGACCGGGCATGGCAGGTGGAGCAGCTTTTCCTGTTGGGGCCTGTCCCCAGGAACCATAGGGCAGTGGTGTGGATGTGAGCAGTCTGACATCACCGTGGCAGACGACTGTCATCCAGGAATAGGGAAAATGGGTTTGACAGTGGGAATTCCCTATTGGTGTTTAGCTCTGCTTTGAGGGGTGGTGGGAGGTTTGGGAGGGGACATCTGGGCTCTGCAGGGCTGATCCAAGGTGGGGGGGACCCACACACCTATGCTGCTTGGTGAATCTGGCTGGAGTGTGTGCCCTGAGACTAGACCTGTGACCCCCACCCTCACTGATCATTCTATTGCTGATTTGACTTCTGAGCTATGTTTTTCTTCTGGGGAGGAGGGGGCAGGTAGAGATGGATGAATTAGAACAGCAAATAGGTTCTAAACATTTTCTTCTTGATACACTTTTTAGGGATTATCGAGGACCCCAGAGATCTCATGCTGACATGGGTTGTGGCCATGGATATCTGCTCTATTAGGAGTTAAATGTGAGCATACATAGGCTTATGTCCCGTGCGCACACCAGTGACGCTATCTTCCTGTATCGTACAGAAACCTCCATTGCTAGCTTTATTTTTGCATTATTACTTGTTTAGTAGTCTTGATAATTTTGACCTTCCAGACTCCCCCATTAGAGGAATGGAAACCTCTGGGGGTTCCTGAGACACATTCTGAGTATTTGGTTGGATTAGAAGCTTGATGGGAACCTCCATGTTCTTACCCATCCCGTGCCCCATGTGAGCCTCTCAGGTAAACTGTCTACCCACCAAGCTGGCGGATCCCAAGTGCTGTCATTTGGCCAGCCACTGGACTGAGCCAGGACCATGAAGTGGGTGGATCCCGTGCTGAGAAAGGCCAACAGAGTTCCTGTCCTCTGCATTTCCTGGGGACCAAGGCTCCATAAGCAATCACAGAGGCCAGTATTTATGTTCTAACTGTGACGGGGCTATTAAAGAGGGTGACAGGTGGCTGGGTCATGTCAGGAGCCCAGCAGGCGTCCCTGAGAGGTGAATCCAGGTACAGATTGAAGAGGAAGTACAAGCCCAGTGAAGACCATCATAGGTGAGGACATTGCCCAGGTAAGGTTTTGTCAGGACAGAGGAGGTACCGGTGATTGAAGCCCAGTAAGAGGTAGAGTGGGCAAGGTGGAGGAGAGTCACCTGCAAAGTGCTCTTCACCTCCCCTTCCTTCTGTGCACGGAGGGTAAGACATCCATGGCTGGTCTGGGCACTGGGTCCACAGCCGCCTTTCATGGGCCCTGAGGGTGACCCTGGATCTCTGCTCTACTTAAGTGCTACATATCATCCTGTCTCCTAATTCCTCACTGGCTTCCCCAGCTCTGTGCCTTGGGCCACACTGTTTCCTCTTCCTGCACCTCGCATCCCGTTGTCCTTTCTGCATTTCCCCGCCATGACCCCCCTCTCCCCCACCCCCCTCGTCTCACCTACCTCATTTCTCTCTCCTGTCTCTTTCCAAAGAGCTATAAGTCATCCCCATGCTGTGAGCCCTTGTTCCCAGTGCCCTACCCTGTTCCCTCTTCTCCGTCTTAGCCCCTACCCTGTGGAGTAAGGCCTTTTGATATGTCCATCTTACAGGTGAGAAAACTGAGGCCCAGCGAGGCACTAGGCCAGTTTGTGGTAGGACTGGGACTTGAACCCAGGTAGCCTGACTGCAGTCTAGACTTTTCACCACCGTGTTGGGCTTGATGCTTGTTCTGTCATTTTCTCCCTCTGGGCTCCATGTTTGTATCTCCAGGCCAGACACATAGTAGGTGCCCATTAGAAGTTGGATGGATGAATTCATCTTCCTGCTCCCCATTCCTGGGCTTCATGACTCATGCATCTTACCTTAACCACGAGTGACAGAACCATTAAAGAAAGCAGAAAGAGGATGAGCTCCACGTGTTCATGTGTCTGGAAGCTGTGATCACTGACATTTTTCAGGGTGGAGGTGTGAATTCATAATGACTGCACACGTTCCCAAACCATGCTAGTCACTGGTGAATTTTGCTCCTGAAATGACTTTGTACCCTGCCAACCGGACCTGTTGTTTGTACTATTACCAAAAGCAAAAGTCTCTTGGGGCCTGTACTTTCCAAGCTCTGGGCGGGGCTGGGCTGTTAGTTCCCAGAAAGGACAAGATGAGGAGGGAGCCTTTTTCAAAGCAGCGCCCCATCCCAGGGGTGTGTCCTGGGGTCAGAGACCAGCTTTTGGTGAAGGAAAATGAGCTAAGTCCTGGCTATTGTCCTTCCCTCATCTCTGACTTCCTGCTAGGGCTGGCTGGTTTCTGAGCTCCAGAGTCCTGGTGGCCTCCCAGCAGCAGAGAGTCTGAGTGTCTGAAACTCCCCCGCCCCCACCACCCCACGCCTGTGTTTCTGTTTGTGAGTCAATGATTGAGGGGCAGTTGCTGCAAACCAGGCCCTAAGTGATGGGGGTGGAAGGCCGATGTGGTTTGTTCTGAGTTTCACCACGCAGGGCGGCCCCGATGGTCCTGCTCTGTGTGTTTTTCCCTCTGGCCTTGTAGATCGGCTGGCATATTTATTTGGAAGGGGAATAAGCAGAATTTTTCAAAGGGAAGCAGTATGCAAAAGATGAAAATAAAACAACTTGGGATAAATGGCTGATCTGGCAGTGGGAAATAGCCTCTGGCATGGAGAGATCTTTAACCTTGTCTGAACAAGGAGAGGGGGACTTGGCTTCTCTAGCATCTCAGAGAAGGAACCTTGGTGTCCCTGCCGAGGCTGGCCTCCCCCACCAAAGCCTAAACCCCAACCCTGCACTAGGTAGGTAGATGTTTATTTTCCTTATTTAGTCCAATGCTCTTTGTCCACCCTGCCGTGATTTCTGCTCCCTGGATTCTGCCCCTGTGGTCTTCTCTGTGGACTACAGCCACTAGTGTTTCTCCTAGAAATAGAGTGACTCCCATCTCGTTGTAGATGTGAGCAAGGCCTCCAGTGTCCCTCTGAGCAAAACTTGGTCCACTGTGTCTGCAAGGCCCTGCGTGCTGTTCCCTTCTTGTTTTTGCAGCTGCGACCTCTGCCGTTCCTGAATGTGACATCAAGCTTATCCCTACCTCAGGGCCTTTGCATTAGCTATTCCCTTCACATAGATCACTCTTCCCAGGTAACTTTGTGGCTCTGCTTCACTCAGCCCAGGGCTCCGCTCAGATATAATCTTATCAGAAAGTCCCTCTCTATTGCATCATTTAACGTAGCATGCCCAGTCTCAGCACTTGCTATCCCCCATATTCAGGTTTTTCTCCCTCCATAGAATGTATCCCCATCTTGAACATAGTACATGCTTAGTTAATTATATGTGTAGTTCCTGTTCCATTACACCAAAACATCTACACCATAAAGACAAGAACTATGTTTAACTCACTGATATGTTCCCAGAGCATAAAGCATAGCCTGGCATGGAACAGGTGTCCGCCAGGTCTTGGTTGCAGAAATGAAAGGAAAGGACTGAGTCTGTATGTACTCCATTTCATATTTGTCCACAATGTGTCTGCACCCCACACCCAACTGGCATTTCCCCATTTGATGTTATGAAGCAAAGATGAGTTTTGGATCTTTGCATTTAAGCAGTCCTGGAGTTGAATTTTAACTCTTCCAGTTCCTGTTGCCTATTGCTGGGCAAGTTAACTTCCAGTGACAGCCTGCGCTTTGTTGTTTAGAAACTGAAGAGCCCGCACCTTCCCTTGCAGGCTGTTGGAGGAATGCAGGCTTGGGTGTTCAGTATTTTTTTTTTTTAGCCTTTATGCTATATTAATTCAGTGCTATATCAACAAGAAAAGCTTTCTTTTTTTTTTCTTTTCTTTCTTTTGGATAGGCTTATTGAGATACAACTCACATAACTATAAAATTGACCATATACTGTGTGGTTCAGTGGATTAGTATATTCACAGAGTTGTGCAGCCATTGACACAATCCAGTTTTAAAACATTTCCATCACCCTTGAAAAAGAACCTAGTACCATCCCTTCTTATCCTCCCTGCCCTCAACCCCCAGGCCCTTGCAACAAGGGATCTCCTTTTCCATCTTCATAGATTGGTCTTTTGTTGAGTTTTCATATAAATTAAATTATACAGTACATGACCTTTTATAACTGCCTCCTTTCACTTGCCGTGAGGTCCATGATGTAACTTGTATCCACACATCTTTCCTCTTTATGGGCAAATGATATGCCATTGGGTGGGTGTACCACATTCCATTCATCCATCCATCCATTAATGGGCATTTGGGTTCTTCCCACTTTTTCACTATTTTATTTTATTCTATTGGTACCAGGGATTTAACCCAGGGGTGCTTAACCACTGAGCAACATCCGAGCCGTTTATGTATTTTATTATGAGAGAAGAGCTTGCTAAGTTACTTGGGGCCTCACGTAAGTTGCTGAAGCTGGCTTTGAACTCACAATCCTTCTTCCTCAGCCTCCCTAGTTGCTGGGATTACAGGAGTGTGCCACCATGCCTGGCTCCCACTTTTTTGCTATTAAGAGTAATGCTGGCCAGGAGTGGCGGTGCACACCTGTAGTCCCAGCGGCTCCAGAAGCTGAGACAGGAGGATCACACGTTAGTTCAGAGCCAGCCTCAGCAAAAGGGAGATGCTAAGCCACTCAGTGAGACCCTGATTCTAAAAAAAAATACAAAATAGGGCTGGGGATGTGGCTCAGTAGTCAAGCCCCTGAGTTCAATTCCTGATACCCCCCAACCCCGCCAAAAAAAAAAAAAAGAGTAATGCTGCCCTGAAGGTTTGTGTGCAGGTTTGGTGTGGATGAGGAACTTTTACTGATTATATTCCAGCTGGCTCAGGAAGGCTTCTTGGAGTACTGGTCACACCTTGAGGCAGGTCCTAACTCCTTCAGTAGTTCTGAACTTTTTCCTTGCAAATTAAGAACGTCCTTGTACAGAACTATTCATCCCAGCAGGCATCCGTTGGAGAGAGGATCCACTTACTATTATTTTTTCACTTTTTATAACTAGCTGCATATTCACCTCATTTTGTCACCAGGATCCCTTTTCCATATATACAGCCTTCTTGCTGCCTCCCTAGCCCACGCTCTGCTCAGCCATGTGGCTTTGTTCTCCTCCGTTCTCAGGACTGGTTGCATGACATTTTCCCTTGAGTGGCCCTTTACTGAGTGAAATTTGACATTCTGCCGTGAGAACCCTTGACTTGAAGCAGACTTGTCGGAAATGTGATCTTTGAGTTTTTACTTCATCTCATTCCAGTCAATTTCTTTATCTGCTAATTGCATTATCCATGATCCCAGTAGAATTACACAAAGCATTTCTAGAAGATTCATTAAGTCCTGCCTGCTGGTGAGGATATGCTAATAACAGAGGAGGCATCAGGAGCATTTGCCAAGCCCAGGGCGATCAGGCCTTCCCTTAGGAACACCAGGCAGCAGTATTTGGACCTCCCAGGACTGCTGTCCAGTGTTCCTAAAGGAAGGCCTGACTGCCCTGATTCCGTGCTGCAGGACACATGCCACAGTGCCTGGTCCTTGGAGGGGAGGAGAGCCTGGTGGTGCAGGAGAGCAGCTCTCTGATTCTACTCTGAGGGATGGAAAACAGGGCTGGTTTGCCTGTGGCATGAAGGATGTTTGAAAACAGTCCAGGCCTTGTGGCATCCAGAGATGAAGTCGGGCCCTCCTGCTGGTGGTGTGGTAATCCTGCCTTAGGGCCTTTGTGCCTCCTCTGTCACTCTGCCCATGAGATGTCCCACAGAGGCGTCCCTGAATGCCCTTCCCCCACTCACCTGCCGAGTCACTTGGTTTTCTTTGTCTCCATTGCCCTTCACTTGGCATGTCATATGCTTATTTAAGTTTCTCACCAGAACACCAGCCCCCTGGGAGTGCACTTGTCCATGTTTCTATGTTTTCAAGTTTAAAATGGGTCTCAGAGTAAGGAAGGGACTGGTACACGTGTGTTGAATGAATGGAAGCATTTGGTTTTCTTAAAATCCTGGGGCAGAGGAGTAATTATTCCCATCATGTGGGAAGATTCCCAGACTCGGATGATTTGAGATGATTGCTCAAGGTCACGGGTGGAGACCACGGCTGAGTCAGGTCTTGAGCTCAGCCCTCCTGGTTCCCACAGTGGCCGTCTTTTCCCCAGGCCTACAGGGTCCACGGATGATGTCTATGGCCATTTAGAAATTCACAGAAGATGCTGTATGCTCCGGTAGCAGGTCATATCGCAATTGGAGTAGAAATTTTAAGAAGTACAGAGTGAGGATTTCCTGTAGACTTCGAGGGAAAATAGGAAGCCAACAGAACACTGGCACATCAGCAGTGGAAGACACTTAGTGCTAGGGGTAGGACAGGGGAGCCATACTGTGACGGTGGCCGTGGAAGGTCAGACAGGAGCCTTGTGACATGACTGCTGGCCGATCCACTCACGTGTTTGTCTCAGGCTCTCTAGTGTACCCTGTACCCCAACAGCATACCCAGATGTCTCCCCAGTGAGAGTCTAATGCTCCAGAATGGCAGCCTGCTGTTGACAAGAAGGTGTGGACAGTGAGAAGGAACACCCCAAGCCACACCGGATGTCCTTGTGGAGTGCCCTGCGCAATTTCATTGTAATGGATATTCATTGTGTGAATGGGGACCCTGCTTGTTTTCAGTGTGTCAAAACAAGTACTTGAAAAGGGTTCCTAGGGTGGCACCAGAAAACTCACCTGAGAGTTTCAACTTTCTTGGAATGTTACATCAAGCACATGAAGTGTGTGTATAATTATGTCCAAACTCTAAAAAATATATCTGGTAGCCTCATTATTTTTAGTGATTCTCTTTGATCATGTTTAGGAGAAACATTCAATACAGCCTCATAACTCTTTACCCTTTTTAAAGAATGGTAAATGTTTTTGTTGAGGTACTGACAGCTGCTGTAACAAGCAAACCCTCGTATATCTAATTGCTAGAATTTGTGTTTTTTTTTGTGTTTTATTTTTATGCTCAGGTGAAGTCCAAAATAGGTGGCCTGCTTTCCACCAGCTGGTGGCTCTTGCCGTCTTGGGGTGGCCATCCGCAGTAGGTGCATCATGTTCCAGGATGGAGGGGCACGTGGCTACTTTCCCTTGTGTTCCCCTGGCCAGAGCTCAGTTCTGTGGCCATACCTGAACGTGTGGCCCACAAGTTAAGCTGTGTGCCCAGGAAGAAGCAGAGGCAAGTTTGGTTGACAGCCAGCCCTTCTCTGCTACAGTGAGACAGTGTTTCTAAGTTCCGTAATCTTTTAAAATTATATAGTTGTTTTTAGGAATTCCAGAGTGTGTTCTTGGAGATTGTGTCTTTTGTTCCCGATGTTGCAGATGAGGAAACGGAGACTGAGAATTTCATCAGCTGCTCCAGGCATCCAGTGCTGGTGTCGGGCTGGAATCCGGGCATGCTCAGGCCTTGCCACATACTTTCTAGCTGTGAGTTTTTGAGTGTGGCCAGTAGTCCTGCATGTGGATTCTTTCTTTTGCGTCAGTATCAGGCCAACTCCTGGGAGGATCGTGGCTGTCATTGTCAATGACGATGCTCTGGGGTCTTGTCTTCTCAGCGGTAGTTCACTAGCCACAGTAGACAGCATTGGTAGGGTTATTCAGTGGGTGATAAGGGTTTTCAGAATCTTTTGGAAAGAAAAAGAAGTATCTGTTATTAAAATCTAGTATCCCAGAGAGTTGGAGTATCTGAACACACGTGATTAAAGGGAAGAGCACCTGAGAACTCCCCACCCCCACACAAATCAGCTTGGGAAACACAACATCAAATCCAGGCTCCCTAGGGAACTCTGATAGAGACAGTGAACCCCTCTAGAGAGTTGGATGTCCCAAAGTGAGTTATATGCCTGAGATCCTGCTCAAATTCCCAGGTTCTGCATAGTACTGAGGAAAGACTTTAAAAACCAGACCTGACAGTTCCAAATGAAGATCTCCATTGTGAACAAGAATCTCATTTGGGCTTCTGAGGCGCCTCAGCTTCAGATTGTCTAACAATATCCTTCATCGACTGTTCACTTCATGCCAGTGACCCAGGCTCTCTCCTCCACTTCCCTTCACTTTATTTTACTTTTTTCTTCCTGTGTTGCTAGCCTTGACCTCCCTCCTCTCACCAGTCCATCCTTGCCTGTGAAGTGGGAGATGTCAGGCCTTACCTTTGTGCCTTTCAACAAGGGCCACCCTGTAAGAAAAGGATGCTTTGCTTGTAGGTGCATTCAGGATATGGGAAATCAGCAGTGTGTGGTGGGGAAGGTGGGGGATCGAGATACTTGGGAGTAAGTTTGGGCACATCTGCTCTAGATTGCATCTACCTCCAGAATTCCTCCTGGAGGTATCAGGAAGGCACAGGCTATTTGAGGCCATCCAGCCCTGAGTCCATTGGTTCCAACTCCCTGCTCTTGTTGATAGGGAGGGAAGCTCAAATGGGGACCCTGGGGGGATTTTGTGAAGCTTTCTGCACTCAGTGTCATTTTCATGCAGTTCTGTTAAGAATCTGTACATCTCATCCTCCTGGTTCATTCAGTGAGTCACCCCAAAGGCATCAGAGCCTCCTCATTTTGGCAGCCCCCGGGGCATCTGTGCCTAGCTAATTATGGGCAGCTCTGATCTGAAGTAGCTAGGTTGAGTGGAGATAGGTTGAAAAAATGACCCAGACAGAAGCAGGGGCTCCGGCTGGCAGCCCCAGCGCACCATGGCTTGGGATGAGGTCAGGGCATTTTTGCTTTGTGACAGATTGGGGACACAGAGGAAAGAAGAGTTCAGGCTTTGTTCTGAACAGCACTGTTGCTGAGGCAGACCTCAATGGAGAGCCAGCAGGCCAAAGTTTAAGCTGAGTCTGATTTGCACACCCTGCATGCAAGTTCCTGCTAATACATCCTGATCATCAGTGTCTGTAAGGAAGATGTTTCCCATAGCACACAATACAGTATCGCTGTGTCCCTAGAATGCATGGGACAGAAAAGTCCTTTAGAGCTGGACACAAAATTGCAGTTCTGAGCATTTAGAATATGACCCTATGGGGTGTTGTGTCCAGCACCCAAGTTCCCATTCTGTGGGCTCAGGTTTACCTAGAAGCTCTGGGCAGAGATGTGCTTTTCAAATGCAAATTTTAGGAATATTGAATGGGCCAGAGCATTTACCATCCTCAGACCCCAATTAACCTGTTATATCAGAATGCCTCTGTGCTGGAAGGGATCCACACCTAGGCTTGGGTAACATTTGCCAGCACCACTCATGTCAAGAGGTGGTTTCATCCCAAGGCAGAATGATAAGGGGGTTCTTTGTAGAATGTAAAAAAGTTGAGCTCTTGCTTCCACAGAGTTTGGCTGCGGCACCACAAATGGCATTTCATGTGCCATCTTGCTTTCAAAGTCAGCTTTGGTCATGGAGAGACAAAAGCCTTGTACAGTTGTCCCTCACCCCCATCTTGACAGTAAGAATGAGATGGGACATAATTAGTATTTTTGAATTTGTCTTTCAATTAACTATGAAAGGCTTTAAGCTGCTTTTGTAAATGATCGGGAAGAGTTGGACTCTGAAGAAATTTTGAAATACCTTAATCTGTTTGTGGTGCTGATGATTTCCTTTCTATAAGACAAGTGATTGCATGGTTGGGATCTCTAAGTAAATCCAGTGAGCTCATGCATTTATGTTTGTTTTAAATATAAAAATAGTAAGCAAGTAGGTTTCAAATCATCAGAGCATCTTGAAAGGAATAAGAAAGCAGAAGATATAGTATCTACTTTAATTTCTCTGTACAGACATGAACTGTGGTCTAGTTTAACCATGAGTACAAGTAGCTCCCCACTTGCAACTCTGCATGGTGATTTGAGGCAGACTGTCCACCTTAGTCATGCTTTTCTTTGAATAATAAATTTGTTCCCCCAATTCAGAGGAGCTAATGTGAGGCCTTAACCAAGAAGCATTGTCATGGGATGCATACAGACAACATTTGACATATAATAATCATTCACACAAATGAGTCACATATAATAGATAATCCCATAGGAAATAAATTAAACCCATTTTACAGATGAATTAATTATTTGGTCCTAGTCCTGTTGGCATCCACATTCTGTTGTCTATTATATTTTCCTGGATCCTGTTATCTATCAGCTGTCAAATATCTAGAACCTTATCTATTAAAAATTAAAAGCACAGGTTTTGGTTGTCATTCAGCCTACTCTCTGGGGGCCACTAGGACATAGTGCCAGGAGTAAAAATCAAGGTCACTGTCTTTAGCAGTCTCCCCAATCCCACTGGCATGGAGCTCTCTCCCTGTGGAATTTGCCTGCAGGATCTGGTGCCAAGAATTCTCACAGGCAGATCCAGGGGCAGTTAAATCCAGGGAAGGCTCCTCATGCTCCTCTCCTCAACTGCTTCCTGCAGAGATGCAGGTGGCTTTGAAATGCTTGCTTCTTCTTTCCCTTCTGATTGCTTTGTTTGTCCAGATGCTTCCATCCTGAGCCTTTCACAGAGTCCTCTGCCTAATCGCCTCCAAAGTACCCATCCCAGCAGCTCACAGTGGCTGCATCATCTTCACAGTGCAGTGTGTCTCCTTCATTAGACAAAGGGAATAGTGACAAACATCCCCGGAGGACAGTGCACCTCAGCTTTCAGCAAGGGATCAGAGACTGGGGACCTTGTCCTCGAGCCCCGCCCACCTTGTATTCTCTGGCTTCTCCACCTGGGGAAAGCAGCAGACACTGAATAGGGAAGGGAATTAAACTGGCCTCATTAAAGTGACTCTTTCTAGTCTCTCATGAGCTTTTACTCAAGTCAACCCTGCTGAGTTCTGCTGGGATTCTTACACACAGCATGAATCATAGACTAGTCCTCTAGAATTCTCTAGATTGTGTTTGTTATTCAGCACAGAGCTGCCACGGCTAGAATACCGCCTCTACTTTATCATGTCTCCTCTCTAGGTGGAACCCGTGGTGCCAAATTCTGATGCTGAAGAAGGAAGTTTGTTCATAGGTAGGGATTAGAAGAAGCTGGAAGTGGCAATGAGTGACCCCCAGCTTCCTTCCCTAGTGTTGTCAGCCCACTCCCCAAACAAAGAAATCATGCACAGGCAGACCCATAAGCACAGCCTGTGCACCTGTTGATATAGGCACAGTGTTTGCTGTCGGTGCTCAATGTGCCCGGCGTCCCTGTGCCCTAACAGCAGGCACTATGCTGCTTGTGGTTACCCTGTTTCTTAGTGCCTTTATGTTGGCACATGCTGGTCTACTGGATGGAAAGACCCTTTCTCTTCTTTCCATCTAGTAGATCTAGTAAACTCCTGTTTGCCCCATGTAGAGTCAACTCCAGGACCTCTTCCTCTGTGGAGCTTTCTCTTTCCCCACTCCCCCTACTCTCCCCAGGCTCGCTTCCAGTGCCACATTTTGTGCAATACAGTTATCCTTCATCACCCCTCAGTGGTGCTGCACCTGTTTCTCAGGCACCTGTCTTCCTCCTACACCTGGAGATCTAAACCTTGTCTTCTCATTGCATGTAAGTGTTATGTACAGAAATATGTCTGGGACATTCAGGTGGTTAATACATGCTCATCAAATGAATAAATGCATGAATGCATCATTTTAAAGGGTGAGGGTAGTTTGGAGGGCAGCCACTCTATGTGGACACTAAGAACTAATTGTTCTCATGGAATAAAATTTCTTGTGTTTTTACTTTTATTATTGTGATTATTGTCTTTCTATCATAAACACTATCCAAATCTACTGTTATTTGCACCATCCAATCCAGATAATTTTTTTTTTCTGGTAGATATACTGCACATGGTACTAGCGTGATACCATCTTGTGCTTTGGTTCTCCCAGGAGAAGTATCCATCCAGCATGGAAGGGATTTAGCCACATTTGTGGGTCTTATCATGGGGTATGGGGGTGCTAGCTAGGGATCTAGATTGAGTGGGGAAGTTGGGCTGTGTCGTCCCTTTGCGTAGCTAGTCTAGGAGATACCTTGAGCTTGGTGCATGGTCAGTTTTTGATACTTATAGTCCTAGGACATGTAGCATTTCTTTTTGTTTCTTCTGCTAAGGGCTAAAAGGCAAGAGTCTTTTTCTTTTTTTCTTTTTTGGATCACTCAGAAAAACATTTAAATTCAACGGGAAAAACAAACAAATCTTATGGTCATAAAAAAGGCTTGAAAATCGAGCACCTTTTCCTCAAGCTGCTCAAAACACTTCATGAGCAAGGTCTTTGTCACATGTCTATGAGGGCAGTAGACTGTGTTCTGAACAGACCTCTAAGTGCATTCTTTAGAATCTGGCCACAGGGCAGTCTATTTGCATTCTTGTCTTTTGGGCTCTGTTTCTAAAACAAGGAGAGCTGTAATGAAATCTGCAGCTGGTGAGCTGGCCCCAAGCCTGGGCAGTCCGGGCTCCATCGCACCCTGGGGCAACCAGCAAAACTGCCAGCACGGCTGATGGGAGACGGTTTTGGGATGGGCAAGACCTGGGGGTCTTCTCCTTTCCCTGAGCTGACACACTAAAGAGTTAACATGGAATTTGATGGCCTGTGAGCATCTGCTGAGCCTGTGACCAAGCATACCCTCTGGACAATTAAAACAGGAAAGAGACAGGGTATCTGACTTTCAGGGACATACAGGGCCCCTAATAAAGCAAAAGGATCATTTTCTTAAGTGGATCCATCTCTCCCACTAGGCATTCAAACCTCTAATTTCTCCTGACCAAAAATAGTCATTAAGGGTAGATCCTGCCACCATGAGGTGTTTGACTTTGCCTAGAGTGGCCATTTGGCCCTGAAGTTCCCTTCTGGCAGCCAGAAGAGTGGACAGAACTGATGCTTTTTTTACCTGACCCAGGGTACTCGAGCAGAGATTCCAGGTATCCTGCTGTCCTCAAGTGCTCATGCCTAACCCAGGTGGAGGGATGTGTGTGCTTAAATAGGTCTAGGGAAATGCAGTTGATTCTCATTATTGTGGATTCTGTATTAAGTGCTCAAGAATGGGATTAGTGTACTTAGAAAAGAGGGCCTGGAGAGCAGCTGCCTTGCATCTTCTACCACGTGAGGACACAGGAACAGGACCTCACCAGACACTGAGCCTTCCCATTCCTTGATCTTAGACATCCAGCTCCAGAACTGTGAGAAAGGAACATCAGTTTTTAAGGCACCAGTGACACGAGGTGGCAGGGAAGTGTCCCTAAATTGATCTTGGGATACAGTGGGCTTAGGCGCTCACAGTCTATGTGGTCAGAGTCAGACCCAAGGCCTGGGTTCTGACCTCACATGGCTTCCAGTTTGTTCCTGGTGTGCTTGGGCCCTTGGGGTTCAGCAGAGGATGAATCATCCTTCCGTCCACACTTACATAGGAAGGGTCAGTGGGCAGGGGAACCGAGGCAGAAGGGTGGGGATTCCAATCCCTCTGCCTTTTTATTCCTCAACAAAGATGTGGTGGTGGGTGTCCAGGGGTTGAACACATTTCCACATGCCTACTGCTGCCAGGCACTTCACAGTTGATTGCAGCCCTTCAAGTTCCCATCATCCCCATTCTGCAGATGAAGAGCAGGCGCAGACACACAGCCAGTAAAAGATAGAGTGTAGATGCCAGCCTATGTCAACTAGAAATGCAATCTTCTTTGGTTAGTGGCCAACTGGAAAGACAGATGGAATAGCAGGAAGAATGGATGCTGAAGCTGGGTTTACTCTGGGTGCCTGAAATAACGGTGCCATTGAGGGAAACGGAGGAAGCTGAATAAGTGATCCCATATAAGGGCCCAGAGCTGAGTTGATAGAAAGGTTCTCAACCCTGGTGATTCTGCATCTCAGAGGACATTTGGCAATGCTAGATTCATCTCTGGCTGTTGGTGATCATAGTGGGGCTGGAAGGAGGGGATTGCCACCTCTTGGGTGGAGGACAGGGGTGCTGCTTAGTGTCCTACAGCACACAGAGACAGGCACCACGACAAAGAGTTGTTGGACCCTAAAGGTCAATAATCCCAAGACCAAGACTACCAGGTTGAGGTGGAAGCAGGTTCTTGAAGAAACTGTTTGTTGGTGTTCTGGGTCAGAGATCTCAGGGTGCTTGTAGACCAGCCCAGGGTCAAGTGCAGTGTTGTGACAGCAGGGGATGTTTTCACTTGGGTTCCCAGTTACATTTCCTGTGCTGAAAATTCACAGACTATATCCATAAACTTCAATAGAGGTGTTTCCTTATGACCTGCCAACATTCCTGTCTCAAAGTTTACTTTTTCTTTGTGAGTTATCTGTATTAAATAAGATACAGTCTATCTGTAAACCATGTCATCACCTGGCAGCAGAAGTAAATAGGTGACAAGGTCAGCAAGGGAAACAGTGTCCTTGGACCTGAGAGAGCAAACCAGAGCTGTCTGTGATAAGACTCACAGGGTTTGGGGCACCACTGGAGGCTCAGAGTCAGTCTGGGACCTCTGTTGGGTGAAGGACACAAATAGCAGGTCCCAGAAACCTAGGTCTCCTTGTGAGAGGTCAGGCTGACCCAGTCAGGTACCTGGTGGCTTTTTCGTTGCTGCATGTCATCTTAGTATTTTCAGTATATCCTGGGGAGCTTGTAAAATTTTCAGAGACACACATTAGTAAAAATAAATTGTGTAGATTCCCATGTTGGAAAAATTTGCAAAGTGTTATGGGAAGAAGGAGGAGGGAAAGGGGCACCTTAGCCTAGATGTGCCAGAGGAGTAGAAAGTCTCTGTGTGAAGGGAGGAGAGTACAGGCCAAGGGGCACTGGAAGAGGGGAGGTGGGTGCAAGGCAGCAGAGAGAGTGGAGTGGAACTATGTGGCAGGGTAGGGAGGTAGGTGGCAGGATGGAAGCTTCAGTGACGGCCACAGTCGAGGGTGAGGGGAGCTGAGAACTGGTATTTCCCGCTAATGACCTGTGTGGCTTCAAAAGAGAATCCTTCCAAAGATGAGAGGTGATCCTTCCCCATGAAAAGGCAGAGAAATTTCATTTCCAGTCTCTGTGGTGGGGTAGGAGTGAACTCTCCCCAGGACATAGGATCCTACCAGTGTTCCCATTTTGCATCAAAATAGAAGAGACTCCTTGCATGAAAAAGCAAAGGGCGCCTAGCACTATATGGCCTTTACAGAGGGTGGGGACCTGGGAGCCTGGCTACCTGGGTTCCTGTCCCAGCTTCTCTACTTCCTTCCTGTGCAATCTGGGACAATTCATTTCTCTGTTTTGCAGTTTTCTGTCTGGGAAGTGAGTGGAATGAGTGTCCCCACATCGTAGGTGATTTATGAGATTAAATGATTTAGTGCAAATAAAGTGCCTGGAGCGGTGCCTGGAATGTAGTAAAACCTTAGCGTTAGAGGCTGTTATTCTCTCTTTACTATTTAAGGAAGGCAGTGGAAAAGAACCAGGAGAGCATCGTGTTCTAGGGCCTGGCTCGTGAACTGGCAGCCAGCTATGCTGCAGTTGGCTGTCAGGTGTGCATTTTTTTAAACTTGAATTTGAATGCCTTTGCATGGGGGCATACATGATCCACAGTCCATCTTCTACACCACCCTGTGGTCCTGCCTCCCACATTGAGTGTCCCCTGCTCTCTGCTCCCTGGGCAAAAGGTTAGAGCACACAGGAAGCTATGCTAAGAGAGAGGAGGAGACAGAGGAGAAACTATTTGCAGGATTAGCCACAAAGTGAGCCAGCTGTCACCCTGCATACTTGGGTGTGTGCCCTGTTTATAAAACAGTTGTGTATTTTCAAATGTGGATTCAGCCTAGGAACTCACTGATGATCAGTTTCTATGACAGCAGGTTCTAGGGCCAGGAGTGAGTCCGACAAGCCTCTGAGTTACTCGGGTGGTGGCTACAGGCTTGCTGGGTTCAGCCCTCTGCAGAGCAAGCCCAGCCTCCTCTTTCCTTCACCTGAAGCTTGTCTTTTCTGTTTCATGGTCACTTGATCTTCATGCCACCCCCACCCCCACCCTGCCATGGTCCCTGCTGGAAGGAGGAGCATCCTGCCTTTCAAGGCACACACCAAGGGCAAGTGACGAAGCCAGGAAAGACCTCTAGCCTTCAAGGCTGAAAACCTAGCTGAAATATGACCTTGGGTGAGTTACTGAGCCAGGCAGCAGTGCTCTCTCTCCTCTCTAACTCCAGATTGCTGTATCTATGGCTTGCAGCATCTCACTTGATGATTAGGTCACTAGAGAGAGGCAATATGCTTTTTTATTTAATTTTTTAAAAATTTTAGATACTCTGCAAATTGTGGGCATTCAAAATAATTCGTGGCGCTTCATTATTTCTCGAAGCCTGGCAAAGCCTCCACTGCCAGGACTCGAAGGCAGGAAGGGAGACTGCATGGTGGCGAAGGCCCCAGACTACCCTGAAAGAAGGAAACTCTCCACCAGCTACAGCACGCTCAGTTTTTTCCTGAGGGGGCTGAGTTTTGTCGCTCTTTGGGACTGCTTTCTTCTGTGGATTCGGCAGTCAGGGTGGAGGGTCCTCAGCTCACTGTGACTCTGCTCTAACCTCCACCCTGAATCTCCTTTGCTGCAGGGAGGAGTCAGTACATTCTGGCTTCTAGGCACCCTCCTTAGGTTCCTCTACTGTGTCCCCTTACCTCAGGAAAAGACATCTGTGGCATTTCCTCTGTCCCTGATCTGTTGCTCGCTCTCAGGAGGGAAGGCTCCTGGCCTGAAAGCTGAGTTTTGGTCTCAGTTCTTCCACTTGTTGTGTGACAGGGCCCCAAGATACTTTGACTTTGTTTTTTTTAGGCTCTTAAATGGTGACGCTGCAGGTGCTACCCAGCTTAGGGGGCCATCAGGAAGATTAAGTATGCTCTACAGGTGGGTACTCAAAACACTGAGCATTCAGGAAATGTTAGCTCTCTTACTAAAAAATAATACTGTACCTGTGGATATTATCTTTAGCCCTGACTCCTTATTCATTAGATAGTAGACATATGACATGAGCCACAAAATTGCCAATTTTCTACTACATTAAAATAAATAAAGTAGCTACCTTTAAATAAAAAAGAAACTAGGTGAAATTAATTTTAGTAGTGTATTGTGTTTAAATCAAAATATCAGAAAATATTGCAACATTTTCAATAAGAAAGTTATTAATAGGCATTTTACAATCTTTTCTGGATACTAATTGTTTGAACTCCATCATGTGTTATACTTCTAGCATACCTCAGTTTGGACCAGCAACATTCCAAGAGCCAGTGGTCACACGTGGCTGCCATGTTGGACAGCTGTAGCCACACATACCAGTTGTTTCTAGAATGTGCCACTCGGCCTCATGACTTTTGCTCATTCTGTTCTTCCTTCTCCTTGGAGTAAACCCCAGCTCCAGCTTCTTTGTTTAGATAATTCCTGTTCATCTTTCAGAGCAAAATCTGACATTAAGTTCTCCAAGAAGAGTTTTCTCCAAACTCATAGTCTGAGATTGGAGTCTGAGTTTCCACAGCTCCTGACCCTATTGCATATGAGTAGATTATAGGAAGTGTGAAAGAAAATACTTGAAATTGAGCTGTTTCAACATGTCCATGTTTTTTTTTTTTTAAAATATCTTTATTTTACTTATTTTTTTTTATGTGGTGCTGAGGATCTAACCCAGGGCCTTGCATATGCTAAATGAGTGCTCTAACACTGAGCCAGAACCCCAGCCCATATCCATGTTTTAACATGTCCATGTTTTAAGATCGCTCTTGTCCTATTGGTACAATCCTCGGGTTAAAAATTTTGAGGAAATTTTTTCAGATCTTTTATTCTGTTCTAGACAGGTTCAGCGTGACTGTGGAAAGTAGGAATCTAAAGAGACATTTGCAGAAATGTATTTATAAATTCACTGTATGTTCCATTTCGGTAGGATCACCGTGTTTGTATGTGTGTCATTGGTTGTCAGTTACCAGCGGTAGTATTTCTTTCCTTTTGTACCTTAATATAATTTTGGAATTTGTGATTTTAAATGTGCTGATCTTTAGGTGTATCTGGTCATAATATCTGGCAGAGAGTGGACTCAGAATTTCTGATGGAAAAAAAAATTCCATGTCAGTTTGTTTTGCCCTTTATTATACAATGGAAAAATGAAAATGAGGTGGGAAAACACAAGAAAATACTATTTTATTTTTGTGGTGCTAAGGACTGAACCTCTCTGGGGCTTGGTGCATACTAGGCCACCACTTAGCTACATCTGCAGCCCTGGAAATGCTACTTTAATACTTAAAGTGTGGCAGACTTAGAAATATAAATGATTACGATTGGCTCATGGCACTTTCAAGACAATTGACCTGGATTGGAATCCGCATGCTGTTGGCTGTAAGGCCTTTGCCAGATTTCTCAACCTTTATATATGTGTCTGTTTCCTTATCTGCCACCTGGGCAGAATGGCCTTCTGACAGTTTTATAATAAATAGATAAAAATGAAATAACACAAGCTAGTAGTTAGACTCTATTAATTTACAGTTGGTAGAGTTTATGTTATTGTTTACTTTTTAGTTATTCATTTACACTGTGTTAAATAATGATTTACTCTTTTAAAAAAAATTGAACTGGTCAAGGACTGATGGAGTGCTAAATTCATCGGTCTAATGTTGTTCATGCTAAGTTCTCTTCTGTGTTTAGGTGGTTTTTGTTTTACAAAATATTCTTTAAAGTCTATGTTGAAAAATAGAAAATGACCTTGTTTGATTCTATTAACTTTTTTTTTAGTTAAGAGTCAGATTTATTGAAATTTTACTTACATATAATAAGATTTACCCTTTTGAGTATATGAGTTGATGAGTTTTGACAAACTTTCTATAGCACCAAAACAGGGAGGTGTTGTTCAGCTGGTTCAAGTTACAGATATGCAAGATGAAGTGGTTCCAGAGATCCTCAGTACAACATGGTTCCTGTCGTCAAAAGTGCTGTATTATACACTTGAAAATCTGTTAAGAGGGTTTTCTCGTGTTAAGTGTTCTCGCCACAATTTAAAACCAAAGGACTCAGGACACTTTCAGAGATAATTGATTTATCTCTTAACCTTGACTGTGATATGGTTCTATAGGTATATGCCTATGTCCAAACTCATCAAATTGTGTACATTAAATACACAGATTTTTTTTTGCTTTATCAGTTATGGAAGCTATGGAGCTATAAAAAAGATACAGAGCAGTTCCATCACCTCCAAAAATTCCCTTGCTGCTTCTCTGTCAGATCATCATCTCCTTTTCTAGTTCCTGACAGCCACTGATTTGAGTTCTATCCCTATAGACTTGCCTATTCTGGAATGTTCTATAGGTGGGACCATATAGTATGCATCCATTTGTGTCTGGTTGCTTTCACTCAGCTTAGTGCTGCTGAGAGTCAGCCATGATGGGACATTTCTCAGTAGTTTGCGCCTTCCTATTGCTGAATAATATTCCATTTTATGGCCATACTACAATTTGTTAACCATTTACCAATTGATGGACATTGGGTTATCACCAGGTTTTGACCACTGTGAATAATGCCATTATGACCTTTGTGCACAGTTCTCTGTTTTTATTTCTTTGGGGTAAATACCAAGGAGTGGGATTCCTGAGTTATATAATACCAGTTAATTCTTTGTAATGTGAATTGGATTTTGCCTCATATAAAAATGTTTCTCCTTCCTTTCTTTTTAATTATGTTGCCAGCTAGTTCTCTGTCCATTCTTTTTTTAAAAAAATACTTCATATCTGTTCAGTTCTTTTTGTGTGTGTACTTTATCAAGCAACTTGTAATTGGACTGTGGTTTATTTTTGTTTTAACCTACTGTGGGTTTTTGGATTTGGGTAAAATTTCTCACTGGCCTTAATTTTATGTTTTGTGTGTACTTCCTGTTTCTATATTTTATCACTCCCATAACAGCTTGTAATTTTAAAGGCAGACAATAATGCTGGTACTACTTTTCATTAGGTTGCAAATCCGTATTTCCCCAGTGGTTAAACATGAATAAAAAAAAATGTTAAGAACAAGTTCTTACCTTCCCTAAACATAAATTCATTTTAATTTTCATCCCTCTTTTCACTCTGTTCTTTTCCAATTTTCTAGTTATTAATATATCTAAGATTACAGACTCTATACCTTACAGACTAAGGTTAGTGTTGCATAGTAATTTTTCCCATAAATATTTCTTCCAGCATACATAGTTTTTGGCTTTTTATTCAGTTTTTGAATTATAACATAAACACCTATTTATTGTTAATTTTTCAATTTCAGAGAAAGCATTGATTTCTGCCTCTCCTAAAATACTGAGCCTTGCCCATTCTTGAGTCTTTGATCTTATCTTTCAGGTAGCTGGCATATGTCTTGCAATTTGTGTCAGTAAAGACAGCTGAGGTTCTTCAGTATCTGAGAAGGGTTCCATGTTTCTTCACACCTCAGCAATACGTTGCCCAGGCACAGAACTCCTTTGCCAGGGGTCAGTTCCTCCTCTTGTCTCTAGGTGGATTGGGGCAATAAGCGCAGATCAGCCTGACCTTGCTCTTTTGAGTTCAGGTGACCTGCTTCCCTTGGATAGGTTCCTTAACCTTGAGTGTATCTAGATTTGAGTGCTGATTCATTCATTTTCCCAGGAAAGTGGTGATCCACCAGCCCGAGACTTTTGTCCTGTGTAAGTCGAATATCTCCGCCCCAGCTCTCCATGCTCTCCTTTCACCTCCCTCGCCAACATCTTCGGCTTTTCTCCAGCTGGATCCACCATGCAGAACCTTCCTTTCACCTCTGCAGTCTTCTCCTTCACCTTTCCGGTCCAGCTTCTTACAAAGCCATCTGCTCTCTCTGTCTCTTCCACTCTGCACACTTAGCCTAACTCCACTGCAGAGCATAAATGTTCTCATGGTGTGAGCAGCATCCTGAACCCTGGATCCAGGGGCCTTCTGCAGTCCTTTGTTGCTTTACTCATTGGCGACAGTGAGCAGGTTGCTGGCACTCACTTTGAAATTCTCCCCTCCCTGGGCATCTCTGATGTACTTGTCTTTCTCTCTCTCTTTTTTTTTAAAAGCTTCTCTCAAGTCATTTCTTCTTTTTTTCAGGGCTCTACTTTCCTGGACCATCCTGCAGCAGTTTCATGTTTAACCACCTGCTCCTCATTCTCTGCTCTCTGACTGATGACCTTTTCTCTTGCCTGAGCTGTAGTTGTCACTTCCGGTCCCTTCCCGACTTCTGCCTGGCCTCTTCTGAGGAAACTTCCATGGTATTCCACACCCATGCCCAAACTCAGGTCAGGCCCCTCTCCCACATGTGTCCTTAGCATTCTGCTTTCGTCATTTCTTCATCCTAAAATTGAGGTTTAGTACTTGCCTCGCAGGTTTGTTGCAAGGATTAAACCAGGGAATGCACATATAGTTTAAAAGAATGCCTGGCACACAGTAAAGGTTCAACAAAACCTTGCTGTTAATTACACTACTGTTGGTTACTAGGATTGTTGCTAATATTTCTCTACTTTAACCAGTACTCTTGGGGGCATAAACTATATGTTACCACTTTTTTTAAAAAAAATCACCCCCCAACCCCTGCACACCTCTGTGTGTCTGCAGCACAACATAAACTTGAAAGTGCTGGTTAAAAATTAATCAGTGGGGCCTGGGATGTAACTCATGGGTAGAGTGCATGTATAGTGTGTGTGAAGCCCTGAGTTCAGTCTACAACATCAAAAACAAAACAAAAACACAAAACCCAGAATTAATGATTATGTTCCCCCAAAGGATTGAAAACTTATGTTTAAGCAAAATTGCACCAAGAGTGTTCCTAGCAACCATCTTCATTATCCCCAAGGTAGGAAGAACACAAATGTCCATCAGATCATGAATGAACAAACACAATGTGGCACAGCCATAGGATGATGTATCATTCAGTCATAAAAAGAAATGAAGTACTGATACATGCTGCAACTCAAGCAAACCTTGAAAATGTACCAAGGTAGTCATAAAAGGCCACATATCACGGAATGTCATTTATGTGAAGTGTAAATCCATGGAGACAGAAAGCAGATTAGTGGTTTCTGGGGGCTGGGAAGAGGGGAAGAAGAGAGTGACTGCTTAATGGATATACAGTTCTCTTTTTTGGGTGATTAAAATGTTCTGGAACTAGAAAATGATAATAGTTGTTATAACATTGTGAATGTAGTAAGCATCACTAGGTAGATTTTTATGTGTATCTCCACAATTTAAAAAAATGAGTAGTAATCCATTAAGAGAAGTGAAGGAACTACCCAGGGATGTTGTGGTACATTTCATGATGTTGCAACCCCAGAAAAATATAGTTAGCTCAGTAAGTTTTGGGTTACCAGGAATGAAAAAGAAAGTTGAGAATGTGCCCTAAGAAAATAGAATCCTAAAACATTTCAATAAAGAAAAATCTGTGGGTGATCTTTTGCAAACAAACCTTATAATATATTAATATCTTATTAATGGTTGAGGTTAAAATTTTATCTACTCAGTACAGCCTGAACTCTTTGGAGGTTGAGACTTGGGCAGTCTTGCTCATCATTGTCTCCATGAACCTTTCATGTGGCCATGTGTTGAGTGGGCACTCCATAAGCACTGACTATTGATTCAGTTACTGATTATTGGAATATTGATTATTGAATTTGATAGTGAGCCAGATCATTTCTTATTAATGTATGCCACCTTGTGCTTCTTGCTCATTTCTCCCATTACCCATTTCTGGGGAGTTTTTCAGATTTCCTGGCAACACCAGGAAGCATGTCTGTTTGGAGGTCACAATTAAAGATGAATTCATAAATCCATTTCCTGAGGGATTCACCTATAAGTGAAAGACAGTCCTCCAACCCCCACCCCCACCCCATCCACCTATTGCTGTTTATGAAGATAGATTATTGCTGATCCACACACACACAGTTCTTGTTTTTTAATTCTTTTTTAATTCTCTGTCTTTTGTGAACTAGGCTCTCATTCTTTAGTGAAAATGGTCCTCTGTGTAAGTAGGATCCACAAGAGGCAAAAGCTTCGTAGCAATATGTGGCCTTTTAGAGTAAAAGTTAGTGGTCTATAGAGATTTTGATTACTTAAACCTCCTCTAAGTTCTGGTCAGTTCTTCAAAGAGGAGCAAAGGGTTTGGAAATTGGTTTTAGCCTTAGCCTTGGTTCTTGTATTCAGGGCTCATGAAATGTGCGAAATGTGTGAATGCGTTGCTCCTTCCTCCCTTCCGGGGGAAGTATTTTTCCTTTCTGTTCCTACTCTAAAAATTATACATGCCTTAGAATTTTCCTATTGGAATTGATTTTGTAACTACCCAGGTTTGCCTTTTGACAGTGTATGCTGATGATTCTAGGTTTGTAGAACAAAATAAGCTCTCAGAAATTATGAATGGGTTCATATGTGAAGCCTACTCTTAGGAACAGATATCTTACCAGGATTCAAACTTGCCATATATCATCACCACCTAGTTCAGGGGGCAGCAAGCTCTCACCCATGGGCCAAGTGCCCTTGACTTCTGGCCCTTTACTAAAAAAGTTGGCCAACTTCTGGTTTACTTCAACACTTAGAATAAGCTTCTCCCCCTCATTACCCCATGTGGGCCTGTGCTTTATCACTGGTTACCAAAATTGGCTTGCCTCCTTGGTTCTCTTAACTTGGACTAACTATCACTTAGGACTCCAGACCTGCTGTTTATCCTCTCTGAGATACAGACCCTGCAAAAATGGGGATGTGACATGGTTTTTAGAATTAAGCATTTCATCAAGAGAGTTTTCATATGTAAATCAATAGCATGATGTCTGGCAGTTATCAGACCCTCAATTTGTATTGCGCTTCCTTCTTTCTACCTCTTGCTCTAAAGAATATATCCATTTATCCACTCAAATAAAAACCAAAACAACAACAACAAAATGAACAAACAAAAACCCCAACTACACCAAGTGTAATAGTAAATTTATGATCAGTCATCTTGGTTTTAGATCACTGTTCTGCCACTTTCTAGCTATGTGACCTTGGGCATGATGCTTAATCTCATTATGAAACAGGGATAATTATAGCATCTACCTTCTAGTAGTGTTGTCACTATTCAAAGTGATGGATATCAAACGTTTAGCATAATGCCTTGCACCTAGTATATACTAATTAAGTGATTGCATGTATTATTTTCATCTTTGGGATTACTATTTTTAATTTCTCAGGGTACAAAACTGTTGGAAAGGATCGTGGCATTCATCAGTTTTGTCCATATTTGCCTACATCTGCCCTCCCAGTCTGCAAAGCCTCTACCTCTGAGCTCCAATTAGGCAAAGTGAAGAAAACAGGTCTCGATAGGGGAAATAAATTCACAGCTTCACCTTCCATGTGGGATGCCCTGAAGGCATTCTAGAAGGGAAAGCAACAGAGGCTGGATTTGCACATTCTTATTTATTTATTTGACCAAAATGGTGTTTTCTTATGTTTTAATTAGTGCATTATAATTACACATAATGGCGGGGTTCTTTGTGACATATTCATACATGCACACAACATAATTTGGTGGATTTCATACCCTAGTACCTCCCCTTTCCCTCCCTCTCCTCTACTCCTCTCCTTTCTATTTATTTATTTTTAATTTTTTTTAATTGGTTGCACATTCCCACCTGGCTGCCTTTTTTACCCAGTCCTCTCTGCCTTCCTTCTGTTCAGAATTCTGGTGGCTCTTTTGGGAGTGGGTATGCTGCTCAGATGGAGCCATCCAGGGACATCATTCATTCTTGCTCACTTGCCATTGACTGTTCTGGACCCAGAGATATCAAGGAAGGTTAATACTAACCCTGCCATTAAGGGGTTCATCATCTTGGGCTTAATTCTGACAGTATATTTTAAAAGGAAGAGCTTAGAAGCTAGAAAACCTGAGTTTTATATTAATCCAAGCAAAAGAG
This sequence comes from Marmota marmota marmota, assembly GCF_001458135.2. Taxonomy (NCBI): domain Eukaryota; kingdom Metazoa; phylum Chordata; class Mammalia; order Rodentia; family Sciuridae; genus Marmota; species Marmota marmota. Next base: position 10,049,509 of record NW_026000196.1, read on the forward strand.
GGTAAGTGGATGAATCAGGTGATGGAGGGGAGATGGACACTAACCTGGGCAGGGATGAGGCTTTAGTCCCTGTGAAGTATCTAAGCTCACTCCTGTTTTGAATGGGTTCTTTGTACACACACAGCAGGGACTAGAAATCCCTTTTATTTCAGGGATCATTGCACAAGAGGTCTTACCCTCTCTGCACCTATTGTTATGCATGGAGTAGACTGGACTCCCTGGGCTGTGAGTGTGTCCCCTGGTATCCTGGCCCTTTCTTAAGAGACTTGTGTCTTAAGACTTGTCTCCAGACTCAATTTAGGCACAACTGCTTATCTCTTTTTGCACCAACTGAACAGAGGCATTGGCTTACTTTTCCCAGGCTTGGGAAAGGTGTGGATACACAGCAACCCTAAAGAAGGTGAGTCCTCCCTGGCCCTCGTGTTTAGGTGACCACGACTCATACACAGATGCTCTTGTGACCATTTGTGGAACAGCATGTCCTGCTGGGGTGAGAGTACCAGGCTACTGTGTTTTCTTGGTCAGGCAGTGGCCTGGGAAAGCCAAAAATAGAGGGCCCTGGAACCAGTGTGGGTGCAGGAAGTGGTGGCTTATCCCTTAGGGAGAGTGAGCCTTGTTCCTCAGAAGGACAGGCAGCCTGTGGTATGGAGGCCAGAGCAGTGGCTGGGCTGGGGAAGGATGATTCAGAGGCCTGACCTTCCAGCTGCCAGGCCTCCTCTCCCACCAGCTAAGTCCTATCTTCCTCCTCTCGCTTGAGCCTCCTGTCCCTATTTCTTTTTGCTGCAGCTCACCTCTGAACACAGTTTCCTGCTCAGAAAGTTCCAAGGGGTCCCACCGATGGCAAAAGGAAAGCATGGCCTCAGCCTCTGAGGTCTCTCCTCTGCATCCTCCTTTGGTGCTGTGAGTTCCAGGATAACCAGACTCTCCTCAGCATTTCCTTCAGATCCCACAGTCTCCTAATTCCTAGCTTTTCCCACTGCTCTTCCCACCTTGTGCAGTGCTTCTTAAGGACAAGCTGTAGGTCCTTCAAGGACCAGCTCCTATGAAGTTAGTCATACAATTTATCATCCAAACTGGGATGTTCCTGGATCAAGATTCAAACCAGAATTGCCTTTGGACCCTGAAGTCAGGGGGTCACCTTGTCCAAAAAGCCTTCATGAAAAATAGATTCTTCCCTTCTCTGATTCCCTGGATTCTTTCTTGGTGAAATTGTTGGAATGGCTTCTACTCTGCCATAGAGTGGACATATCATTTAGATTTTGTCCCTCTGAGCTTCCTGAGGACAGAGATGATGCCATGACTCCAGTCCCCTCTCCAGTAGCCTGCATAGTCCCTTGCCTGAGATGGTGCTCATTGGTATTCCAAGGAGCTGCTTTGGGATGAACACATTTTGATGCTATGTGCCAAGCCCTGAACTGCATGCTGTGCATGCCTCCTTCTGTGCCATGGCACCACTCAAGTTATGCACATCAGTGCAAGAGGGAGGCGTGTGTGCAGCCAGAGTCCTTGGCATGCAAGATGCAGGTCCTGCTTGGGTCATTCAGCCAGACTGTCTACACCTCAGGCAGTTGCTGAAAGAGTTTCTGTCAAAATTGGGGCTGGAGTCACTGTCAGTGGTTGTGGGGGAGAGACTCAAGGGTCATGCCAACCACACATTCCTTTAGATGGGAATTATAATCCGTCCGACTTCTTGTTGGATTAGATCACTTAGCAATCAGTGCAAGGCCCTTTAAGAACACTTAGCCCACATGGGAGTGCCCATTCAAGTCACAGGTTCACAATTTGGCCTTCACCTTGAGAAACAATTGTAGGTGAGACAATTTCATATTTTCTTTAAAAGGCCTGTTGAAGTTCCTGTAAGCATTCATAAGATTAATCTTCCCAACAGAAGTGATTTTCAAACTCTTTTCCCCCTTTTTTTCACTAGAGTTCAAACAAAAATCTTAGATGGATGTCAAAAAGGAAAAATGACCAAGTAGAGTTGTTTTGGGTGAAGATGGTGATGGGGTGTCAATTTCTGTGCCCTCACCAGCAGGATCCCTCTACAGAGTTTTTGAGAAAACAGTTTTAAACAACCTCTGCTCTGGTGTTTAGTAAAGAAGGTGAGTGTCCTAGAGTCGCTGATGATTTGAGGTCCTGATGTGTGAAGCTGAGCAGCAGGAAGACAGTTGTCTGCCAGCCTGCAGGAGGTGTCTCATGATGCTAGGGCTTGGGTTTGCCTGCTGGGCTGGTTCATGAAGCCAGCCCCGTGAACCTCCCAGCCCAAGTTCTCTGCACTCTATGTGGCAAGGGGCAAGGACCTGGGATGGCTTCCCTGCCTCAATCTCTGCCAGACTCCCAGGAATTGGGGGGGTCTGTCCTTTCACAGAAGGGCATCCCTTATTTGGGGTTATGCAAGCAGCAGAAAGAGACTTACTGCATCCACACTGGATGGTCCTCCCAATGGTCTTAGTATTAAAATAATAGAAATTATTTTAATCTGCTACCATGGCAAATTCCTTGCTGAGCTCATCCTCACATCTATCAATGCTCATTTCTGGCCTTATTTCTATTAAATTGGGAGAGAGGATTGTCAGAAGAAACAATCACATTTGTCAAGTGACATTTTATAAGAGGTACTTAACATTTTGTTGAAGTGATCAATGACGAAGCACGGATCCCACGCCAGGGCATCCCTGCATGCCCTGCGCATGCTATCTAATTACATTCTATTTCTATGGCATGTGCATTTTATAACTGTTCTGGTTATGAATTTCAGTAACCAGACTTGGTGCATTTCTTCCACGTCTTTCTTAGAGTGTGGCTCTGAGACCTGTGGCATCTGAGGTTTTTTTTTTATTTCTAGAAGCCCTTTCTCTGGCTTCCCCTGAGAGGAGTCATGCTTAGACTTTTCATCCTTGTCCTTTGTTTGGCCTGATGGAAGAGCTGCCCACCTGAGCCAGCCCAGAAGGGATGGATTGAGAACTGAAACCCAGAAGAAAAGCACAAGGCCAAATTCCCCCAGAGTGCCCGGCTCTATCTTAAAAGTAAATTACTTATTTTCTTCTTGAGGCAGTAAAGCACATTTGCTTGGCTCCAGCACAGTGGGGTAGGGGTAGGGGAGGCCTTAGCAACTGGAACTTTATGAAAGTCAATATTTCAAATTTGTGACAAAAAGCATTCAAGTAGCATTGCTGGATGTCAGGGCGAAATTGGCATGGAATTTGCCATGGTGGCAAAAACAGGGTGGGGAAAGTTGGAATTCATGAACATGTGTACATATCTCTGGCTTTGTATGCACACTTAGAAGATTCTCCACCCGGGCACATTCCTGAGTTGTAACGTGGCACTGATTTTGGTCTAGATGCCACTGTGTATTTTACAGACAGATCCATCTGTGGTAACAAGGCTAATCAATCAAGGAGGAAAGCCAGGGCAGGTTGCTTGCTGGTCACAGGCTGTGCAGTTCAGCTGTGCACCTCCAACCCATTCCCAAACAAACAAGGTTCTGTTATCCAGACGGGGGCCACCGGGTCAGATTTGCACTCGGTCATTCCCACTAAAGAGAAGGTTTTGCGCCTTCCTTTTTAATTGCCTGTCTGGCCAAGCCATGAGCTGCAGGGTCCACTTCTTTGTTGGTCTTTTTCAAGAGGCTATGGTCAGAACTCGGCCTTGTGACATAAATCCTCTTTCCAGACTATTTCTAAAGCTTCAAAGGGAGATAAAGTTAAATTTAACCTCCTTCTTCAACTGTGTTTCAAAAGTAAAGAAAAATGAAAATTTAAAGCAGATTCCCCACACGATTCAAACTGCCCTTCTTATTGGAGATTTACAAATAATTCTTTAAGTCAAGAGTTTCTGCAAAGTCTGAATCCCTTTGAGCCTTTTCCCTGAGAGATAAGATAGTATATTTGTGTCCATGCATCTAGATAAAATTTCCAAATGCTTTTGCTTAAAACCCCCATCAGTGAAAGTTTGATAAGTACCAATCATACTTTATATTTAGGTAGAAACTTTATTACTTATATTCTTTGATAATGTAGAATGCATATTTATAAAACCAGCAAATGTACATAAAAGAGGAGATAAAGATGAAATAAATGGTATTTTTAAATGTCTAGCTTCATACTATCAGAAGCTGATATGCCAAGACATAAAAATATATAGTTAGAGTGGCATTTATTGTTAATGATTTTGAGTATAAATCCATATTTCAAATTATTTTCTCCATAATTCTGCATTTGTTTGCTGAACTGTTCTCATTTTCTTTTTTAACTTTGTCATATGGCTGACGACAAGCTTTTTCTAGGGAAATGCAAGGCCCTTCCATCTTTGGTATTATGTTTGTATTATTATCTCTAATTTACACTTTTGCAGAAATCTGGGTTTTTTTTAGCGAATGTTTTTTTCTTAATTGAAATATATCATACATACAGAAAAGCACTCAACTCATTAAGTGTACAGCCTGATGATTTTTCACGAAATCTCTGTTTTCACCAGGAATTAGAATATTTCAAAAGCCCCTAGCGTGGCTCCCCAAAGCAGTTCCCACCTCTTCTTCCATAGAGTAACCATTCTTCTGACATCTAGTACCTTATGTTCATCTTACCTGTTGAACTATGTAATGAGCTGATACTGTGCATATCCTATGATGGCTGGCTGCTTTGTTCCACATCTGTTTATTGGATTCATCACTTGTCACACGATGCCACTACTTCATCATCCCCTCTACTGTTGGTGGCATTTCTGTGATGCCCAGGTTGGAACTCCATGAACACTGCTCATGTGAACATTATCATACCTGGATTTTGGTGAAAACGTGTGTGCATTTCTGTAGGATGTGTACATAGGGGTAGAATTGCAGGGTTGTAATATGTGTTCAGCTTCAGTAGATCCTGCCCAGATGTTTTGCAAGTGGTGGTGGTGTCTATGTACATTTCAGATGAGCAGGGAATGCAAGGTGTCTCCGGTTTTTGCAATCATGAGTTACTCATATTAGTCTTTTTAGTTGTAGCTGTTGTGGTAGGTATAGTCAGCATAGTCCTCAGGTCAGACAAAGGGGGACCTGAGGTACTGTGTCTTGAAAGACCTTGTTTTTGTACTACTTAAATGTCTGAAGGGTCTGGTGGGTGATTTCAATGGGGTTTTACTTACTGGGACCCTGCAAGGGCCACAGGAAATTCCAGGGCCTGCTTCTCTGCAGAAGGTGGGTAGTGAAGCCATGGTTCTTGGCAGAAGTAGATTGGAAGCAGCAATGGGCTCCTAGACCTGGCACCTGTGGGTTCTTGGGTCTACCCACACATATGGGAGGCTTCCAGGAAGCAGGATAGGGCCCAGGTCCCCTTTATAATTAGCTTCCAGTGTTGAGGAGGATAAGAATTCCAAATCTGACGGGGCTGGGGTTATAGTTCAGCAATAGGGCTCTTGCCTTGCACATGTGAAGCACTGGGTTCAATCCTCAGCACCACATAAAAATAAATAAAATAAATAAAGTAAATATATATATATTAAAGAATTACAAATCTGACCCTGGTATTCCGAGTTCAGGTTCCTTTAAGGGGGTGGAAGAGTGAGGCCTATGGGGGTAGCTGTGAAAACAGCTGGTGTGCAGAGGCTGCTTGGAATGGCATTCTGTGCAGTGAGGTGGCACCTCTCCACCACTGTGCCAGATCTTCACTAGGTGTCAAAGTGGGAGTGGGGGTGGGTGGGTAATGGGGTGCAAGGAACTGAGCCTTGATCAGGGGATGAAGAGCTTTCTGCATCCTACAGTAAAGAGGACAGTGAAGTTGGTGGGCGGTTACCTGTGGGTTTCCAGGACAGTGGGAACAGGAAGCTGCCAGTGTCTTTAGCCCTGGAAACAGGATCCTTCTCTTCCTCCAATCCCACTGTGTCCTCTGGACTGTGAAGTCATACATCCGTGTGTAATGTGAGCCACAGAAATCACTTACATTCTATAGTAGCCACATTAAAGAATTAGAAACAAACAACATTAATTTTTACAATATATCTTAACCTCTTATAGTTTTAGTAGATGCTAATGCTTTAACTCAGTCATTCAGATGTATTTATTGAGCCCCTATTGGGTGTCAGGTGCTATTTTAGGCTGTAGGGATACAATGGTAAACAAGGGCAAGTTCTTGCTTTCTTGGGGTTTATGTATTATTAATGAGAAGCCTGCTATATTAATGATAAAAAAATCAATGTTGGTCACATGACTGATTCTCAGAGTGCTCAGAGGTAAAACAGTAGTTACCCTGAGTCTTGGAAAATGTATTAGTCGTCAGGCAGAATGGATATTTACAAACCTAATGGGGGTTCTGGTCACACTTGGGGAATGTGATTGGATGGTAAGGGATTGAGGAAATCCTTTTAAAAATAGTTGTCTCAAATTTATATTGGTTTATAAATTCATCTCTGGACTGTTTTCTCTGCCTCAATGGGTAATTATTTACATAATTGGGATTCTGTGGGGCCTGATGGAGAAGAGATGTATGTAAAAAAGATGGCATTGATCAGAATTCTTCTATCATCAGAATAACAAATGAACAAATAAATTATTAATTTATATTTAAAAATAAATTAAAATTTAAAAAAATTGAAAATCAGGTGAGCTAAGGGGAAACTGTTACCCAGGATGGTTTAGCATAAGATATCAGAATAAAAAGTAATCTTGGAGATCAATGGAAAGATGAGCAAAAAGCCTTTGGTGTATTTTAGAGTTTTTCAAAATTGAGGTTAAATCAGAATTATCTGGAAGGCTTGTTACAACATTATTGGGGCCCCCTCCCCAGAGTTCATAATTACATGGATCTGTGTGGAACCTCAAAGTTTGCCTTTCTAACAAGTTTCCAGTTGTTACAGATGCTCTTGATCCAGGACCACATATTGGGGCAGGTTGTCTATTCCATGATGGAATCTTTATTACACACACAGCAGGTTCATGCTTCAATTTCATACAGTTAATGCAAAGGCAGACAATAAACCTTATTAATGCAGGAAGAGGTAGCACGTAGTCTAATCATGGGTGCAACAAGAATTGGGGAAAAACAGCATCAACTGTGTGTGTGGTTTTCATCTCTCTCTTAGGCTTACCTGGATGTCCTTGACTGGTTTGTCCAATCTGTTGTGTCTCCCAGTGGGGATATCAAAATTATTGTGTCTGTGACTAGGCTCTTCTCTGTTGCTTCATCTGACACTGCCCTTCTGTAGATTCAGGAACCAGGAGCTCAGCTTCCCAGACACACCACGTTGCTATTCATCCCACCACACCCTTGCTTAAATTATTCCTCAACACTAACCTATGGCAAGGTATTATTCTTCAAGAGTGCTCAGCTTCCCCCTCTACACCACACCACACCTCAGCAGGCTCTTCCTAGCTTTTCTATCTTCCCCACCCTATACCCTTTCTGTGTCTCATATGGACTCCTGGTATCATACTGAATTATAGTTTGTAATTTAGATACAAACAATCCCCAACTTATAATGGTTCAACTTTGGATTTTTCAGCTTTAAACTGGTGCAAAAGTGATAGGCATTTAGTAAAAACTGTTGTTATTTAAATCTTGAATTTTGATATTTCCCTAGGTTAGAATTATGTGTTCTGATACCCTTCCTTTTTTGGGGGGAGGGGGGTGTACCAGAGATTATACTCAGAGGCAGTTGACCACTGAGCCACATCCCCGGCCCTATTTTATATTTTATTTAAAGACAAGGTCTCACTGAGTTGCTTAGTGCCTCACTGTTGCTGAGGCTGGCTTTGAACTCGTGGTCCTCCTGCCTTAGCCTACCAAACTGCTCGGACTGCAGGCATGCATCTGATACCCTTCCTTGATACTGGACAGCAGTAGGTTGCAGTCAGTCATGTGATCATGAGGGAAACAAGATATATACCCTACAGTGTGCTGTGTCTGATGTTCACCTGTGCTGGGTCTATCAAACGCATTTTGACTTAGGATATTTTTAAACTTACGATAGGTTATTATTGGGAGGTAGCTCAGTCATAAGTTGAGAGCATCAGCCATACTTGTTTTTCCTTTTCCCATCCCCCAAATAGCAGATGCATATGGTAAATATTTGTGAAGCATATGATTGAATAATTCAGTGAAAACATCCCAGGCTTCCCAGCTATAAAAATGAAAAGGATGCAATCACAACTAATAATGGGAATGTAGAGAGCTCAAATAACTGAGATTTGGAAAGGAGTTGCACAGTCATGGTCCAAATGAGGTGATAATGAGAAGTCCTGAGATTTCCATTATATCATTGCTCCATATCACATTCAAGTCTAAATCAAACTCTACTTATATTAATTGTTTTATGGAATAACCAAAGTATTATTTATCCACTAATGAAAAGCAATTTGCTTTTACCAACCCGGGGCCACGAATGAATATCACAAATAGTTATCCATAGCATTTGTAATCTCCTTTATATTTTAGTCACAGAGATAGGTTATCAAATAAATCAGAGGACCAGAATTGGTCTGAATCCTCAGTGCTGTTATAACATAATCACTTGGGAAAATATTTGCCAAAATAGGAAAAAGAAAAAAAAGAGAGAGATGATGAGAATGAAAACTTCTTCCATTTACTTAGAAAGGAATAGCTACAGGTTAATGACCATGGAGACTATTTCAGAATCTAGTATCAGATGGCCAGTGAGCTCAGACCTTATGTATATTTTCAGTTTCAGAGCTTGTTATATCCATAGTACGTGTACAATAGATTTAAAAACTGATGATGGGTGGGAAATAATGCTTTAAGATGAAGAAAATGGATAGTGTCTTTGGAGAAAAACATTGGATAATGGGGGTGCCTGCAGGCATGGACAGGCAGAGTGTTTGGGCAAAGTTGTAGGTGCTAGAGTTTTGTGAAGGTGCTTTTCATAAGTTTTGTCTTCTTTTTAACTCAGCTTTCTTGCAGCAATAGCTTTGATGACAAGGAGAACTGGGCGGCCCTGTTATGGTAGTCTATCAAAGGACTGGTGTAATTTGGTGCCTGCCCTCTGTTGGCTGGCTCCCTGGGAAGCTTGGTTTCTTGCACCCTACTTTCTCTTTTTTACCTCTCTCTCTGGATGCTCTGACCATGCTTCTCAGACTGTTGAGCCAGTTTTACTTCTTCTTTCTTGCTCTTATCTCTGGATGTTCCTAAGGCATTGTTCCTGGTTCTGTATTTTATATATTCAGTTTCATATTGCCAAGTGTGACCAGGAGATCTTCACTTAAATGTTTAGCCTCAAAACAAAACTAAACAAAACTGAAGCTGGACACAGCTTCCTGAGACTCGCCTTTCTTCCCAGATATTTTGTCTAATCTGCATACACCATGGTCATGATCAGACCTTCCCTACAGCCCTCCCTCATGCCTATGGAGTAGGTGTTTCAAACTCAAGTGCCTATAGAAGTGAGCAGGGGAACTTGAATGGAGGACACTGACTAGGCCTGGGGTGCCCCTCATCTCGGGGTTGGGAGCAAAAGGGACATGAAGAATTGGAGATCAAGTCCCCTGTTCATGAGGACAGCTCATACTCGAATCCAGCTCATCCTTTTTGTGTAGGATTATGGACCCTGTGTTTATTAGAGTTTTCAATTTTAAAAAGAATGCAGAATCTGTTTTTAATTGCTTGATTTTTATAAAGATCAGAAAATATTTGAAATTAAAATCACCCTTTGGGTTAACACTGTGTAGATCAAACAGACTGTGTCTGTCCTATTTGGACTTCACCTCTAGTTTTCAATCTTTGACATTGAGTATCTAGGCCAGCATTATCTAGTAGACATAGGAACCATATGTGTGGCCCATAATTTTCATATAGCTTTATTTGAAAAAAGCAAAAGAGAGCAGATAAAATTAATTGTGGTAATATTTTTAATTTATATATTCAGTTGTGTTTTTGTGTTGTGTTTTTGTGCCCAAGTCTTTGAAGTATCATGTATGCATTACACTTTAGGCACATCTTAATTTGGAATAAACTCCATGTGACTAGTGGCTGCTGTACTGGCTAGCCCAGCTCCACATGGTGAAGAACCAGAGTTAATTACATGTGTATGTTACAAAGTGGGATTTTATTGTTTATGCTTGTGTAGACTAGATGATTTAAATTGAGGAAGTAGAAGATGATAAATCTGAGAATGTCAAGTCCAAATATAACATGAAGAACTATATAGAAAAAAAATTCTTTGGATAGCACCAGAATGAGAAGTTCCAAGCTCTCCTAAGCCCCTCGCGCATGGCTTCCAGGCATTTTTTAAAGGATATTTCTGTCTCTCTGAGCTCTTCCCCATGACACAGGAATTCACAATTGAAGTTCTTATTCACACTTTGAAGTTGGGTTACATTTTGGATTTACCATGCTGTTGCCCTTCTAAAAGGCAAATGTCAAGGTGAGCGTTTATCCTTAGCATTTAAAACAAAATGAACATCAAAGAAACCGGTATAAAATGGGAAAGAATGTTCTGAATTCAGCATTGACTTCATCCTTCAGTCAAGATTTAGCAGATACACAGGCTGCTAAAGATGAGCATTTCCACCCAATTTTTACCTACCATTTACTGTATGCTCATACTAGGAATCAGGGCCCTGGAGTGATTGCCAGTTTTGGCCTAATAAATATTGTGACCACCAATGATCCCTTTCTTGATCATGACTACGTGATTTTTTTTTTTTAATGACCGTTTGGAAACCATGTTGGCATCTTCCAATAATATAGTCTCAGGAACATGGCACAGAGTGATATGACATGGATACACTGTGTTCTCACTAGGTCTCTTTGTGCCTAGTAAATGCCAAGGTGTGGTCACTTTATGCTCCTTTGCTACCAAAGAGAACCAGGGAAAATATCCCAGCTTTTCAGGACCATCAACTGTATCTGTGTAACTTGAGTCTCACATCCTCAGTGACGACTTTGGTATTGTGGAAGATACATGCCGTCAGTGCTATCTAGGTACAAATAGTTACCCCTCTGGTGAGTGAAGGCCCTGGTGCGGTTGAGAATATTATCCTGCATTGTTTCAAAGGTCATCCTAGCACTAAGTGGGAATGCCATTGCTGTGACATGTCCCCACAATCTCTGGCATGGTTCTGATGTGAGAAAGTGACCATTCTCTGAAATTCTTGTGAAACAAGAGTAAAAGGAACCTTGAGGGAAATCCTGGGACTCTTGGAGAGGTGCTTGCTTATCCAGTCATTAGACCCACCTTCTAGATTTATTTCCACTGGCTTTAAGAAGTGGCCTCCCAGGGGTTTAAACCAATCGTGTCTTCTAAGTACAACTTTGGTACGAAGAAGAGGAAGCAAATAGTCTGCTTTTGTACAAGAAGGAACTTTCCCACAATTGTCTTGGGACAGATATTAGTTGCGGCATGATTGCATTAGTGCAAGCATTTCAACCAAGGCATAAAATTTCAGTTGTCTCTGTAACCTTCTGAATTCAGAGGAAGTATTTCATATATTGTTAAATTTGGATGAAAGAGAAAGTTACTTAGCACTTCGGGTTTGAGGTTACCACTTCAAGCCCTTTATATGAAAAAGAAATTTGAGAGCTAATTTATGGAGATAATGACTCTGAGTGAAAATTGAGAGCAAATACTTCCTTCCTTGAAAATAGCTCAGAAAGTGGAGAGTCAAATGAGGGAGTTAAACTGAAATTTGGCTGGGATGACAGGGCATTTCTTCTTTTCATTCAAATATTTGTTCTTCTGATAAATGTTTGTTGATACTTTTTTTTTTCCTTGATACACTATGCACTTAGAACTCAAGTTTAATTAAGACCTGATTTCATTCTTTATTTAGTAGACTTGGTTTGTGGTAGCCTACAGAAGTGTTCCCATGTAATCCTCAATTCTTAGCATTCACACCCTCGTTAAATCCCCTCCCATAATAATCAGGCTGACTTGTGTAACCAATAAGATATTGCAGAAAGGATGCTATGTATCTTCCAAGTCTAGGTCATAAAATAGGTTGCTGCTTCTGTCTTGCTTTCTTGGATTACTTGCTCTGGAGGAAAGTGGGTTGCCCATGAGGGTGCTCTGACAATCTGGGCAGTGACTCACACAGAGAACTGAGGCTTCTTGCCAACAGCCAGTCTCAACTTGCCAGTCAGGTAATGAGCCACTTTGGCAACAGGTCTTCCAGCCCGGATTAAGCCTTCAATTGACTACAGTCCTGGCTGATATCTTGATGGCATCTTCAGCAGGGAGTGCAAACCAGAACCCTTCAAGTTCCTCACAAGTAGACCTCATATGACATGATAAATATTTACTGTTATTTTTAGCTTCTAGGATTTAAGGCAGTTTGTTATGCTGCAATAGATTACTAATGCACAACCCTTAATATGTACCATGTATTGTTTTAAGGCTTTTGCAAATATTAATCCATTAATCCTCAAAACAAACCTTTGAAGAAGGTACTGTTGTTATTCTTATTGTATATTCAGAAACTGAGGCCCAGTGATGTTTAAATGACAAGCCCAGACACAGAATTTGTAAAAGGTTAGGTGGGATTTGAATTAAATTATGTAGCTAGAGTCCACGTTTTCAACAACTGTATTGTGTCATCGTTAAGAGCGTCTTTAGGAAATCAATTAAAAATCAGGTTGATTTAATGATGAAGTGCAGGTTAAGATCTACTTGGGGGTCAGTCCACCTAAGCCCCTTTTCCTTGCTCACACATTCTGTTCATCACCACTGAAGGGAAACTCTTCTCTCTGGCTCTTTGCCCAGAGTCCTATGGCCATGGGTTATGCCTGGGTGCTATCTACTCTCTGAGCAGAGGGAAGCAGAGCCTGGCAACCAAGCCCACTCAGTCACAGCTCTCAGACTCCTGTTGGGCCCCTCTCCTGATTCCCACGTAGGAAAAATGCACTTCCTGAGCATCCCCTGACCTTCATTGTTAGGTTGTAGACTAACAACAATGAACCATTTCCTGTGCTTAATTACATTATTCACAGCACTCTCCAGAGTGGGCGGTCTGGAACCCCAACCACTAATTTACAAAGTAGTTGGAAAGACAAAAATAAAACAAAGAAAGGAGAATGGCTTTGCTGGCTTGGCGAGGTCTGCACTGAGGAGCCAGAGGTATTTCTGATTTCTGTGGAGATTTAGGGGTCGGTAGCACCACAAACAGTGGAAAGCATAGAACACGAACGTCACACAGACTGGGTTCAAATCCGGTATCAACACTTTCTTTCTTGAGACTTGGGGCAAATTACTTAACCTCCCTGAGGATCAGTTTCCTTGAGTGGAAAATGAGAATGATTATTCCAACCTCATTCATTCTTTGTGGAGAGCCATCTGATGATGTGGATACTGGGCATCATATTGGTTCCCTTTCTCCTAAAAATAATACTATGAGATAGCTTATGTTAGGCCAATAATTAGGAATGCAGACTCATGTAAGAATGGAAATTTAGGTGTAATTTGGATCAGGACAGGATGGAGACACCTCAGGATACAACCACAAGACCAGTTGTATACCTCTGTGATCCACAGAATCCCCTAATGGAGAGGACAGACACAAAGAGCCTTGGTGCCTAGACCTTGGGTGCTCAGATGTAATCTAGACCTAGCCTTACTGGAAGATTGGAGATTTAATCTTTTTTCAAGTGATCCTGGAAAAGAAAAGTTAAATGTCCCTTGAAAATTTTGTTTTTTAAAAAGTTAAGCTTCTTGATATATACAAGTAAGAAGAAACCTGTTCATAAATTATAATATGTATTCATTATTAAAAACACCAAACCAAAAAAAAAGGAAGCAAAGACAAATAGCTCATAGCAATTTAGAATTAGAAAGGACCTTCTTTATTCTGATTTTTAAAAGTATAAGAAAAAGCATAAATACATAAATATGAAAACCCAAACCCCTATAGGTATTAGATTCTTAGTAAGATTTAAAAAAAAAAAGGAGGGCACTGATAGTTTAAAAAAATTTAATAAAAATGTTCGTATTTGAAGATTTTACGATTTTCAATGTCAAAAAAGAGAATCTATAAACTATTAGTAAGAATTTAAGTTTAACAGCTATAGGATTAGTGTATAAAAATCAATAGTATTGTTATGGAGAAGCAAAAATAAGTAAAAAATGAAAAAAAATTTTAATCATACAGCCAATAAAAACTCTAAAGTCTATGTTTTAGTCAATGTTGCATAATTATAACCAAAATATCCAACAAGAACCATTCAGATGAGGAAAAGTTTATCTGGGTTCACAGTTTTGGATATCTTAGTCCATGGATGGCTGACTACATTGTTCTGGGCCCAAAGTGAGGCAGAAAATCATGGTGGACCAAATGAGGTGGGAGAGGAATGCTGCTCCACTCATGACAGCCAGAAAGCAGAGAAAGAGGGACAAGGGACGGGGAAGGGGCAACAAGGAAGATGAATCCTTCTAGGACATGCTGCCATGACCCACCTCTCCAGCCATACCTCAGTTACCTGTCTGCAGTTACCATTCTAATTTGAACGGACTGACTAGGTTACAGCCCTCACAATCCAATCATTTTACCTCTGAATATCCCTGAATTAACACAGGAGCTTTTGGGGGACACCTCACATCCAAACCATAACAATACCTAAAGAAAAAAAATCTGACAAAGGTAAGTAGGATTATACACCTCTCGGAAAGGACATAAAATAATACTTTTAAACAGAGGGGTAAAATATACCATAATCATGTCTGGGGTGATCCACTATCACAAAAATGTTATTTCTCCCCAAATTTAACTCACAATTTTAATTTCATTGCAATGAAAGCAAAACAGATTTCTTTTTGAGAGGGGAATAAAGGGGAATGTCGGAGAACCATAAAATAATCCTAAACTTGATTTGTAAAAGTAAATGACCAAAAATAATTAACAGAATTTTATGTAAGGGAGCTACGTAGGGAGTAGTCAGCAGGATGGTAAGTTGTAGTAATCAATGCATAGGATATTCTTACTGGAGTTCTTGGGCAAAGGCCTCAGTCCCATTGGTCCCAATAGGCTAGGTTTGTCCATCTGTCTCAATACGCCAGTCAAAGAGATGAATAGTGGTAAAGGGCTTTAATCGGTGTGGACACTTGGGAAGAAGAGATCCAGGGCTACAGTGACCAAAGATTTGTCTTTAAAGGACTGACAGAAACTGAGGTTTTATAGGAAAGGGGCACAAAGGCCAGGGGTGGGGGCTTGGATGGCTGGGATTTGTACAGCTGGTAGAGTGTCATCCTGCTCAGGCTATGGTCTGGTTGATCATCCTTTCAGCATTTGTTCTGCAAGGTGGCTCCCAAGAAGTCCTTATGGCTTGAGGGGCAATCTGTTTCCCGTGAGATGATTGTTCCTGCCTGGTGGGGGTGGGGAAGGGGCAGCATCAGTTCCTGTCATGGGGTAATTGTTCTCACTTAGGGAGTGATTTCAGCATGGAGTGATCTCTCTGTGAAGCTTTGCTGTTCATGGAATTCAAGGCGACTGCAGGTTTAGAGCAATGATAAGAGAGTTCTTTCTGTGCAGCATTCCAGGACTCTGGTAGTTGAATATCCCTGTAAATCTTGAAAATATTTTAGTTGCTTTTACCTCTGTGTCCTCAGTCTTGAAGGAGGACAAGATAGGTAATTTTAGGGCTAATAACCTTGTATGACACTCCATAAGTCATTAACAGGCCTACATGCAGAACTAAGCAGAAACCGAACCCAAATTTTCAGATAATAAAGGAGATAGATACATAAGGGGACAGAGATGCCAAGCTTTAGCTTACTTTTTTAGCTATACATTGGGTATCTGCAGGCCTCAGTGAAGTCACAACTTTTAGGGAAAGCAGCCCAAGTCCCTGTTATAGTACTGACCTAGGGGTATAGATACATATGCCTTTTAAATTGCCTAGAAAACAATATACTATAGGCATTTGAGTGAGGCCAGCAACACAACAATCCATGTTTATTCAGTGAATGGTGCCTAAACTTTCATGATCTGAAAGGAGCAATAATAAATTTTCTACTTCATGCCATACTAAAAAAGAATCTGGGTAATTCAAGTTCAAAATAGGAAAAGCCAAAAATTTAAATCTCTTAAGGGGACAAGCACAAACCTTAAAAGAAAACGATTGCCTAATTACAATAAAATCTAAAACGTATTAGTATTGGACAGTAAAAACTAAAGAGACACACAAGAAACATACTGACAAAAGATATCTGCTGTGCAAAATCAGTCAAAGATTGACATCCAGAATGTGTACAAATTCCTACAAATCAGTAAAGAACATGAGTGTGCTGTAGAAAAGTAGATACAGGATGAAATAGGGAGAAATTGTAAGCGAGGAAATAACCAATAATCTTGAAGAGATGCTCAACTTCTTTAGTAGTAGTCAGGGAGATGTAAATTTAAATAATACAGTGAGATGCCATCACACACACCTCTCAGATTGGTAGGCACTAGTATCTGACAACATCAAGAGTTGGCGAAATTATTGGAAATGGCTGGTTTTCATACAATGCTGGGAGTGAAAATTGATAAAATCAACTTTGGAAAATAAGTGGCATTTTCCATGACAAATCAACAGTGCTACTTCATACTGGAGAGGAAACTGTACACAATCAAGGAAATATTTTATATAAAAATGTATACTGAAGTATTATTTGTTAGAGTTACAAACAGAGATCAATCTAAATATCCATTGGAAAGGGAATGGCTAGGGGCTGGGATTGTGGCTCAGCGTTAGAGTGCTCCCCTAGCACAGGCGCAACCCAGGTTCAATAAATAAAAGGCATTGTGTTGTGTCCATCTACAAAAAAGATTCATTCATTCTCTCTCCCTCTCTCTCTCTCTCTCCCTCTCTCTCTAAAAAAAAAAAATGAATGGCTAAATATTTTATATGTAAAAAAGAATACTACATAGCAATTAAATAAATGAACTGGATGAATTTGGATTATTTAATGTGGAGTCAGAAAACAATTTTCAGATACGTACTATTCTATACATGTAATTTTAAAAAATGACTCAGAATGACACTTTCTATTATTGTAATATGTATATCTCAAACTTAGAAAAATCATGTCTGGATAAGACATCTAGAAATTCAAGAGAACAGCATCCTTTGGGAAGGGAAGGAGGGGAAGTTGAACTGAACTAGAGCAGATAGGAGCCTTTAATCCTGTAATGTTTTGTTTCTTTAAAAAAAAAAAAAGACCAAAAGTCAATATCAACCAAATGTTGTTAATGTTTGTTAAAAATGACAGTTGGCTATTGTTCTGCTTTGGATCTGGAATGTTCCCCAAAGACTCCTATATTTTAAAGCCTTGGTCTCCAATGCAGCAGTGTCCAGAGGTAAGGCTTTGGGGAAATGATGGTATCTCAGGGGCTCTGACCTCATCCGTGAATTCATCCATTGGATGGGTTTATAATTGGAATTGATTGGGAAGTGGACCTAGTTGGAGGAGGCAGGTTACTGGAAGCATACTCTGGAATGTTTCTTCTTGTCCCTGGCCCCTTCCTCTTTCACTCTCTGCCTCCCTGCTACTGGGAACCCAGCAGCTTTCTGTCTCCATGCCCTTCTGCCATGACATTCTGCCTCAATTGAGGCCCAGGGCAAGGGAGCCAACCAACCAGCGACTAAAACCTAATTGTTCGTGTCAGGTATTTTGGTCACAGAGGGGGAAAGCTGGCTATCACAGATATGGTAATGCAATCATTTTCTGTTTTTGTTTGTTTAGAATCCTTCATTAAAGCAGCAGCCATCAGTACCCCTCCGATTTTTTTCAAAGAAGCTTTGTGGAAATCTCTCCCTTATATTTCTCTTGGATCTGTCCCTGTGTGCAGGAGGGTGTTGGTGCATGGATGCCTGTCCCCATGCCCACGTGTGCACACACTTGTATTCTCGTGCTCAGCTGGTGTTGCCTTGGCAACTCGCAATGCTGTTATGTCTGAATCCCTAGTAGCTGAAGGGCTTTGCACATTGGCTTTTCATTTCGCTTCCAGGGCCTTAATCAAGAGCAAGGCTGATCAGTCTGTCGGTGTCTCTGCCTCGGAAATAGGCAATTCACCTTGTCAGGATCGTCTCCAGGTAGTCTCTCCAGATCATGTACCTCATTTTCTGCCATTCATTTCTAAGATGTAACTATAAATGCCTAATCAAAAACAAGCAAAATTACCACCTTTAACCATTTTCTCTAAATAAGCTGTTGATAGGCCTTAAAGACCAGGGGGGGAAAGGTGCTGTATTTGCATTGTCTCCGGGCCTCTGTTCTGACCTCTGAGAGTGTCACAGCAGGAAAAGCACCCAGCAAAGGGGACTTCATGCTCCTATGACCTACGATACTGCTTAGTTGATTGCTTTTTGAGTAAATGCCTCCCTTTGGTTGTTGTGATCTATTAGGAACCTTCTGACTTGACTTGCTCCTTGTCCAGACTGGACTGGAGCATAGAGCATGCTGGTACCTCCTGTCCTAGCCTCCCAGAGCCACTTGGCACTTCTGTGCCATTCTTCCCAGCTACCCGTCCCTTGGAGTAGTTGAGCCTGTGCTGGGGCCTGAAGAGGGAACTGAAGGATACTTACATGCTGGGTAGCCTCTGGGTCTTAGCTACACCCGCAGGCAAGTTTTTTAGGGGGTTAAAGAATACACAGAAGAACACAAAATGAACATGTGCATCTTTTATCAGCACAAAATGGCTTATATTCTTACAAGGTTACAGCTCCTCATAGGTTAAGGTTTTCTGGTCTAACCCGACTAGCTAGCTAGCCAGTCTTGTCCACTGCCCAAAATTTTAGAAATACAAATATTGCCACAGAGGTTGCATGGCTTTTTTAATTAGCCCTAGCTAGGTGCCTGCTCAGTGCAGGTCTCTCCATCCCACCATTAAGAGCCATGAAAGCTTCCTCTTTTCCAAGTACACTTCTAAGATCATTACAGAGGGGACTCTTGGGGAAGGAATTGTTGGATGAATATTGACCCCTTAGCTGCTGGAACTCAGGATCTTCTTCAAATGAGGATGTAAAGATCCTTAATCCACAGAGTAGATGCCTGATTTTCCCTCCAGTCTCAGTCCAGATGTAAGTGCATAGGGAAAGAAGGCACCCGCTTGGTGCTGCTGAAGGTGTTAATTGTCCCTGATAAGCAGCCAAGGCCCTGTTCGCAGGCATGCAATGTCTAGACACTCAGCTCTTGTCACTAAGAGACACCCAGAAGGTGGAACCGGCCAATGGGGCTCACTCTGCAAAGGCATTGGAACAACATTCTTGCTCAGGACTTGTCAGCATAAGGTAATGGGACCTTATCTATATGACAACAGTTCCATAAAATCCAGGTGGTCAAAACAGTAGAGTGTGAACATATATACTTACCATTTCTCTTCTTTATCAAAAAAAAAAAAAAACATTATTAACATGAAATGTTGGATCTGTTGGTTCCCACTTGTCATTCTGAGAATTTTGCTTCTTAACTGATTCCAGCCTTTTCAAATAATTAATTTGGTTTGCTTTATGCACACATGGCAGATTAACAGTTGCATGGTAAAGCTATTCTCAGACATTGGTAATAGCAGTTTTCTCTATGAAAGGTCCTAGGGTTGGCAGGAGATTCAGTATTTATTGAATATTCTATAGTATTTGAATTAAATTTTCCCAAATGCATCTCTCTTTCAATTAAATAAGCTTAGTTAATTAAAAAATCTTTTCTTGTGGAACGTAAAGGATACCTATGCTGATAATATTGCATAAACTGTGTTAACTCATTTGAATTACCATGTCCTAGTTCTTGTTAGTTGTGTGGTGCTACCATCAACCAAACACTCTGAATTACAGTTCTCAGATTTATAAAATAGGGGTGAAGCCACTCGTTTATCTCAGAGTATCATAAAGGTGAAATGTGTCAAGTAGAGTCACCTCTAAGTATCTGTTAGTCACCTTTCTACAGATATAACAGAATACTTGAGAAAATCATCTTAATGGAGGTAAGATTTTTTTTTGGGGGG